>NW_027172602.1:13495000-14095000 GCF_018151085.1 Drosophila tropicalis | reverse complement strand
ATAACATTAAAAGTTCAATTAATAACCTTTTGGCCTCTGTTCCTCGCTCAGTTGACCTTCAGCTTGAAAAAAGGTAAATTTATTAGCTGCTGCTTTATCATTTTCTTTATTGGTTGCAAACGCTTGCGAAAGGTTCTGCAGAAGGATAGCAAGATATAGAAGAGAAGTGTGAGTGTGTGTGTGTGTGCAGCGGAGGAGAGAAAACTGGTGAAATTAAATAAAATATCCTTGCATCTCACATTGGGCCAAGCCAATTTCATCCATTCCCAAGGCCACTGTGAGGAAAAGAGCTAAAAATAAAGTCGATGCAGAATGACGTTGAAAGTAAATTAACACACAAAGAAGGGGGGAAAAAGAAGTCCAAAAATGTCTAATTGGGGAACTGAATAAGCATAAAATGTCAAATTAAGAAATACCCTTTTCATGCTTGGCAGAATGTGAACAATTTTCATAAATAATAACTGCTTAGATTTACTTACTAAAAGGCAACTATTGGAAGGTGTAAAACGATTTTTGAGTTTAACTGCTAAACAGTGTAAATAATGTCAAACCTTGCAGGTGCTGAAAAATGTTTAGACAAATTTCCAATAATTGTTTTGCAAATTTCAATATTTGTTGTCATATTTAACTAACCGCTGCAAGAATTACCACAACCAGAGCATGGTGGAGCTTGATTACGCATATGACCTTGGCCCTTTGTTGTGAGGAAGAGAGGCGTGTGAGGTAGGAAGTATTTATTTATTACTATTGCCTACTTATTGGCACGTGGAGAAAGTTCACAATCGAAACTGGTTAAGAAATTTTACCCTTCTTACACTTATTTTACAATGACAACAACAAACGCACGGATACGAATTAACCGAGAATTGAGCAATTACTTAAATTGTTAAATTTTCACAAAAGTACTAGATTCTTTTGAAATCTGTCGGACAAAAGTCGAACAATAAGCGGATAAATAGAAAACTTAAAGCAATTTCAGCTGATTGATTGAACTTATTATCATATCAGACCGGTAATCAATTTAGATTCTAGTCGCAACAATAGGAGACTATAGTTTAGAATATTGCATGCATAAATATTACTCATACGACCTGTTTGCGGGAAACATAGTGAAAATAAAGTTTCATTCAAATTGTCTAGTAAGGCCTGGTCAGAGATTCAGTTTGCCCATATCCCGCCTCATAATGTTGATAAAAAAAATTCGAAAAAAAAGAAAAACCAGAACAAAATAAATGAGCACTCACGTCGATTGTGATCAAGATGGGTAGTAATGGGTGCTGAAGAGGCGGGTGCTAGCAATCAACACATGAGCTTATTGCTTTTTGCAATGTTTGCTGTAAATGCAAATTGATTTTCTTCCTATTGTTGTTGCTGCTTTTGGAGGGGAGGTGGGGCGATGGAACAAGATTGGCAAGCAAAGTAAGCAAATCAAATATGCTCTCTACAAAGTCTAATAAATAATGGCACAAGTGGCAGGGAAGGAGAGCCATTTGCTGTGGCATAACATGTAATTGTAATCGAAAGGATGTATGTGATATAAAATTAAATTAAATTAATTTGAGTTTTCTACTTCTATTTAAATGCGAAATTGTGGTAAAAAAGAATAAGAGGGTGGGGACAACATTTCAATGTTTGTGCGTGTGCTGCCAATTCGGTATAATGAAAAACGAAACTTTTGCATCTCTTTTGCCATCTTTTGATTCATTTTTTTTTTTCTTCTTCGTTTTCTCTTTGTGTTCCCCCTCTTTTTGACTTTTGTTTTTTTTTTTTTTTTTGAGGGCAGAGGAGCTTGCAATTACTTTGAGTGCCACGCCCACTTATGGTGACTATGGAGCTCCAAGCCAAAGGTGCAACAAAATGAAGCGAAACAGGGCAAATCATAGCAAAGTGTGGTGGGTTGCGGCCCGCTGTGGCCAAATGGTGCAAGGCGTTGCGAATGGGCCAAGTTCCCGACTCGCCTCCGTTGAAATTTTCACGCCTAAGCTAGGCCATTTGCATTTTCAATTTGCAACAAGCATCTCTCTTTGTGTTCATGTGTCCAGTATCTCTCTCTCTCTCTCAGTGTTAAAGCCATGGAATTGCTTTGCTCAGCGTGTTTCCTTTCTCGTTCATTGTCTGTTGTGGGAGCTGCTATTGCCGTGATATTAGATCCATTCGATCGATCAATAACTTAACGATGTCCCAAAAATTATGCAAACAAGACGTTTTTATTATAGTAGCATGTCAAGTAAAATAGAGGAAATGATAAACTCTTAATTTTTAAAAGTTGACAGGCAAATCAAGTGGAAATGATTATGTTAATTTTCACTGGAGATTAACCGAATGAATGAATGAATAATCCATAAAAGCTGAATGGGAAACAGTACTATCACATCATTGATTCCATTATTGGCAACTTCAAGCTGCGGTTGATTAGCGGTTAAAGATAAAAGACACATTGTAATTAATTTGCCCTACATTTTGTTTTCTCTTTTCGTTTTGCCACCCATGACATCTGCACAATTGTTTGAAGTGATTGGTTTATATTGATTTTCATTTACTGCAAATTCACTTCAAATTCAACATCAATCGACTCCATATCCATCCATTTGATGGGTTAGTGTGGGGTGTGTTACCCAGGGCAACGTAGGATATGTACATATATATTGCTTCCACATTGGAAGCTTTTGCTGTTTGCAATTCCTTGTTATGTTGCTCCGTACTCTGCTCTGTTCTGTTCCGTTCTGCTTTGTGCCAATGTTGTTGCTTTCAATCAAACCAATTTAAGCGTTGCGCAAACCGGTGATGAGGAAATGGTTAGGGCACATCCGCACATTCTCATCGTCATGAAGCGGCATTCAAGCAAAATCGTTTAACACTCACTAAACTGCAACCCACCTCTTTCCCATTCCGGCTAGATCTAGCACTCAATTAGCCTTTTTGCTGCACTTTTCAAACTTTCTTTAAAGGAGTAAAATGAATCCACAAGTTAATTGTGCAGCAACAATAAGAAAGCAACAGGAAGTTCAAGAGCAGAGAAACAACAACGAGTTTCTCGACTCTTCCTGTTGTTGTTCAAGTGTCAGGAAGTCCCCCCCACTCCACCGGCATGGCCTTCCTAAGCTCACGCTGTTGTCCTGTGAAATGCACAAGGAACAGCAGAGAAACAAATTATATGAAATTGTTCTTTGTTAAAGTATTTTCATTTAATTTTGACATGATTAAGACCTTTTGTTGTCCGAAAATGTTTTAAATGTCGAAACGAATTGGAAATGCTTTGAAGGTATTTGTAAGATGTATAGAATTGTTAGGTTAAAAAGGAAAACATATTGAGCTTAGCGATTGTTTTCTTTGTGGTCACCAATTAATTGATCCCATCCGAATACTGTTTACTCGTGTCACCATCATTGGAAGTCTTTGGAATATAGTTTTCAGTATTCCGTTGTTCCTTTTCGTTTTGAAAGAAGTATGAAAAACGACACAAAATGAATGAGCAATGGAGGAGAAAGCAACAAGGCAAGAGTTTCCATTGAATCCACATATTTTCTTTTTTCAACCCCACAAAAAAAAAAAAAAAAAAAAAAAAAAAAACATTATGTTTGTCCTTTCCGTAGACAAAAACAAACAAAGAAAACCACCACAAGAAGAAGTGCAAAAACCAAAGAAAAGCAAACAAAAAGCAACGAAATGTCTGGCAATAATGGCAATAGCAATGGCAGTGGGGTAGGTGGTACAACTGGTGCAACACCACCCCCACCGCAATATATTATAACAACACCCAGTGAAGTGGATGCCGAAGAAGTGCGCTCTATGACCGATTTGGATATACACTCACCGGAAAGCGATGACAACGTCTTTGCCGTTTCCAGTGAACAGCAGCAACAGTTGCAACAAATGAAGCAAAAATTCAGCCAGACACAGAGTAGCAGCAGCAGCACAAAGACAACCAAAGTGGCCACAAGATCCTACTCAGTGACAAGCAGCAGTATGGGCACTTTGCAACAGCAGCAGCTACTGCAGCAGCAACTGCAACAACAGCAGCAACAGCAACAGCAACATCAGCAACAACAGCAACATCAAGTACAACAGCAACAGAAAATCATGTCAAGTAGCACACGCAGTCAGAGTCTGCAATCGAGCTCAATTGTAGGTGAACAAATTGTCGGATCCGTGGGGCACGGTATGCTTAACGCAGCAGCTTTGGCCCAACAGCTGAAAGCGCAGTCATCCACATCGATTATAACCAGCAGCAGTGAGCAGCGCAGCTCGAGCACGAGTACACGTTTTCAGCTCACAAGCTCCAGTTCATCCACACAGCAAGCTGTAGGATCGGCAGCACCGCCGGTTGCGGCTCCATCCTCATCGACCTCAGCAAGTAAAACAAAATTTCAAAGTTTCCTACAACAGCCGGAGGCACATGGCTTTCTCACAGCACATCAAAAGCATGTTCGACAATTTGTACGCTCCACATCGGCCCACTCGGAGGCGGCTGCCAGCCAAACTCCGGTGAGCGGTGCCCGGCCAGAGAAATGCATACGCAGTGCTTCAACACAGATCGATGACGCCACGGCTGCTTCGGGCGATGTCCTTCTTGGCGGCGATCATCCAAGCACGGGTTCTGCATCGGCCTCTGGTTCAATGCATCTCTCCATGTCCAAGCTAGGACTGCAGCAATCGTCATCCATACTGATCTCAAAGTCAGCGGAAACCATTGAAATGAAAAGCACCACCTCATCGTCATCGACAGCCGCCGGGATGCGTACTCAATTGACATTGAGTGGCGGATTTCTAGCCCCACCCAATCGAAAGATAACCATCTTGAGTCCCATTCATGCCCCGCCCGGGCTGCACGATATGCTTAAGCGAGCGGGCAGATCGCCCCTATCCCCAAGGATTAGTTTTCCCGGCAGCGAAGTGGATCTATTTGGGTGAGTTATCGGTCCTAAAGTCGTTAACACAAGAAAGAATTTTTGAATATTTCTTAAACCTTTAGATGGGCACAGGGCGCAGATTTTCCCTCGTCTCGGAAGTGGCACAAATGTCCGCCGAGAATTGAAATATTCAAAATGACAGAAAGATAGAAATACGACCTTCTAGTTCACTAATTGTTATCTATTTTGTTTTTGTTTTTTTTTTTTTATGATACAATTCGTTCGACATGTCAGCCGGCAGTGGCAATCTGCTGTGCTGTCTCTCGGCTCTTCCCTGACATGTTGTCAAAATGCCAAAATTATTTGTCATAGTCATATAATTAAATTTAAATGTTTTTCTCTTTCTGATTTTTGGGGGCGGAGCGGCCTGGCAACGGCGGCAGGCAGAGGACCGATCCCACAACCCAGAGCAATATTAATAGCAGCAAAAATTTAATGAACCAGCCGCGTAATTGCAGAAGAAATTTTCTTCATTTAAGTTAACAATTATTGGAATTAAGTTCTCTCTTCGGTCATATTTAATTTACATTTCGTTTTTTGTTTAATTTTGTTCTCTGTCATCCCGCCATCCATAAAAAGAAAGAGAAAAAATTAAATTATGCGTGAGAAGAAAATTAAGCACCGAAACTGAAATGAAATCAGTTGAAACAATTCACACCCTGTCTTAACAAAAGGCTAAGCCAAGTGGATTCAAAGCTATCAGATATTGGCTCAGTCATCATTTAGTAGAGGGTAAACATCTGCCGACTCTTAACGCTCGGTTTAAGCCATTTTTCTCATCAATTATAGGGCATGGGCACTGTGAGTGAGTGTGTGCGGTAAGGGGAAATGCAAGGAGAATGAAACTTTGTGGTTAATAGGAACGTCAAGTTGACAATTGTTTTTAAATATTTACCTATATATGTATAGATTATTATATAAATACGTAGTAATTTTAACTGGCAAGCTGATTTAATAAAGTGAAAAGACTTTGAAGGGCACTGAAACTTGGATGGGAATAGGTGACTGCTACGATTTCACCATCTAAAAGAGACTAGTCATTTTAGGCACAGAAAAAACCATAAGAATAAAGCCATTAACCTAATATTTAATCACTTGCACTCAAGAAGTACAAGTATAAGGTCATAGGGCTGATCACCTTTGGGATGCATTCCCAAATATTAAGTTAGTGTACAGATCACATTGGGACAGATTTTCTTCTATTTTTTGCTCACAAATTTTTAGAAACATAGATGTCTATTCTTTATCATTACGTTCCTTAAAGGTTGCGTTGGGTTTAGGGCTTTTTGTTGAACATTTTATTGGCATTTCGTTACATAATTTCACAAGTATGTAAATATGTGCATAATATCTATGTATATCTTTTCGACCGCATTATATGCTTAGCTTTGGCCGCAGATCCTAACATTTCAGCCTCTCCTGGCACCCATCACTCGTTGGCCCCTCAGTTCCTCGCCAAACTTCCATCCGCTCGCCCTTCTATGTGTGTGTCCACATAAATCTCTTTAAGCTCAAGGCTCAACTTTGGCGCTTTATGTATGCGTGACTTATGTTTACAGTTTATTTATTATTAAAAACCTACAAATAAATGGGGCCAAAAAGCAAAACAACGCAAACGCGCCAACCCCCTCTCGAAAAACAGCTGAAAAACAACAAAAACATTTTGTGTTTGTTTGTTTTTTAAAGAGATTTAGCACAAGGGACTCGTTTTTCCCCCACACCCCAGGGGGGAAAAGATGGCGGGGTGGTGTCCAACTGAAACCGACTTCATTTATATGTGTCAAATTCGCCCTATGCCAAATTAAATTTTTGCAAACAGAAAATCAAGTTGAACTTGAACTTGAACCAAAATAAAAACCAAAAAGACTAAAACGTCAAAGTGACAAAGAGAGCGAAAGGATAAGGACAAACAAGAAAAAGGTGGAAAAAGAGAGAGAAACAAGAGAAGAATACTGAAAACGTTGTACTTTATCCCATATCAAGGGGCGGAAAATACGAGCCCAATCTTTAAGCTCCCTGGGGGATCTAATGACCAAAAACGCAGCCCGCATTTTTTATGCTACCTAAAAAACGACCCGAGTCCCTCCTCTACGAAATGACTGTCTTTACTTCCTCGTCTGCTTACTATGATTTCTTTCAAAAGCAAAGATATACATATCCATTAAAATGCCAAGTAAGACAACGAGTTTAGCGACTTCTAGTTTTAATGAGGCAAGCCATATTACAGATTTCTCAACAGTTATGGCCGACGTCGCTGCTTATCAATTAAAAAAGGATACAATTTGGATAAAAGGAACCGAGAAAAGATTCACTTGGCTCTGGGTTACACTTTTATTTATTTAACTTACCCGTTTATTCCATTCTATTTTGAACGTCTTCGACATAAAAGAGCTATGATATTTGATTCATATTTTGAAAATACGCTTAAGACGCTGTTAAACTAAAGTATCTAATAAAACCTTAAGGTTTGGTCTGTTGGGAGGGGGGGGATCAAATCGATTTTCGAATTCCTTGTTAATTTGCTCGTTCGCCGTGACAACTTTGAAAATAAAACGAGAAACCTTGTGAGAATATTTGCTAACCGAGGGCTTAACGCAATGGGGAAATGGGGCGAACTGTAGGCGGGGAGGAGGGTGTTGGGAAAATGTCAAATGGGGTCTGGTAATGGTTGAGTTGGGAGTGGGTAAACCCTTTCCAGACATTATCGCACGCTTAACAATGTTTACATGACGTCGCGTACCTTGTGTTTGCATATTGTATTCTTGTCCTTTACTCGCGTTTGCGCTGCATACTTTTAGGCGCTAATGAAGGCGTATTTGCTCCCACTTCAGTTAAGCGTTGCCCGGAAGCTTAAGAGGTTCAGAACATGTAAGCGTTCCCCCGTATTTCTCTGTCATAAGTTGTCTCTATCTCTTTCAAAACTGAAATTTTCGTATTTACTTTCTGTTGAACCGTTGAATCAAATCAAAATTGAAGCATCGAATTAAAGATGTACTAATCATCTGAGCCTTCTAAGTCTAAATCAAACTGCCTAAACTGTTTTTATGTAATGTCAATTGTAAATTGCCTATGCTTAATTTCTAATTTATGTTCTCAATTGCTTCACACTATTTGGCAAATGTAATAAACATACAAATATACATAACATACAATATATTTACTATTATGTAATTAAAAAGAACTTCCGTTAAGCAAATTTGCGATAATTGGTAATCATTAAATCAGCTTAAACCAACTATTAATTAATTCATTACTTCATCTATAAGTATACCCTTTTGCAAAGGCTATACGCAGCTTATGGAGCCCTAGAGTTTTCGCTTTTTCTTTCGCTAGTTGGTCATCATTTTCAAAGCGCATCTTCAAATCGATATCAGAGCAACTCTTTCAGAGAGTCTACCCTTGAAAATGAGATTGGCTTCATTTGATTTGTTAGTCCATACGTATGCAACTAAAACTAAAATGGAATTGTATTTGGGTTAACACCTAGTTGTTTAAAAATTAAAAATGATATTTTTTACCTAATTTTTTTGTCTTGCGAAAGATTAATATGTACATATACAAATGCAAATACAAAAAAATATGTACACATGTATGTATGTATGTATCTCTATTATATAGTTGGTATTTTTGGGTACGTTTAATGCCTGCTTATTACATTTCTCTTTCATTTGGCACCTTCAATACCTTTTCTCAGGACCCACTAATTTCGGCTTATTCGTTCTAATGCTCGACAAACCGCACACATACACCCACACGCACACGCAAATCCATATGTATGGCGACTTACATATACACACACACAAACTATCCGCAAAGTATGCAGCACTTTTTACTTAGCCACAGCACGTGCGGGCCAGTGAATCGTAGAGAGACCTTCAAAAACGCCACAAGGAACAGGCCGTAAAACAGAGATACAGTGAGCAAGAGAAACACAGAGAATGCAAAAAAAAGTGGGCATTTACCTTTGGGATTTACCGTTGCACCTTCATTTTAAGTTATATTTTTTGTCGTTCTTCCTATGAAGTACATTTTGATTCCTATGCTGCATCTGCAAGCTTATCTGAGGACTATTTCTCAGAAATTTAACAAAAATGCGATTTCAAATCTCTGTTATATGAACTTCTTTTAGTTAACAACTATAACTAACTAGTTACACATTAAATACATATGTATGTACATAGTGGATAAAGTATAAACTTTCCTTAGTTAACCATATAGAATCGGCATACTGATTATATTTATTAATGTAGCTTAGAAAGCCACCTAAAGCTCTTCACAAGATGGCGCTGTACCCTGACTATCCGTTTCCCATAATCATGGTCTCTAACCATTTAGCTTACTGCTAGATGGCGCAAAAGACCAATATCCCATAGGCGGCAGTGCTATGCAAAAGCTTAAAAAGTTCAAAGAGCAGTGAATCCGGCGAAAAAACGACGGCGAAGAGCAAACATGGCGCATGCGAAACAAATTTAAAAAGTAAAGCGAATTGTTTGGCCCGCGCAGATTCAATAATAAGGTTCGTTCGATTTGGTAAATAGGATTTTGTGACTCCCATTGGGAAATATTAACAATGAGTATTAGCATGAAAAAAATAATAAGAATGTCAGTTCACGTTCTAAATTACTTTCACTTACATTTAAATTTTAAGACAGGGTCTGATAAAAACTCTCTCAGTCTGATGGAGAGTGTATATATTAGATAAACATTTTCTTATGAATTTTTCATTATTGAAATTTAAAAATTTACTTATTTAGTCTCTTTCTCTCAATTTTTGTCTTTACAGGTAAGTTGAACTTTGACCTCTGATTGATAAGAAGACCCTGGATTCCCTGGAGTATCCAAAGGTCGATGGGGTGTGGTAAGCCAAATGAAATAGCCAGAGCAATCAAAAAATTCATTGAACATTAACATTTTTGGGCTTATATTCTGAAATTCAGATTAAATTAAGAAAAATTGCGTATACGCAACATGCAACTGGTTGGCTGGTTGTTTTAAGTGATGAAGGAGGTCGTGCGGGGGGTTTATCGCAAGAAAAAACAATCAGCAGCAACACGTTGAACCTTGGCATTTTTTAGTTCATGGTTTTTCTTTTCGCTTTCATGATTAACTTTTGAGGGCGAAATTTTTTCGCAGCTTGTTGACTTGCCTGCCAGCCCCGCAATCCTAGCGGCGCCTACCTTCCTGCTGCCTGTTTGTTTGTTATGAAGCGCAACTTTTGCAAAACACAAAATAAAACCAAAAAAAAAAAAAAAAACAGAATGAGGGAATAAAACGAGAAACGCATGCAATTTGTTGCCTGACGGCCACGCCTTCACATCCGCCCTCGCGGCACTGGCCAGAAACTGCAGTAAAGTTTACTTTATGTCAGGCCAAATATCATGGGTTTGAGTGTCGGATAAGGACGGTCGTTTGGGTGAGGGGAACTGCATGTACACGCACAGCAGGAAAAATCTCAAACGAAAACCAAGTTCAAAATACAGGAAATTGAACTATGAGGAGAGAGAACAGAAAAAAATAAAAAAACGTGACGCACAAACAAACAGACTGTGGAAGGATAACAGTTTCCAATACACAGAGAGCAAAAGTTTACTCTCTGACCACTTTAACTACAAATCTATGATCTGTTATTTAATCTTTGATTAATAACGGGGCAATTGGCCCAAAGAAATATGTACATCAACATCAGCCAGTGCTTTTGTGCCAGACGCTGGCTTTACTTACAGATTTAAATTAGTTTAATTTTGCTTAGTTAAGAGTATCGATAAGTCGTTGCTTTGCCCATCCCAGAATTGAGTATTTAATGCCCTCGCAAAAAGCTTTTTGTAGACAATAGACGGGCTCGTCTGTTTAAGGGGGTCTAAAATACTTCAATTGAGGGTTTAGTTTCCCATAATCCTTATCGACGGACGGATTGTTACAAATAGTTTTCCCCTTTGAATATCTATCCATCCATCCACCTAACCATACTAATCCCTCCCCTTAATCTATCGTATGCAAAAAATACAACAAAGACCAAAAACCTAACGCCTTAGTTTTTAGTTTTGCCTTCTATCCTTCTTTCCCACTGATGTTTGTTTCACATATCACAGTCAAACTTAATGTGAAGTCAACTACTTAACAATAATAAAAAAAGAAACAAATCGAGAGAGGAAATTTGAAGCCTTTTGAACTTAAAATATTCCGACAATAGGATTTATTTTTATTTTCCTCTCTTTTTTTGTGTTTTTTTTTCGAGTTATCTTTTTCCTTGGCAATTTCTGTACTTTTCGTGTTCAATTTTTAATGGCGAGATCTTCTTTGCCACCTTTCCTGCTTTATTTTTCTGTAACTCATTTCTTGGCCTTTCACTTTTGCTTGAAAGATCTCGGCAGTTTTATGCAAATGATATGACTACAGAACGTTATCTCTGAGGTAACGGCTGGATGAGCTACGCACAAGATGGGCACCTGGTGTCCATCAAAATTAGATGCCTGTAAAAAGTTGTTCTCCTTTTTTTACGCTCTTTCTCCATAGTATTTGTTTTCTTTTTATATTGCTGTGCCTTTTTATTGTTGTTGTTGTAGGTGCTGTTGTTGTTAACAGCAGCAATTTTCATTTGAGGGAAAATGTCCCCATCTTTGATGGATAACTTTTCAAGCACTTTTACAGGAAAGAGAGATAATTGCAATGCGAGCCCGCGGCTCGCTCTTAGCCCCATGTATTTTGTTTTTGTTTTCATTTTTATTGGACCAAAAAGAAATTTGAAACTTTTTTGCTTCTACCTTGGCTCAAAACAGAAGCTGCGGCCGCGGCCGAGTTCGAGGCTAAGGCTGAGGCTAAGGCACCTGAGGCAAACTTAAGAGCTAATAGCAAAATGCCAAACAAAAAGGTGAAGCAAGAGCAAGTGCAGCAATGGATAATGTGCGGCATAAGTTACCCCAACCGTGGACAAAATTAAACTCAAGCACCAGCAGCGATAGAGGCAGAAACAGCAGCAGTAGGAGCTACTAATCTTGCAATCAAAACTGCCTCATGCCATACCAGTTAAGCTAAGGGAAACTTATTACACTGCAAAACTAGGAATTGCTTTGATTATAATTTAACACCCAGCAGTCCGTTTTGAGCACCTCCCATCTAGATTGTTTGGAAACTGAAATTACTTGCATACTTTTAGGCTTCCATCTTACTTTGAGGACAACTCGTCTACACTAGAAACCTGTGCATATTTCTTCGAAAGAGAAACGAATGACATTTGGTTTTAGAATATTGTTTCAACTTATAACAAGATCATTTTTTTTGTCAATAATTTTGTGAGAAACAGGAACAGGAAACTACATACATGTACATATGTACAATGTACATACATACATATGTACATACATTCGAACAAATCTCACGCTTAAGTTTCTGCCCCATCGTGTTCCATGCCTCTGCCATGTAAGGACTAGAACTTTAATCCTGAATTGTGTTTACTGGTGTCGTTGTCAAGTCAAGATGTAAACCTCTTAGAAAATCATTGCAATGGGTGCTGTTCCCGCTGATGCTAGTGAACGTTGCCGTTGCCGTTGTCGCCGTCGCCGCACCCATCACTTGACCCAGCTTTAGGCTGGCTCAATAACAAATGCAAATTCAGTTAAAGTGCCCAAAGAGCTGTGGCACCAAGGGGTAAGGGCAGTTGGGAATGGAATGCGTAGATGAAGTTTTCAAGTGCAATGCGCAACAACAACAACAACAACAGTAAGAGCAGTAATGACTTTGTTGTTGCAGACTGTGGCGCAGCGTCGCAGTGTATGGAGCGTCCTAAAAGAACTCTTCTTTTTTTATCCTTTTTGGTTGTTTTTTTTCGGAGAATTTTTTTTTTTTTTTTGCGAAATTTGAGTAGCAATAAAACAGAGCGCGCAGCTTTCTGCGCACGCAGCGGCAGATAAAGAGAGAGAGAGAGAAGTCCGGCCATCTTTCTCTCTATCCATCTCTTTGGCAAACAAAACTCCTATTGTTGTTGTTGACATTTTGTTCAAAAATTGATAAAAAACAAAGGCTAACAAACAAAAAACAACCCAAAAAGTTGTTGAAATTCAAATATGAATTTATAACTTAAAAAGAAATATGCCAAAAAGTCGACTACTATGTTTGCGCATTTCATTCAGAAAGAAAGAACCAAGTGCAAACGGAGTAGCACGTAATTACTCCTTAGAAACACTTCAATAGGTACATGGGCTACATTTTAATCGAAGTGAAATGTTAAATATTGTTGTTGAATTCCACTATGAAAGTATTGAAATCTGATAAATACATTACTTAACTTGCTAGGGTGATGATAGTTGGAAGACTTTAACTAATGTTAACCAGAAAGTTCCATTTTAAACCAGCACCAACTAGATTTTCTTGCTCTTCTAGCTATAAAGCTTTTGATTCCACCAAATACGACAATAATACGATTTGATCCAATAATTACAAGTACACAAATGTAAACAGTATTGAATGCATTTGGATTTGACACAACTCCAATTACTTGAAACACACGCTCAATTTACAGGGTAGCCAAATGGCCAAGTATAGTCGAGCGAATCAAAGCGATAACAACAGAGAGAGAGAGAGAGACTTTTAGTGTGGGTGATAGCAGCGCAGTCGGCGTCATTCAGTCTCCATACAGCTTCCGCTTTGGCGTTTGGCTTCCACCAGCTTTGCAGCAGCAGAGCGCTTTTGTGCGTAGTGGCTTGGTTCTTCGTGTTTTGGGGTCTTCGGGTGCTGCTTTGGCTCTCTTTGTGTAGTAGGCGTCCAGTGTTGTGCGGTCGCTGCAGCTGTAAGCATCGCCTAAAAGTGCGCGTCGACGGCAACGGCAACAACAACGACGTCTACGACAACGCCACTTACCGTTACACATTTACGCGCGTCTATACCGCGTTTCTGCATACACATATTTATATACTTATACATACATATGTACATATATATATAAATATATATATATATATATACATGTGCATACATATGCGAGTGCATGTTAGAGACAGCAAAACACAAAATAAATCTGCATATTTTTATTACATATATTGGGCTTTTTTTTTTGTGACAAGTTTTTTTAAGTGCTACCCACGTGTAAAAGAATACAAGCAAAAGAGCAAGAGGAATACAAGGATAAAAAGCGCAAAAGTGGTGAAAAAAATAATATTAAATAATTCAAAATAAATTGTGCAAAAATAAAAGAAACAAAATTAAGGATCATAAATCAAAGGCAGCAGCAGTAGCAGCAAGCAGCAGCTGCACCAGCAGCAGCAGCGGCAACAGCGCTTATCAAATGCCGCGGCCGCGACGTCGACGACGCGCACTGCGTGCGTGAGTGCGTGAACAAGCAAGCGAGTGTATTAGCGTCCGTTCGCCTCTCTGTCGGTGTGTGTGTGTCTGTGTGTGTGTGTTATCGTTCGTGAGTGTGTCTCTGTTCCTGTGTGTGTGTGTGTGTGTGTGTTGGCGTGTGTTTGTGTTGTGTGTTGTGGCGTCAGTGTGTGAGTAAAAAGTTAGTGAACTGGCGGCCAAAAGTGACGACGTCGTCGCTGCTGCAGGGCGTCAAAGGCGCAGCCAAAGCCTGACAACAACAACAACAACAGCATCAGCGCCATCAGCAACAACAGCAACTGCAGCCACACAAACAACAACAACAACAACAGCCACATCAGCAGCAGCAGTAACCACAACAACAACAGCAACAAACACACAATTTAGATCAAGACACTTGCTAAAAGCCACAGCCAAAGTCAAAAAGAAGAAAAAGTGGAAGCAAATCACATTTTTGGATGACAACCACCAACTGCATCACGATCAACCTTTATCACAAACAACAACAACAACAGCCGCAGCAGGAACAACAACTTTTGCACGCAAACGTTCCACTTGCAGTGCACCGCCCATATTGGGGGGCAGCAGTAGCAGCAACACAACAACACCAACAACAACAACAACAACAATTAACCCGCACTCTCACACGCAACATTCCTCATCCGCTCGTCGGTTGAGTAAGTTTCTAAAACAAACGACAAGAGCACAGCGCAACGCCATTGCAATTGCAACAGCAGCAACAACAACAACACCAACAGCATCGACAAAACCAACATCGGACATTAGCAGCAGTCAAACATATGCTGCGACGCGTCGCAAGTCATCAGCTGCCTCGATCATAGCTGCTGCAGCCGCCACTAGCTTCGAATTGTGCTCAACCAAATCGAATTCACGTGATAAAGATTCAAGTCGCCACAGCAGCAGCGGCAACACAACAACTGGCAACGGCAACAACACTGGAGCCACCGAGGAGGCCGGTGGAAGCAACAGCAGCAGCACTAGCAACACGAGTACAGCAAACACTGCCACAAGTGGTGCATCCACATCAACTTGGTGTGGCAGTATCAATTTTTTGGTTTATATGGTCTGCTCGTTCTGTTGTTGCTGCTACAATTTTCGTAATTCGCCAAATAGGTGAGTTCGGAATACCCCTCACCACACCTACACCTACACCTACACCCACACACACCAACACCACTACCACCACCAAAGCCACTACCCCCACCACATACAGACTAATAATAATAACAATAATAATAATCTCACCTCAACGCAATCTATAATTAAGTTGTTGAGAATCTCTATTCATTAAGCAGTATTATTATTTCCGTTTTTCCGTGTACCAATTGTTCAATAAAGCATGGAAACGCAAAACGCCAAATGGGATTGGCCTGTTGCACAATTTCCACTACACCCATCGACGGAGAAAGATCATGTGATTGATTCAATTCAAAGTGAGGCACGAGTTTGCAAATAACAAAGATTTACAATGCTTAGTTTTCGGTGTTACTTCCATGCACTTCGTGCATTTTGATTGATTTCGATTCTGAACCTTTTTCGGGTCACCCGAAATAGTAATGCTCTTCTCAAATCATATGTACATACATATGTATATACTCAGGATAAAAGTAAGTTTTCTGACGAAGTTGTGATTTCTGATACTAGATTTACCTAATTCAACACTCATATGCAACAGATGAGAGGTTGGGAACGTCCACCTGCACAGCAGTACTTTTAGTGCTAGAAACCGAGCAACGAATCCTCAATCTGCTGTTACTTTCTCTTCTTGAGAGGGCGGTGGGGGTAGAATATGGTTGTCATGGATTAATTTACTTGGGAGTTGTTATTACTTTGCCCTGCTCGTTCCAAGCAGAGAGAAGGAAAAAGAAAACAGAAATCTCTTGTCACACATAGCGTCATAGCTAACCAGCCATCCAGAGGCAGATGCTGATACGGACTAAGGTGTTTCCAAAGAAGTGCCATGCTGCTGATGCTGGTGCGGTTCAAAGATTAGTCGCTTATCGCGAGGTCAAAGTTCAAGGTTGACGCCCCCCATTTCGAGAACGCACGAATTTGCTCTCCCCCTTTTGATTTTGGCAATTAGCATTTGTCGCCAGTTTTTTTTTTGGCATTTCTTTGCCGTCTTTTTCCTGATCTCTGGTCTTCATGTGTATTAATTGCGTAAAATGTAAATCAGCTTAACTTGTCAAAGGCAAAAAACATAAAACAAAAAACACAAAATAAATAAAACAAATGAAAAAAAGACTCTAAAAAAAAAAAAAACGCCAGCACTTAATCTTTGTGTCGACTTTTCCGTACCCTCGAAAATAAAATTAAATCATTTTATTTGATTCTATTTAGAATTCTCTTAGAAATTCACATACCCCATTTGTGTATAAAGTGTATGGAGGGTATCAAGCTGATGAAGAAGCTAGTAGCTGTCTCTATTTCTCTAGCTTTCTCTCTCTCTTTCAGAGACAAACTGTCTCACATCCTCTTTTGGCGGCGTTCTACGTTTGTTTTTTTTCCCTCTCACACTGTGTCACTGGCTCTCTCTCGCTCTCTTTATCTTTAATTCTCTCTCTCTCTCTCTCTATGTGCCTATTGTTCTTTTGTCTGGTCTGCAGGGGGCCTGGTCCGGCAGGTGCTTTGTTTTTGCTGTTGTTTCATCTGATAAGTATAAGCGGCGGCGATTGTGACGATTGTTACAGCTGTCGATGTCGCTGCCGCTGCTGCTGCTGCTGCTTCTTATGGCTGATAAGAATTCACATAGTCGGCTCGCTTTGTAGCCCACCCCCTGTCGGTCAGCCCACTGACCCTATCAGCCAACCAGCTCTCCCCTTCCCTGGCCGTCTCCATAACCCATTACCAGTAAATAAAATTCAAACCGACTGCATTCCGTTTTATCACTGGGCGATAAATGGGCTAAAACAAAAGATTAGTAAAGCACCAAGAACCAAGAACAACAAAAACAAATAATAAATTAATAAAACATGAACAGAAATTGTTTGTAAAACGATCTGACATTGATCAACAACATACATATGTATATTTTAGTTTCTGTTCTTAAGTTAAGATTTAGAACAAAATTTAATTTTTGGTTAACCCAATAAATAGGTTACTCCACCACTGCCTATTAATATAGTTTATCGATTTGAATTTACTTTCCGGACCATCCATTGCTTGGAAACCACCAACAATTATTGCACCTTAATTTTTAATTCAACCGATAAGTTCCAATTATCAAAGTCGTCTATACTCGGTACGTCATGCTGATAAAAAAAAATTCAATGATTGGCAAATTGTTGGAATAAAACTTCATATTCAGCTTGGCAAACATTTGGCTATAATTAATATACACAATTCCAGGAGGGGAAAACTGTTAATTAATTCACGTGATCAGTTAGGTGGATATACATTGACCACAACTTAATCGTCATTGCAATACCCTACACTTAATCAAATGATCGATCTCAGTTGGAGCCTCGATAAAGATTTTCATGAAGTAAACTGCCGTTTGATAGAGTTCAGGATGTCACAGGATTTCTTCATTTGAAATATGACAAATCAGAGCATTAAAACAACAACTTAGAGGAAACAAAGTGTCACAATTTTCCAACAATATTTTTCAATCATTGAATTCAATTGTTATCATGTAAAGGTTTTATAAGATAATCAACTATTTTTTTCAATTATTATTATTTTTTGCAAATTTAAAGTTTTTTTTGTCATTCTTTTTTTAAAGTTTTTGAAAACAGACAAGAAGAAGACATTTCCTCTTCCTTACGTTTCGTTTCCTTGTCGTTGTCAGACGACGCTCTGTCTGCTCTAGTCAGGCTCAGTCTCAGTCTCTGTCCCGGCATGCTTGTAATTGGATTTCCGCTGTTTAGGCTGAGCAGAAGAGCAAAATGGAGAACGAAAGCTAGAGTAAAAGGGGGGAAAAACAATAAGAACAGGAACATAGCGAAACGGCGTGAGCGAGTCGCTGCCTTAATGATGAATTTCAATTCGAAGACGAAGACGACGACAACGTCAACGACTCTCATTACAACTTTCAATTTCAAATGACAAATGCGATTTATATTTTACTCTATAGTCAGGGTATATTGAGTGTGGCGAAAAAGAGACAAATAAAGTGACTCAGGTGGAGATCATACCTAACCTGTTAAAGTATTCGATACCAAGATTTACGAGGAGAAAAACCTCAGGAGTACGAACCTTTATGTAAAATACAGGGTATATAAAAAACGGTTTTGACGATTTATTTTAATTTCTCGCCCTCTATATTCTTCTTTTGCTTTGTTCATCACGAAGCACCCGAAAAGCAACAGCACCCCAAAACAGCAAATGCCGCTCTCACGCATGGCGCTCGCTAACTCCCACTATCCCCAAAAACATATTTCTTTCTCTCGCTCGCTCTTTGGCGCCCCTTTCTCTCTCTCTAGCTGTTCTACATTCGGCCCTTGCTTCGTTTCTTCGTTCGTTAAGTATTAAATAAGATAGAGCAGCAAATTTACTCTCATTTGCATTGCAATATACCGTTAAACAAATGTTAGAGAGCGGTGGACCGAGACATCGACGAGACTCTCGCCCACGCTTCGTTCTCATACTCTCTCTTTTTCTCACTTTCTCTCTCACTCTCTCTCTCTCTCTCTCTCTGACATCTATGCGATTTCGTTGTAGTCATTGAATTTGTCATCGGAGTGTCGTTGCGCGCCTTCGCCTCGTAGTTGTCGTCGTCGCCGTTCATGTTGAACGGTTGTGTCGTCGTTTTTATCCACATATTAAAAACGTATAAGCAGCTTTTTGCACGTAAAAACCCCACTAAACAACAGAAAAAACCAATTTAAAATTTATAATAAATTTTCAAAATGGAAACGAAAACCAATAATAACAAAAAAAAAAAGCAAAGTGTTAAAACGTCGGACTGAAAATAACGAATATGAGAAAAACTGCAATTACTTCAATTAATTATTTTCAAATGCACAAGTGCAAATTATATATGAAAAGCATAAAACAAGTGGAACGGACAAACAAAACAACAGCAACAGAGCGAGCGAATAAAATAGAGCGAGAGAGAGAAAACAAAAGAGATAGGAGACCTACGAGAGAGCGAGATAGCGCACAGAAAAGTGAGCGTGAGAGAGAGCATTTGGCTATAAGAGAGCCAAAAGTGCAAAAATAGCAAAAACAAAAAAACCAAATGCCGCTCAAAAACCAAAAACCTTTCCAAAGAAAACTATACTTTTTCTCGATTTTTCCCTGTTTCTCTAGAGCTTTTTATTTAAAAACAAAAACCCACAGCAGCCGAGTACCCCCATTCTCCTTTGGGTACAGGCCTACATACGACGACTTTCCCTGCCCCACCCCGGCCACTGCCTCTAAAACGTAGTAACAATCTCCAAACGCGTAATGCAACAATTCAATGAAAAATCTTTGAACGGGACAAGTACATGGCCCGATTTGCCAATGTCTATAACACAAATACAAGTGTACACACCAAAAAAAAAAAAAAAAAAACAAAGTAAAACAACAACACCGATAAATTGCCAATATATGGGCTTTCGGTTCTTAACGTATCCAAACCCCACCGACCCCTCATCCCCTCACCGTTTAGCCAACATAAACCCCCCTTCATCCAACCGTCTCCACCTTGCGCCATTCGACAGTCCGAATGTTGTCGCGTGTCTGTTTGCTTGAACAATTTGTTTTTGTATTTGCACTTGAGACTAAGAGTGACGCAGAAATTATCAAAATCGTCAACATGCCAATTCGACTCGTGTAATACACTACATGTTTGCTTAAGCTTTCTTTAACTAATCTAAAATTATTGAAAAATTGCAATTCTCATCAACGACATACCGTTTACCCTTCTATTTTAAAAGGTGCTACGTTTGGTGGCAACGTTTCGCTTAGGTTTATTATTTTGTGATGGATGTACAATTTGAATCGGAAATCATACGTACTCGAATGCGTCAGTTTAGTTGTACCAAAATGTGTCCGCTCCGATAAAAAACACTTATTGTGAGTTTATAATAATAATAATAATTACTGATATAAAACATTTAGCGATCGTTTTCGCAGCATAAACTGGTCTTATCGTTCTATATTTATATCAACACTCAAGTTTTATCCATTATAGCTTCTATATTTAGTAGATATGTATATACATACATACATACAAGATGTATAGGTTGTTTTTCTTTGCCTGATACCCTTGTCAAAGCGAATGTTTTTGAGCTTTTCATTTTGGGATCTCTTGAATGGGATGTTGGGTTCTTGCACTTGGCTGACTCTAAATGCCACGATAACATCTCCATCGCACCCGAATTGAGTCTCTCCTCCCCCCTACACACCATTTTGAATGAGGGCGTCTCCCTTAAATTTCTATTTCAACTAATTTGATATCATTCTGGCACTGGTTTTTCTTTACTCTGCTGTGTTCTACTGTGCATTCAAACGAAAACGAGAAGGAAAATCAAATCAAATCAAATTGAATTTTCAGTCAGTGAATGTACTGACTACCATCTCCTTCCCTTTGCCACGTTCCACTTGCCACATCTCTACTATGCCAGAAGAAGACAGCCCCATGCAGTGGCATTGGCAGCGGTAGCGGCGCTGTTGTCGCTTTTCTCCATTCGCATGCACAGTGACTTAGAAAAGTTTAACTCCATATCCACATACCCAAAGCCGGCAGCCGGCGCTAAGAGCTTCAGGCTGGTCTGGTCAAGAATAATTTTATCTACCTAGTTATTTTTGCAAGGAGCTAAAATTCTATTTGCTGCTTGGCTTGGCTTCGCTCCGCTACCACCACGCACAAATCATCGAAATCAAAGGCGAGAATGAAAATAGTAAACAAATAGACAACGGAGGAATATGAAGTATAGGAGGTTTGGCACGGATGCAGCAGTACAGACGGACCAAAAAAACCCCGGCCGACCAATCCCCCAACGTTATTCCGAAGCCAAACCCAAATCAAATGAAACAACTTTTACGTTTACCTAAACAAATCATAAAGTTTTCGGGCCACCAACAGAAAACGAACAAACCCAAAAATGGAAATGGGCCCAGGAGCTTCCTTTTCGCCCTCGTTTTTTGTGTTTTTTTTTTTTTTTTTTGCGTTTTTCGTTTTACTTTAGCTGGTTTGTTTGTCGTCTTGGGAGGCGTTGATGAAGATGCAAAATAATTAAGGAAAAAGAAAAAACAACGAATATAAAATGAATCCCTGAAGTACTCGTAGGCGCTAAATATGAAGTGCGACAACATTGCAGCATCTCAGGTAAAGAAAGAGGAAACAAGGGCGTAGGTTAAAATATGAAGCATTGTTGAATATTCATTTCAACGATCAGTTACAGTCTTGAAGCAAACAACTGACATAAATTCGACGGGAATATATTAGTTTCAAACTAAACACCCCAATAAGACTCATCTGGCATTTATTCGTTATTCATAACGTTTCCTATTACTATATACTATAATATGCATTTCTATACTTTTCAAAGCACATCGAAATGTGTCTGTGTTCGGTGCTTGTCATCCGCTCACCAAGTCACGTATAAAACGTAATTGTATGTGCCTTCATCTATTCGACACAAGTATTTACGCACGCTCTTTGAATTCTACGGAATACGTTGAGTATATGGACTATTATGATTATGGCTGCGGTTACGGTTCGAGAATCGCTGCTCAACTCTGAGATCGTGGTTACTCCATTGACATTTGTTGTATGTTATTAGTAGATACCCTGTATATCGGATTACTGAATCGTACCACACAATCAGTTGTTTAAACTATATTCATAGCTATTGCATAGAAGTGCCGTTAGCCATGATCTGACAGTTAACAGCCAATTTTAAATTTGTCAATCTAGATTACTTACTGATTCAGTACGAAGTATCTCAAAGTCGTCCCACTTATCTAACGTTCGATTTATTTGTTAGTTCATGTGGCGCCGGCGCCGTTTGCTTATTATCGTTGAATAGTTTGGATTATTATTTGTTTTGTAGAGGTTCGCTTGTTTGTTTTAATTTCTATTCTACATATATATAAAATATATATATATATTTATTATTATTCCGGATTATTTCGAAGCGTCTTCTTGTGACGTCTAGCCCATAGGTTTAATATACGGGATCAGTGCAGAGATTACACATTTTGGACTATGTTGCTAATCTTAATTGCTTGACGCAAAGTTCACTCTGTTTAGCAGATTTAACGAGTATATCAAAGTCGTTCAGGTGTTTTTCAGTGCCGGTGGACTCAGCTTGTTTCCCCATATTGATTTATGAGTGCGACAGTTATACAGATTTATGGCTAATAAGTAGAAGGTACATGCAATATGTGTGCTACCACCATTCAAATGGCATATATTGGTTCACGGCACTAGCCAGCGGCACACTACATAGTAGTACCCGCAGCAGCTTAATCATAAATCATTTTTAAAGTGCCTTAGATGTTTTGGATGAATGGAAAAGTGAATGTATGAGTGAGTGAATGCGGTAGGTACGCAACACAATTACAAAAGTTGATTATACCAAATGGAAATTTTCTTTCTAGATGAAGATAAGGAGTTAAGCGAAAAAAAGGCTTTGCGCTGCCAAATTAAACCGTTAACGACAGATTGTTGAATAAATTGAATTTATACGCTTTAGAATCACTTAGAGGTTTAGTGATTCCCAATATTTTTAAAAGGTGCCAATCCTGAGATAATTTTGAACAAAAATGCAAACTAGTTTATAGGTACAACAAAGTATTTAAGTCAACAACTTGTCACTTTCTGTGATGTTATTTGTAGATATGGATATAGAACATGGACTTAAATCTTTTTCTTTTTTTTTTATCATTTAGTTTCATTTTAATAGCCATTTGTATGAATATTTGATTAATTTACTAATTGATTGATTGATGCAGTTTTTATCCAGTTTTTCAGCCAGCAAATTGCATTGATTTTGATTGACTAAATGGCCATGTTGTTGTAGTTGTTATTGTCATTGCCTGGCACTTTTTATGCAGTTTTATGGCTTGATTTATTAGCCAATTGCATTAGCATGCCCCTTCCTATGCCGCACTGTCGCTCTTAGTCGCACGCTTTGGCTTCTTGTTGCTCCTGCGAAAAATTTATTGATCTTTTATTATTATGTTTTTTTTTTTTTTTTGGCGGTTTCCTGGATCCTCTTCAACTTCAGCTCCAACGTTTCGCCACACTGCTCTTGTTTGTGGCGATAAAATTTTTATTTATTGATTTTCATTTATGCTGTTCTAAACTCATGTTTCCACAACCCCCTTTGCAACCCTACACTACCCTTACCCTACCTTACACCCACTCCGCATGCCTTGGTGTTGGCTAAAACAGCTGCTACAGTTTATGGTCTTTCATATTATCCACCTTTTTCATTTTTTCATTCAATCTTCATAACCGTAAGTCCCATATCCCCCATCCCCACATCCCCCTGCATTCACATAAGAAGCAACCGCACTGAAAGCAATTACGACCCAGACCCAGACCAAGCTCTCATACAGAGTAGAATGAAGTAAGTGATGATGCTGTAAGTGGGCTACAAATTGTAAAATTCCACATTGCAAGCAAATTACAATATGGCTTTAGTTTTTCATTATTATTTTTCGTAAGAACTATCTCGATATACGAACCATTCTGAAAGCGATTGCATTTTTATGTTCTATATTTGGGAGCAGTGAATTACTCAAAGCTTTCTACGGATAGATCAAATTTCTGTACTTATTTTGCCATTCAACGTTATGGCTAGAAAGACTTTCCAACCACCCACCATTTTTATTTGTATTGGCATTGGAAATTCCTTTTTACTAGAGATTTTTTTCTTCGTCGCATTCCGTAGTCAAAGCCGAGCGCCAAGACCAGTAATTGCAAAATGCCAAACGAGAAAAACGGAAAAGTTAAAAAATGAATAAAAGGAAAAACTGAGCAGGAAATTCCTAAAATTGCTAAAGATTCCACGTGTGTGTATCAATAACATAAAAATACTTGCACTTAATTAAAAATGAAAGAATGAAATTAAAACTAGCAAATTATTTAAAAAAATAAAGTAGCTTATACCTAGCAACGGGACAATGAAGCCCGACTATTTCTCGGATCCATTGAATTACTGCTCAGCCGAGAGGACGGCACGTCGTGGGGCAAGTCACTCTAACCTCCCAGGCAAAGCGTTTAATGTTTTGCTTAAACCTAAAGAATGGTTCTCGGGTGGTTGGTGGGTTGGTGTAGCGAGATGAAGCCTTGAAACACATCTTAATTTTTTCATTTTTTCCTATGAAATCTCTTTTTTTGTGAATTTGCTTATTCTTTTACTTTTAATTATTTCTCAAGTTCAGTTTGAAGAAAATGTTTGCCTGTTCTTTCATCTTTTATTATGCTTTACATCTCTTTATAGTATTTTATTGCACAGTGACACGCCTACTGTCCCGCCCTACTTCCAACCAACTCTAGCCAAACGCTCATTGCATGCGTAGGACCATAGTCGAGGACATCATCGTATGGATTTTAATTTCCGTTTTCCGTTACATGGCGTTGCCATGAAAATCAACGTCAACGTCAAATAATAAAAAGAAAAAAGAAATGGAAAGAATAAGTAAAATGGTGTGGAAACCAAAAACTGAGTCCAGTTATATGTCAGATAAGGAAATGTCATTGAAATCGTTTGACTACTTTTCACAGACAGGGCAGAGACATTGAAAGAAAACGAAGGGGATCCTTTCATTTACCATACCATATTATCTCAAGATAATAGTAAAGAATGGTTTCGTATACATATGCAAACGTATGCACGCTTTTTCCATCTAGACAATATTCATATGACCTCTCTCTAATTAAGAGCAGTACTTATTGGTTAACTTGCGATAGCAACTGACCAGTTGCTTATTTTAATGGCTTCGATCGTTAACGTATCGCCTCATATCTTCAGACATATGTATTTACAGAGTCCGTTCCGATCTTAAGAAGGGTAAACTAGATAGATATGAGCGAATACCCCATAAAAAGACCCAGACCAATCGTAAAATTGCAATAAAAAATAACAAAAAAGCAACATCATGTTTCGATAAATATTGACAATTTGGCTTTGAGTATTTGTAAACAAAAAACCCGAATAGATTTGATAATCTTTTCCAAATTTAGCAATTATTGAGCTGGCGTAGGCTATATGATTATTATAAAAACTCAATAAATTGTCTCAACGGTTTCCAGTTTATGTACTCTCACCTTATTAGCAGGAAAAACCAATGGTTTAATTCGTTTATTGTATTTGCCTTTACTCGATCCCCTCGATCTGGTTAAATATAGGTTTATAACATCTATGTTTTTAATTTTCAAAATTAGAGATACGTTTACAAGCACTTGACTGACTCTCGGGATACCGACTATGGAGAATAAGTAAATTGAAAAGAGGACGCAAGAGGCCATTCGTATCCTATCTATTCTTTTACTTGACCAAATATGTGTGTAGTTAAGTCTTATACTTTTTCTTTGCGTTGTGGCAAAAGCAAAAACAAATCTTCATTTAACATTTTAATTCTCTTCTCTCCACTCTCTGGTGTCTTCTTTTGATTTGTCTTTGAACCAAAGTTGTGTGTATTTGCCCGAAAACTTTGTCTGTTCTGAAGCAGAGAATCAGATAAAGTCACAGTAAGATGTTCAGGAAGTATTTGGAAATTTCATAAAGTCCTTTTGCCGAATACTTTTAAGAAAAAAGATTTCAATTAAAGTTCTGTCAGTTTTTGAAGAATATGCGGGGTGAGGGCGACACAGTTCTGGTGAAGTTCTGCTGCTGGGCTAAATAAGTGAGTTGGGTGCATCCCAGAGTTTATTCGCCCTAAAGTTAACCTAAACATTTACCTTCTAAACAGTTGGGAGAAAATTTCTTTTTGAACATCTATTTAAAACACCTGGAATCACAGTAAATGTTTCAATTAAGATTGAAAATGACTTGAATATTGTTTAAGGTACTTTTATTATTAAAATAGACTCTTTTCAGTAAAACTCTTTTCGATTCCCCTCTCAAACATCAGTGGCAAACTCATACAATTTGTCTGTTAATTCTTCTTTTGGTTGATTTTTCATCAACGTGCTTAGCATGACATTTAAGTTTTGATCTAATGACCAGATACGTGAGTTGATTCACTAACTCCATGGCTAATGAGAGCCTATTACAGAAGTGGACCGTAGAGAGCGGCTGACCCCAATGGCCAGTTGGGGCTTGCTATCAGAAATTTGATAATAGATTTACTTTTTGCGATTGACCGCAACACACCCACACAGCGCGCAAGCTCACACACACTCTTACACTTACCCCACTTTACACACTTACACACGCACCCACACACACACACACACCCACACACCCACACACACACACTGACGGTTATTGCACAAAGACAATCAAATTATTACATAAAATCCAACAAATGCGCGATACTATGAGTATCCCGCTCCCGTTTCTCCCTTTCCACGTTTGGTTGCCTCTCGATGTCGGGAAATAAAATTAAAGCACTTAAAATATTTTTCATAGCATACATTTCGGGGCCGCCAAGGATTGCAAACGTTGAAAATGTCGTTATACGCGAACGTTACGCGCTATGACGTAAAAGCTTCTCACACACACACATACACACACACTCATGCGCGCACATGAACATTTACACGTATACGGACATATATTTATATAAATCTTAATATATACCTCCATATATATATAAAGATTGTCGGCTTTTTGGTAGCAGCAGTATCTCACATAAATATTAATAAAGACATCAAGAATTGATTGAATCGAAAGCGAAAAGTTGCCTTGATTATTCTTTCGTTATTTCGTCTCCATTTCTCCCAAACCCCCTATATGTATGTATGTACGCACATATATATACATATAGACTTCGGAGATACAGAATCAGAACTGTTATAATCGGTTATGTTTGCCGTACAAAACTATTTGATAGCCAAGTACGGGTATAATGACAGCGACAAATTCTCTTACTACAACTGTTCTTTAAGCATTTAAAACTTCCAAGAGACTTGTATAGTACTGCCTGTGTTACTCAACACAGATTTTACTACATACTTATGTACATACATTTGACTAGGTTTTTGTATAAATCTCTTCCTTACCTTTTGTGTTATTATTCCTTCAAAAAACAAAAGTCAATTAAAATTCCTTTACCCCCTACCAACTAAACCCAACCCCCCAATTCTATCCTTTTTTCCACACTTGTGTTAGTCTTTTGACAGCAGCTTGGCTTAATGAGTTGAGCAAATGAAAGGCAAACAAAAAACAAACAAAATACATATGAAATTTTAAACACACATATAATAAAGGGATATATGTATATATACATACATTTATGTATATGTATTTGTGTATATGCACGTATGTTAAAATTCAATTTCAAGTTTGAAAATATCACAAAACCAACTTTACTTAAGACCCGGTTAAAGGGTACTATGGCTGGTGTAGGGGAAGAGTCGCACCAAACAGCTGTAAATTGTGCGGTCGACCTAATGGCGTTCGGGTTGATGTTGATTAGGTGATGCTTCAGTTGATAACAATGCCAACAACAAACTAACTAAAACCTTTACTCAAATAAAACACCGGAAAAACTCAATCTCCGAACTATCAAATGCTCTGCACAAAGAAAATCAAATAACTATCAATTTCTTTCAACACATACATACAAATGTAAGATCGCAAAGAGATCCAAAAGATTCTTTAACCCTCTGATAGGGATAAAGTAGTTTTTATTATCAGTTTAAAATTTAGAACTTAAAATATTTAGCTATAACCATTGAAAATATTTTTGACCCAGATCAATAACATTTTGCATGTTCTCTCTTTAGCTACATGCATTGTGTGACCCATTGAAAAAAAGAGTATTTGAAATATTTATAAAACCACAAAGACCATGCCCACACACGCCCATCATTTTCGGTGTTTTTCATATGGTAATTTTGTTGAAGAACAAAACGAGAAACTCAACAAAACGGATGAAATTCGTTTCGCTCAGTTTTACAGAAAAAGATCGACTCTCACATATCCTGTAGCGAAATACGGGTCTCACTCTTTGTTTTCAAAGTAAACACTGTGAACAACAATTTGCTGCATAGTAAAAGTGATTTATTACATACATATAATCAATATTGCTATTTACCAATAGCTATGTTTACGAATGCATATTAGAAGTTGGGATTTTGATGATCTTCATATGCTCTCCGAGCTTACAATGCTCCACGGGGTATTAAAACGGGGCGAAAACTTTTTGGCACAAATATTTTTATGTAAATTCTTTTCAGCATTTATTTATTCATATGTAGTATGTGGGCGAGTATGTGACTATGTCTGCGAGTGTGTGTTGCTGTCACATTTTCATTGTGTCCTGGGCATTTTCACAATTTAACTTTCAAGAGATTTTTCATTGTCGTTGTCTGTTGCTGTTGCTTGTAAATTGTGTGCAGTTCATTTGGAAGTTGATTAGTGATGAAAGTTTCGTTGCCCTGCCGTTTCACACACTCCTTCATTCCGTGCTCCAGCCCACCCTTGACGACCTATGTATCATCTAAAACAGTTTTTAAGAACTCTTTAGGGTTTTTTCTAGCCGTTTTTCATTTATTCTCAGGTCTTCTCTAGCCTTCTATGAGACACTTCGCCATCGCTTCGTTTGTCAGCCATGAACAACAGCAGCTATGCTGCTAGAAAAGATAGTCAAGGATACTCTGAGTTGCTGCTGCTTTCACTTTTCAGAACCTTTGCGCTGTTTTCTTTTTTATTTTTCTGTTTCCTTAAGTTGCATTTTCTCCCCTCATGTTCTTGTGCTTGTTATGTTTACTTTGTCGCCCCTTCTTTCTAGCCGGCCTCCTTCTTGCCTCTTATGAGCATTTTGTTAATGAGACTTTTTGTAACAGTTGTAGTTCTTGCTCTTTGTTTCTCTCTATTTGTACAGAAGCAAGTAAGTGTTAAAATGCTCTCACAACCAACATTCATTTAGACTTGTTTCGAAAACAAATATGTTATAACTACAAAAAACTAAAAATTAAAACGGAAAAGACGACTTGATGCAAATAATTTGCTTATAATTACAATTATATTATTTATTTGTGTGTGGATATTAAATTTATTTTGTTTATACATATTTATATTGTATTACAATACGTAATTTAATTGTATAAACACAATCGCGATAAATATGTGTTGAAACATTTGTATTTACATATATGTCATAAAAATGTGCAATTAATTTGCTTAATTTGTGGCAATTTGTTCTTTGCTAAAAAATTGCTTTGACGTATTTGGCTGTTTTATGTTAATACCAATGCAAATATCCACTGTATTTGGTTTCCACATAGTGATTAGTTCTAGTCCTAGTTTTTTTTTTATTTATCGTCATACAAAGTTTTATTTTTGATTTGTTGGTGCAACAGTTTTTTTTTTTTAGAAAGGGTATACCATGCTTATGCAAAATAGTTGAAAAAAGGCCCATAAGTGTAGTACACAAGAATGGGACAAAAAAAAAAAAGGAAAACTGCAACCAAGCCAGCAAGCACTCTTAATGTTGCATACTTTGGGGTCCTTGTACTAGTAACCGTTTCCGTTAATTCTACTTTTCCACCTACACATTTATACGCGCAAATGTATGTGGGTTGTGGGCAGCTCGCCAATGTCTCTGTGTGTGTGCTAAGATCTTTGTCTGTCTGTGATGTGTATGTGTGTGTGTCTGCCCATTATTCCAATAATAGATTTGACAAGTCACTATTTATTGAAATTCTCGGGAATGTCTCAAAATCGAAAGAAAGCATAGAAAAATGCCATTGGGAAGCTTGTGAATGAAGTCTGGCGCAAGCAATTGAAACACGCAGATGCAAGAATGAGAGAATGATTTAGAAATGTTACTCATTGGAGTGAAGAGCGATAGCATTTTAACACGTCTCAAAAAGATAATCTATTTAAAGATGTTACTATTTATACTGAAGGTAAAAACAGGGATAGAAATGTAGAGCGAAACAGAGTAAAGCAAGTGCAATTGTATGAGAGGTAAAACTCGGCTTCCGACATGTTTCTTGGCTCTTTGTGTTTCATTTCACCTGCTCAATTCAATTCCCTTCTCATACTTTTGAAACTTTTTGTTCTTTTCATAAATTTTTTCACCTTTTTTGTGCGCTGTCACTTCTTACACTTGACTTTTCATTGTTCTTACATAAGTTCACCTGTCTTCCTCTGGTCTGTATCTGACTATTTGTCTGTGTGAGTGTGTGCGTGTGTGTACACCTTTGTTCACACTTCCGCTTTGGCAATTTTCCCCAGGTCTACGAACTGGCGGATATTTTATCTGTCTCCGGTTTGGTCTTTCTTTGAGTTGCGTTTGTGTTTGAAGGTTCCATAAACTAGTTACCACGATTAATTTTTCAAGTGCACTTCATTTGTTTCAAGAAATGGAATGTAAGGGAATATAATAAAAACGAAACGTACAGAAACAGAAGTCGAATAAAAAACCACTTTGAGGCAAATACCCCTTCAATGTGACCGCATTTGTCTCGTCTTTCCATCTTTTTACTCCTCAATCACTCACTCACTTGTCAAGCTGTCTCCTTACTCCACTTCCCTCTCTCACACACACACGCATATTTGCATTTGTATTAAAAACGCTTAAAGTGGAATTTTATTTCCTGTTTCTGTTACCATCCCCAGACCCATTTACCATGGCCGATTCTCATCCCCATCCTTCGACTCCACCTTCATCTTTGTGGTTCTTAAGCGTTATCACTCTACTCTCGTTCACTCTCGTCTGCCTTTCATTTATTGCTGCTTTCGTCTTTTGTGTGTATATTTCTAATGCCATTTTGAGTGCGTATGTGTGTGTGTGTCTGTGGGCAAAATATTTTTATGTGGTATTTTTATATCAGCAAATACAAGAATGTGGAACAAACCCCTCCATCCGCTCCATCTCTGCAGCCTCGGTCTCATCATCATCTTCAACTTCATCCTTAATGCCCTGCTCATAGTCTATGGATAAAATATCGTCTGTTTATTTGTATTGAATGCACAAATTTTGTTACGAAAACTACACAGCATTCTCTGCTTGGCCAAATTGAAGAAAATATTCCCTCTTCTTCTTTTTCTATCAATTATAATTATAAATAATTATTTGGCCGTAATTAAGCTAATCTGGTGGAATAATTAGAGTATATCACTTGAATTTTTACTTTCCATACAAATGAAAAGGCTGGTAAATCATTTTCAAAGTAATTTGCAATATTTTATGGAAATAGAAACCGACTTAAAGTATTTGTCCAGATTTAACTTTTGTCCAAGCTCAGTTGTATTTTGTCCAATAAATATCCGATTCAATTCTTTATCGAAGAACAAACAAATAGCCTCAATTAACATTAGTGTAATCGAATTAGCAGTTAGGATGTTAAACAAAAGTCAGAACTACCTCTTTCTCGATATATCATACAGTATTGTACTTCAAATTTGGACGATATACTTAATAAATATTTCAAATATATATATATTATGGTTTGCTGTTCTCACAGACGCGATTCCCGGTATGTACATCTTTTCATTCATTTCATTTGATTCAACTCTTTTCTTTTTTCTCTTTGTAATAATTGAATGGGAATCCGTCGAACGGAGGGCGGTCGGTTTAAGGGTTTTGTAGAAGGTTGGAATCCATCTACTTATCATGCTTATTCAGTCTTTATTGCTTACAATTTCTGCTCTGTTGCGCTTGTTGCTGGGCATTTTCAATTTCTTTTTTTTTTTTACTGTGTTTCGTTTATTCTTTTTTTATTTTTTATGTTTGGGGGCAGCAATCAGCGTGGTATAAAAAGCCATAAGTAAAATCCATTTCCACATACGCACACACACACACACACACTCACGCAGAGTGGCGGTGTGGGTAGGGGGTGACAGAGAGAAGTCTTATTGTGCCTGTTAACGGATTTTACGTTAACCAGCAGTCCCCAAGAGCCACACACGAGCTTTCGAGGCTTTGGTTTTTGGCATTTTTTCTTTATTTTTGTTTTTTCAATACCCTCTGTAAATATAGGCATTGATGGGTATGCTACCCTTTCCCAAATCGATAGTACATTCTTTATACAAAGATACATAGAGTAGAAATAAGCCATCGCCAACCTCTACTTGTCTGCGACTACCGCCATATTCTTTATTTTTAGTTTTCATAACCTCTGTTTTCCTGGTGTTTTTCCCCTGATTTTATTAATTTTCATAAATGCTTCATGCTTCTCTTATAGTTTCTGTTGTTGCCCCATAATGATCAATTAAGAGCTTAAGCATTTTAAATATGCAATCATGCCACGCCCATCACCTTGGGTTAATTATGCCCAAAGGTAAAAAGCAATTGGATGGATGAAAGCTTCTCACATTGGCCGCCAAGGACTTGTCACGACCACAACCCTAGCCAACAGTGAACCCATTCAGCCCTCCCGTATGCCAATGCCCCAACGGTTTACCCCCATGTTTTTCCTTTTCCTCCCCGCCCTTGGCATCAGTTACTCGCGTGTCCTCTTTGCTCGTTTCTCACGTTTACCTCACTTTTTAGTTCATTTTGGTTTTAATTTTTATTTTCTTCTTCCCAATTTATACTCTTGGTCTTTTTTTCTCTTCTTCTTGCTTCTCACTCTTCATCGTTTAAGCATTTAAACATTTAATTTTAATTTAATTTATGCACACACACACACACGTTCAAAAAGGGGGAGAGTGTTGTGTGAGCAGTTGCTGTGGCCATTCGCCATGGTTTCACCTTTTAACTTCCCCCATTTGCTCGCCCAGCTTCTGTTGGCAATTTTGTTGTAGAGTGCATTAAATGATAATAAACTAATTAAGTTATTTTGGATATTACACTACACAAGCCGTAAATTTATTTCTGTGAAGAGGGGATTGTAGGCAGCGCGGAAGTAGATTTATATTTTGGCCCACAAACTACAACTAGACTAAATACTTAAAACGTGAAAAAAGAAATTCACAGTCAACTTGTTATAATGGGTAATGAATGATATTGAAACGACTTTAATTCTTACTTCATCGATAACTTTTTATTTCGGAATATGCAGCTGAATAATCAACTAAATCATTAATTAAGCATAGTTTTGATAAAAATGAAAAGTTATTGTATTCGAAATAGATGCACAAATGCATACATTAATGTACATACATATGTATGTATATGAAAAGAAGCTAGATTGGGCTTCCTTTTTAGTCTGTGGGCAAGTCTATCTAGGGTATAGAAGGAAAATACGCCTAAGGGCATTCGTTTTCTTGCCCAACATTTCGCCAACAGTATTTTCACTTTCATTTGTATACATGTATGTATGCATGTATATATATGGATGTAACTGCTTGCAGTTTATAACGCCGCACAAGTGCTATCAATGTGCTATCACACACTCGCTCTTAGGCATCTTGGCATTCACTTTGAGGCATCTTCTTCGGCCATCTTTTCATCTTGCCTTTTTGTCCGGGGAGATGCCAGCAACAACAACATTAGGAGCAAATGGCGCACTTTACAAGATATTCAGTGAGAGAGTAAGCGAGAGAGAAAGAGAAAGGACAGGAAGGGAGATAGAAAGATAGAGGCAGTCGATTTTAGCCTACAAGCATAATCGTTGCTTATTGGCATTGGCAGCTGCTGTTGCTGGCGTTGCCAAAGCCATAATGATGAAAACGCTGATGGCGCACAGTCTCTGTGTGTGTATGTGGAAAGATACAGATACCAGTAAATGGAAAGAGCAGAAGAAAACAAAGAGAACTGGGATATTTCGCATAATAACAAAAAAGAAGCTAAATGATCAAAATTTGAAAGCCAAGTGCTTAAGGATCTATCAGATCGCAAATTCGTTTCGTTTGCATGCGAATTTACACAAATATCTAAAAATAAAAGCATTAGTTGCAGATATATTCAGTAGGATTGGAACAAAAATTTGGTTTTTTGTTTTTTCTTTTTTTTTGTGTATTTTTCTTCTTAAAGCGAATTCAAGTCAACTAAGTTGGGTGCAACATGTTTTTGAATAATTTTAAGTCAAATGGGTTTCATTCATATGTATATATTTATATAAATATTCGTCTGTTGTTGTCACACCTGCCGGCTTACTTATTTATATACACATACACTCTGTCACTGTATCTGCCCTTCTGATGCTCTTGGTCTTCTGCTTTAGTCTGTTAGCTTTTACATAAAGCATACTTTTAGGCAGCCATTTTCACTGTCACATTTAATTGAGTTTGCCTCCTCGACTGGCGCCGTTAAAAGCTACGTCATTTACACCAATTTACACCCACCAGTCCCCCACACACTTACGCACACATACAGTCACACTTTTATACTTACATTTTTAAGATGCCTTTCTTTCTGCTATACCCCGCACCCGCCACTACGCACCAATGTGCTCCTTATTTCCTCTACCTATTGTTCTTTTCTCTCTGCTGGGCGCATCATTTAATTGTCAAAAGACTTCTTAATGGCCAAGAAGGACCGGGAAAATGGGGGCAGTGAGGTGAGGTTGAACCGAATGCGTGTGACATCCCAGCAATTTTTATGACTATTCCAAAAGTTGAAAGACAACAACAACAAAAACAAAACAAAAAATGTTGTCCACCTCTACTGACGTCATCAGTTTTCGTCGCTTCCATTTTGTTGCTGTTTTCCCTTCCCTTTCTTTTTGCCATTCAATTTGCAGTGACAAAAGAAATTACGACTCATAAAGCAAGATGAAAGCCACTCGTTTGAAATATAAAGCGTGCAAAGGAGAGACTCAAACAGCAGTGCTAAACAACATTGATATAAAAGTTGAAGTACCCAAAATCAAAATCAAATCAATCACAAATAATAATACTGAAGTTTTATTGATCCAGCCTTTAATAAGTCAGCCATAGAATTAATCAAGCCGATATACTTAAACAATGTTGAAATATAGCCATTTTAGATTGTAATGCAGTTTTCGATCGTTCCATGGCCATTTCAAAAACTTTTCCATATTTAGTACTAATAAAATACTAGTACAAGAAATATTTTCTATATTTCTCTTGCTCTATATAGTTTTTGTTTACTTTACAGTACACTGAGTCGTTTTTAAAATTAGTTCAACTCTGCTTCAATTTGTCCAAAACTTTGAAAACTTTGTCTAGTTATGCCTGACAACAATTGAATTTTGCCCAACTCCCCAGCCGCACTGTCCCATATCGACTAACACTCTTAACCATCGCCACCACCATTCTAATCCTTGGGCTACAATTTTTGCTCTTAATTATATTTGTCATAATGAAATTTTGCAACTTTTTCTTTTATATATTTTTGGTTTTTGTGATTTTTTTTTCTATTTGAGGTAGACTTGTTGGCAGTTGGCGAGGATGGTTGAAAGGAGGAGATTTCCAAACAAAATATGCTTTAAAAAGCAAAAAGCATTTTCTAAATTATGCAACGCACACACAGAGAGTCACACATACATAAAGTTGCCTTTGAGAGGGAAGTGAATAGGCTTGGTTTATGGCAAATAGGTTAAGTGTGTTAGCTAAAAATTCGTTGCATATATACAAGCGTCGTAAGAGGTAAGTGGAGAGAAAGAGAGAGCAAGAGAGAGAGAGAGAGAGAGAGGATGAGAAATTGAAAGAAAGAGAAAGAAAGCAAGAGCTGAGAGGTTGACTACAACAACTACGTCATTTGACACACATATGCAAATTGCAACGCCATTAAAAGCAACAACAACTTGCCCCTTTCATATACTTAACATCCATGATGTCTATATGGGCTTCAATATCCTCTCTCTCTCTCTCTCTCTCTTCATATCTCGCTCTCTCTCTATTTGCCTCTACCTCCCTGTATGTGTGTATTGTGTAGTCAATACGTTTTGACACTAATTTGGTCAGCATTAGGCCATCATCATCAACGTCATCATCATCGTCATCGTCGTTCTGGGACATCGTCATGATTATCATCGATTTTCATTTACCTCTCGCAACATACAAATACAAATTCCAAACTGCAGCTGGTCACACCGACAAACACACACACATTGAGTTGCTGATGGGGCGCAGAGAGTGGAGGTGAATCAGGATAGTTGCATGCTGGTAACTTTTTTGGGTAAATGTGGAAAAGGGCTTCGTGAATTGTTGGCAGTCGGTGTGTGTAGAGGTTTTCGAATCCTATGGTCAGCCTGCGGTTTGTTCTTGGCACACAAGAAAGAGAATGCAAGACAGGTATAAGAGAGAAACAGGGCAAACAATATAAATCGCTGACAAACAGAGCACTCAGAGAAAAGCTATATAGACTTGCTTACTTAAGTTAATCTATCCTGAACTAGATTATTTAAAAGTCGCCTAACTGTTTTCATGTGTGAGTTGCAAAACTTGCTAATTATACGGTTAAATAAAATTTTAGCCAAAGAATTAACATTTAGGCCTATATGTATGTATATATGTAAACGTGCACATAAATGTATATGTTACCACCTCCCTATTTTAAATAAGATTTCTGTAAAATCAATTTTCCCCTTTGGCTACATGCACTTATTTCTTATGCGAAAAATGCACATAAATTAAGCTTGCTTGCCGATGACAATAAGTCTGAATCTTCAGAGGATGATGATAGAGCTGATAAAATGTTTGCTTTTAATGTCACACGAAAGCGAAGGTTATTAAAGAGAACCTCTTAGCATAATTGATTGATAATGATTGGTTTCCTTCGTTATAGTTATTAGTTACCAGATCTAACAATGTTTCAGTAGCTATAATAATTATTAGCATATAACTCATACGAAATAGGATTGAATAATATTCTAACTGAGGAACTGTTCACGAGTAAAAAAAGTACTTGTTTTCCAAGGACCAGTGTCCTAGGCTACTACTGATCCGATGTCATTTAGCATAGTGCGCTCACTCAATATCTCCTTTGTCTATTTTGATTTGTCTAATTGTGTTTGCCAGGCAAACTTTAACCTGAAAATATATTTGGAGTTCTGCTTCTGGTTTAGTCTTGTTTCTTTTTGTTCTACTTTCTGTTTTTTGTGCTCTGCTTTTTTTTGCTGAAGTTCCTCTTTTTTTTTTTTTTTTGGTTGTTCTCGTTTAATTTATTTTGTTGGCGACGTGCAGTCTGAAAGTTTTTCTTTCCGATTCTGTTTTATTCTTACTTTACTTTTTCCCTAGCATTTTATTAATGAAACACAGTGTGTCAACAAGGCGAGCGAGATAGATAGATGACAGGGTGGAAGAGAAAGAGAGAGCGAGATAAAGAGGCACACTCACACACAAGTACAATGTATAAATATTATGTAAACACGCAAACAATGAAGTGATTTGTTGCTACTTAAATTTAGCCCCCGAGAGTGTACCAACAAGAAAGCAAACCAACTGAAAGGCGAAGGCAGAGGCGAGAATAAGAGAGAAGAATGGAATGATGCAAGGATGTTAGGTGGATGAGAAGGCGGGTGGCGGTCGGGAATAGACATATAGCCGCTGGCTTGACTAAGAGAGATGCTGCACACACACACGCACGCACTGTGTAGAATTAGTTGCAAAAGAAAAACCAAAGAAAAAAACGAAAAGAGGAAAATTGAAGGCGCAGTCGCTGTAAAAGTAGCAAACAGCGCCCCAGGCGCCTTCTTACCGAAGAGCACAGAACATGGCGGCGAAGGGCGAAGGGGATCAGTGTGAAGTGTATGAGCGGGAAGGCAGCCTGTTTCTAGCTTGTTTACCAACACTTAAACGGGGTCGTGGGAACAACTGGAGTACGGTTTCCATAAGCCTGCCTGGCCCGCACGATAAGCAAGCCACAAAAAGAGCGGAACTTGCAAGGAAAAACCAGGATCCTGTTCTTGTGAGCAAACGCAAACGTAGCTACCAAAGTATCTACTTCTTCTCATGATTTCTTCGCATTGTTAAATTAACTTCAAATAATAGACAACAGTCCTTTCTTTCTGTCCTCTCACTCTAGTGAAAAGTGAAGCGTCTCCCTGTCAGGTAGTAACGGTAGTTTCCCCATTAACTGAAACATGTGGCTATATGGGTTTAGAAATAGCAAGGTTAGTTTTTTTTTTTAGTGTACTCCTGATTCATTTGCCACCATGATTCTGTTTTTTCTTCCTCTTTGTGTGTGTTTTACTATTTTTTATCTTCATTTTTGTAGCGCTTTCTTTTCGTTTTTGCTCTTTTTTTTTTTAATGCAATTTTAACAAATTAAAAAGTGTTGTGCGTGTTTACGCTAAGGCAACTGCAGCTGCTGGCTCGGTCGCAGGTGGCAAGTGAGACAAGGCAGTCGACAGATTGACTTGCTTCCGCATGGTTGCCTTTTCTAGTTGTTGCTACATGTTCCTATATGACGTTTGTGCTCTTCCATCATCATAATTGGACCCTCCCACCCACACACCTTTCCCAACCACCCACACACACACACACACACACACACACACACACACACATACTGACAGCATTTGCCGCTGTTTCGTAATAACTTTAATTAAATACAATTGAGTTAATCAAAAAAGACAAAAGTTAATGGGAAAAAGGACTGAAAAGCATAAAACTGTATATACATATATATAAATCGGGCAGTTTACAAATGCAAAAGCAATTCTAATTGCTTGGCAATTCGATCCATCAATTACCAAATAAAAAGCAATCATGCAATGTTTTTCCACTTATAACTCTGGGTTGGGAAAAACCTAGTTTTTAAAGATACTTTCGGTTATGTCTGATATATTGAAAACTTTTGTTTGTTACACTTCTATTGGTTCCTGTTATCTCTTCTGCTCTCTAGCTCTCTTTTTTCTCTCTCTCTCTCTTATTCTTGCTTCACACATCGTTTTCTCATACTTATCCCCTTGCCTTTTATACAAGGAATAAACTATTTAAATGAAATAAAGAGTAACGAAAAGATAAATGACACAAATGAAAAAAATGCCAAAGAAGACTTGAAAAAAAGCCTTCATCCCTTTCTTACCCACCCGCAAAAGAAAACTGATACAACAAATTACCCGAAGAAACCGTAATATTAACAAGCAAATCACGAATTTTCGAAAATGATCGCCACTTTGTTTATCATCTTTGCATTTATACGAGCCTTTCCCTGGACTCGTCGTCGTGGACGTCCGCCTCTGGCCCTCACCCTTATGCCGGCAGATGAGGCTGAGGAGGAGGAGGTAAGAGAAGGACAGTCTCGGAATCACCAACAGGAGCAGCTGAATAACAACAATCGTCCACGATCCTCCATATCGAGTAGCCAGCAAGTGGCACGTTCGGCCAGACGAAAATCCTCAAAATTTCACGAGGTCACATTTAGTGGCAGTGTGGGCGGTGGCGAGAGTGACGATGGCGGTGGTTGCGGTGGCGGCGGCGATGCATCACTCGAAACGTCAATGAAACGCCACTCGCTCAGCACCACCACCAATACGACAAGTAACTCGAGTAACTCAGCTCCTGCTTATCATCATTTGAGTCGATCGCGGGGCGGCTCACGAGACTTCCACAACGAATATTACCAGCTGCAGACATCAGCGTCATCTGCGTCGAATGGTCACCGACGGGGTATTCTCTGTTCTCGCACTGACACCATGGCTACAGAGGCCGAGGAGTTTGAGGATGAAGAACGACTGCCGGCTGATGATGAGAACGAAAGCTATGATCGTGAGACAATTGAAGAGTTCTATAGCAATATTCAAGATGCCATTGGCACCACAATGTCAAACAGTGGTGGCCCTGGCCCGGGAGCTGCTCGTCAACGTAAACGCTCCTCGCTTTTTTCGCGTTCAGATAGTTCGGCTACCACGACATCATCGAGCGGGGGTGGCACATTTACTGGTGGGGGCAAACGCCGATCGGCTGCATCCTTAATTTCGTCGTCCATGTGCTCGGATGTTATGACCAGTGACCGCCGTAGCTCAACTGCTACAGAGTATAGTTTACGGTCCGTTAGTAACGCGGCCGCTCCGAGCGGCGGTGCGTCCGCAGCTGTGAGCAATCAACGACGTTCCAGCGGGCGTGTACGACGATATGTAACACGAATGACCATCGCTGGAGCCAGACGAAGGACTACGGGCAGGTAATCAAATGTGCACTAGGCTTAAGACACTGGGAATTCATGATCTCATATTCTCAACTTTATTTCTATATCTGGTTATCTTTTCCTTTCCTCTATCTTGATCAAATGGTAATGGTGAAACAGGCGCTTTACTTGAATCTACACATACACGATTTAAATTATCAGTCTTTTTTAAAGATCTTTATTAAGTAATATATTATGCAATATGACCCCGACGTATTTTGTTTTTTTTTTTTTGTTATTCGTTATGCATACTTGATTAGGAACCATTTTCCTGCTGCCATTGCTCATGTTTGGCCAATAACTTTTGCCCCAAAGGATGAACCTGTTTAAATGCTCGCTCCAAATTGGCCTCGACAATGGCTTGTGATTCCTTGGGTACAGCTCCTCCCACCTGGAGAAGGGCGTGTAGCACAACGCACTCGCTGCATGCTTATCTCCTTGCAGGCCAGTCTTATTTCATCGCCCGTGTACTGATCGGAAAGAGCTACTAATTGATCCAGCAAGTGCTGATTCAGGCTGACATTGCTTGCGCCCAATAGACGTTGAATAAGATTCGAGCGCTCTACAGCATTGGGCAATTGAATAAGGATTTTCTTCTCAAAGCGTCGCAAAAACGCCTCATCAATGTCCCAGGGTAAATTGGTGCTGGCCAACACAAATACACCATGACCCAATGTGTTATGTTCCATGCCGTCCAGCAGTTGGAGTAGCTCGTTTTTAAAACGCTTCGACGACTCATGATCCGTGGCGCGATCTCGCTTCGATGTCAAACCCTCGATTTCATCAAAAAATATTACCGCTGGAGTTCTACGTGCTGCCATATGAAATAAGACTCGAAGAATTTTCTCAGACTCGCCACGCCACTTGCTAACCATAATGCTGGAGGTTATGTTGAAGAATGTGACTCTCGATTGCGTTTCTGCATACAGGACTTTGGCCAACAAGGTTTTACCACTGCCAGGTGGACCGTGCAGCAGGAGCGAACGCCATGGCCGCAAGCCATGGGCAAACAGTTGAGGATAATCGATGGGCGTGAGCACGGCTTCTTTAATCAACTCGATGGCCCGATGATTGCCACAGATATCCGACCAACGCAGATTGATGGGCTCGCGCAGAATTGTCGTTTTGACCAATTCGCCAAGGACCTGCCAATCCATTGAGCAAAATAAAGCATCATCTGTCGCATGGGCTCCATGTTCGATTTCACTCATCCCGGAGGAATGATTTGGCTGCTGCTGTTCAGTTGTTGTTGTGGTTGTTTCCAGTTTCTTGATATGCAATTTTAATTGATTCGATTGCTGATGTTCCATTGAGTTGTTAATTTGACTGGCAGCTGCCCCAACTCCCACATGCCAATTTGCTAGTGAGGACGAATCTTTGTTTGTTCTATTGCTAGTATCCTTGCTTGTTGATGGGGCAACTACTGCTGTTGGTGTGGCTGCTGTTGCTGCACCCGGACTCCTTTCCACTTTAATTTTAGCCGACATTTTTTTTAAAATACGCGGATATTTTCCAAATTTCATATTGAAGAAACTGGCATATTCCAAATAGATGGCATCCAAATCAACATTATCGCATAGCTCAAATTCATCAGAGAGACGTCCCTCATTCTTCAGTGCCTCGGCGCTGCTGTAATAGCCATTCTCCAGAAGATAGCGATGCATCAAATACAGCAAGTTACGGCGACGAGTGCTAAAATTACGCACATCCTCGCAGAGAAATGTGGCAGTTGATTGGGCGGTAACACCGTACTTTCCCTGTGTTTTCATTATTTTTGTCAGTTAACTAAATACTTGAGAGGGATAAACTGTCTAACTGCTTAACTGACTGAATGTCTGTGTTTTTGTCGTGAATCAGAAATTTTCACATTTGACGGCATTCTCTTGGCTACCGAGAAGCAAACGGGTTTTTTTTTTATAATTTGTTGTTCGGTAACCATAACAAAAAAAAGGACCAAGGCAACCAAATGGGAAAACCGGTATACAGAAATCAAATCAATCTCATCCCCCATGTCATAGATACATATACATTCACAAGTATCTCATTGTTTTTACCGAATATCTACAACTGTTCGTTGATTTGTTTATTTTTGATCAACTGTACACACATACAGTGTCACTAAAATCCGTAACACTCTACTGCATTGCTATTTACAAATACCGTTCATTTTGCCTAGTTTGGGCTCGGAAATCTTGTTTGATTGAAATAATAATTGAAATTAGCCAGTTCTCGAAATTGCAATAGCAAATTCTGATGTGAGTGTCAATCAAATAAATATAAAGTGGACAATGTACATGCTTACGTATGTATGTATGTACATACAAACATATGTACATACATTAATGTTGTCGCTGGAGTGTTAATTTGTCAGGATGAGGCCAACGGCAGCAATGCACTACGCCGACGATGCGATGAAATGAAATTAGAAAATCAGCGGGTCCTTTCCGTCTTAGTTCTTTTTTTGCCAGTCTACACTTTTTTATGGCTCTCTTTCCCTCTCTCTCTCGCTCTGCCACCAATCGGCAACTATCTCTTCGTTATGCATCAGGCATCTCACCTTGCTTTTAAAACATATTAACACAGCCAAGGCGAACGACAGTTGGCATGGCAGTTGTTCTGCCCCCATTTCATTTTGCCTCGGAATTTTAATACGGTTTTATATACATACATATACATATATAAATGTATATATGTTGACGTTGCATCCATTCATCTCCTCCAGTCAGTCACTCTCAGGCTTTTGTTAATGGCCTTGTGACAGTATTTTTTCCGACAACCTCGGCAGGCACTTTCTCTTTCTCACTCTCGTTTTGCTCCCCACACTCTTCTTCTCTTACTTACTCGTATGTTTGTGGTTTATTTCGTTTTTTTTTATTTTGGTTCTTTGGGCAGACGCTGATGATGACGACTATTTGGATTTACGTTTGAGTTAGGGTCTGAGGGGGTCCAAGGTCTCTTGTGGGCAAAACTAGCGGCATATTGTGGAACTAGAAGATGGGCACTTAGACCAATCCGTGGTACTGCTGAGTGATGACAGGCGGGTGCAAAGTGGATTTCGAGAAATGAGCTAAGAAATGACATTGAGGCCAAAAGGACTACTGAATGCTGAAAACTGACTATGTGTTTGCGTGAATGACTAAATTAATATATGTAATTTGTGATTTGATTTTCGAAAGGTTGCTAAGGATAACAATTAAACTCTACAAATACTCATTTTAAATTAATTGTATCTGTAAGATTTTCTTTTAGTACCCGAAAAATTGTTAACTGGAAAAGGAAGTGCATAAAACGAAAACAGTTGCTATCTCAACTTTGTATGTATTTAGGTTTATTGTATTTATATTGGTTCAGTTATACGATGATTTTCAACTGGTCGTGCATTTAGTGTTGCAATCCATTTTGAAAATTAAGCAATCTAAAAAAACTTAGCAACAACTTTAATTATTGCAAACAGGGGTAAGAAATGTGGGAAGTGGATGGAGAGTTGGTGGTGGTAACTTTTCTATTCAAATTCACAATCGTTTTTGTTGTTGTTGCTGCTCCTGTTATTGCAGTCACTTACCAAAAACACTCACTTGCATTCACTTCACAAAATGCGTCCTCGCTTGTCAGCAGCAGTAGAAATACGGACAGGCAGGACGATGGCAAAATGAAAAGAAAACAAAAGCAGCGTGATGAGAATGGGGTAGAGAAAAGAACAGACAGTCGAGTAGACAGTAGGCGAGGACAATAATACGCGAGTGTCCACTGTACAACACCAACAATCAAAATAAAGAGAATTCACAAAGTTGCAAGTGTTATTCACTTAAAGCAAATGTGAATATTGAAGTGAATTTTAAGCAGGCCTATAGAATAATGGAGATCGTGGGTCCTGAAGGCGTGGCCAAGTGGAAAACAATTTTATGCTGAGGCTCATCAGATCGCATTATGCCGTGTTGCATAGCGGCAAAAACAATTACAGGAAAGAAAATGCTGCATATCCATGCATGAGTTAGGAGAAAGAACAAGAAGGATTCCGCACTAGCGGCAAATATTCGCCGCATTTTAGCTGCTGCGTGCTATGAGGGAGAGAAGAAGCGGAAAAACCGGATGCTGATGAAGGATAGTAGTGACTGATGAGGCGGTGGCAAAATGGGTGTGGCAATGGGAGTGTTTGTGTGAGTGGGATAGCTGGCTTAAGACTGCCATTGTTTTGTGCAGCGATATATATGTAAATAAATGTATGTGTGTGCCTGCGTGTGTGTGTGTGGCCGACGGCAACTTGCTCTATCTCTCTATCCCACTCACTTCTTGCGCCTAATTATATGTGCAAATAAATGAACGACGTATGTTGATTATATGAGTGTTTGAGTGTGTGCCCTATGAGTGTTGAGTAAGTGGAGCGTATTGTCATTCTTGTTTGCCATAGCACACATAAGGTGATGGGATAAGCTTTGTCAAAGTGCAAAGAGGGAACGGAATGAGTGAGTGAATGAATGTGTCTGTGAGTAAGACCACGTCCTAAGCCCAATGCCAACTTAATTAGTTTGTTAAAGTCACAAGTGAATGCTTGTTTGACTAAGCGCCTTTTGAGTATGTGTTAAAGTAAGTAAGTGATATTCTGTCATCTAAGGAAAAGGATTTGCATCTCTCGTTCTGATTGAGTATGGCCCTTAAACAGAAAATGTTTGGATTACAATTTTTTAATGACAATGACAGTATCTAATGAACCAATTTGGACTGACTCCAATCAATCGATTGCAAAGAACCAACCAGCTAAGTTTCACAACTTTATTTTCCTATCAGTCATTTGCTAATCAATTCAGAATCCTGCAAGTAAATTCTCTTTCACCATTTTGAAAATGCCTATCTTAATGAAAATGCTTTGTTTGGAGCTATGAATTAAAGTTTTGAACTCAACAACAGCAAGTTTAAATAGAAACCAAAGAAGAAAAGAAAACTCAAACAAAAAAGACATTCGCTTTTTACCCCTTTCTCTGCCACTATTCTTCGCCACAATCCACGCTTTGTTTTTGGATAGTTTTTGTTTTGCTATAAATGGCCTCATTTTGCATTCACAAAAATGAACTCGAGGGAAGCACAGTGTCCATAACACCATTAAAACTACAAACAAAGAGAAAAATTAACTAATGGCATGAAGAGAAGGTCGATTTTCAGATACCCTCTAATAAAATGAGAGGACACTTTAAAGTTGCGACTGGAAAATACAACATTTTTTACTTTTCTTGACTTTGATATACCCTTTAGCTTTATGTGGCGATAGTGGATATAAGAACTTAAACTGAACTATGTATGTACGAACTGCTACTGCAAAGGCTGCTGTTACTGCTACTGCTATAAGTTTTGCCAGAGCGCCACAAAGTATGCCATGGAAACTGGCGACATTGTTGCTCGCGCCTACAACAGCAACAGCAACATCGACAGCACCAACATCGCAGCGACGTCGTCAACTTTGTGCCAAGTTTACTTAATGACCCCGATATAAATTTTACTTAAAACATCATTTTTCTTTACGACTTTTCGCCGCTGCCAAAAGCAAAAGCAAGGGACAGCTGCGCGTGTCGACCAACAAAAACAAAAATAATAATAAAACAAAAAAAAAAAAAAACAAAGTTTAGAAAACGTTGTCGGAACGACACAACGGAAAGTGTCTTATGAAAAGTATTTTGCTTTAATTATGACCCAACTCTCTGTGCTTCGTTTTGCGGTTTGTGGACATCATTTTAAATCGCAGCTGTTGCCATTGCCAGTTGGGCAAAAAACAACAGAACGAAGTAGAATCAAATAACAAATAAAAAAACAATGTCACAATTTATTTTTTAAACATTATTGTTTATTTTTCGAGTCGATTTAAGCCTCAAAATTAATCTTGTCTTGTATCAAGTTTTAAGTCCCAAAAGTATGCCATAGAAACTGATATGAATCCAAAATAGAATGGAGCTATAGACGAGTGGGTTGTCCCAGATCGATAAGTCTTTAAATCAGCAGAAAATAATGCGTAGGAAGAAAAAGTCGAGACATTTGCGTTACCTTCTTTTGGAGGTCTTTAATGGATTCAATAATTTGCAGGTGAAGTAAAAGCAAAAAAATTTAGTGAGTACTGAGTGCACTACTTTCTCAACCCCCATTTTTTTTGGCATATAAAGGGTCTTAGTATTAACTTAACATCATGCCTGTTCACGCAAGGGTTCGGCGTTGAGTTGGAAAACTTTTAAGGTTCCTTGTTAGGCTAGTTTCCGTTTCCGTCAAGTTCGTCGAGTTGTGTTGGGTTGGCTAACTTCTTGCCATTTCTCCTTCCTTCTTTTATGCATTCTCTACATTTATCTAGGCGGTTTGGATACGTTATTTTTAAGTTTGGGCTTTGGGCATTGAGCGAATTTTTCGATTTATGAATCTTATGAATCCATTTAAATCTCTTTTTGTTACAGCTTCGATGTAGAAAATGGCCAAGGCGCCCGATCACCGCTTGAAGGCGGCTCACCCAGCGCTGGTTTGGTTCTACAGAATTTGCCGCAACGTCGCGAATCATTTTTATATCGCTCCGATTCGGACTTCGAAATGTCTCCGAAATCAATGTCGAGAAATTCAAGCATTGCTAGTGAAAGGTAAGTCAAATTATATATTTCTTTACGATATCACACTCTGAACAGCTATAACTATACGATTCATTGCATACTAACTAAATAGTTAGTATACACTACTTATTGTTGTATCGATTCAAATATTGGAGCTGCATATCCAATTGAATTTGATTTTCGACCGAAGAAGTTTCTTGACTATAATTACCTTTGTTTTCTTTCGACTTATATATATTTTGGTTAATGCATAAAAAGGACACAAACACACACACATGCACACACCAATTCCTACACACATATTGGCATTTTTATTGCGCTTTCCACACCTTTTTCTTGTCGCCGTAGGATTACAAATATTCTCATTTCCTTATCCCCAAACCCATTTTCATGGCCATTAGCACAGATGTTATTACATACGGCCCTTTTTGCTTTGCTTTCGCTTTTCCCTTTCACTACAATTTCCTTAATAGGAATTTCTTCTGATTCTTTTGTGAAACTTTCATTGGAATATAACAAAATGCGGAAACTATTTCAACGTAATTTCGCCCAGTTTTTCTAGCTCTTGCGCAATTTCAATCTTTTTCATTTTTTGTTTCCATTTTGTCTCTCTTCCTGCCTTATTTTTATACACCATGAAGGAGATAACTTGTATGTGTGAGTTTGATTTTAAGTTCAAAGATGGAATGCAAAAACGCCAGCAAACAGAATAGAACAAAGATTTTGTATTATTTGGTCATCGCACAGATCGAATGCATTTTAGACAATTATGTGTTAACATTTAAGTTATTTATCCCTAAAATGAAAGAAAATCGAAATGATCTGCTCGGAAAGATTCATTTTTTTTATTATCAGCAGACATCTGACTTTGATTTTTAGTTTCGGATGTTTACTTTGTTTGATTTTTCTGCACACATGCCTCATGCAGTTTTCATATCTTATTTATCATTTCAAACATTTCTCATGCTCACTCACACACACAATCAAGGGCGTATCCAGGTTTGGGCAGTGGAAGCTGAAATTTCGTTAATTTCTTCTTTTTTTTCAATAACTTAAACTTTTAACTTAAAATTTTACAAAAAAATTAGTTTCAATCAACCAGGTTTAATCTGCTCTTTCTCCCCGCACCAAATTCTGGCTACGCCCTTGAAACAAATTCATATTCAACACTGAGCAACATTTCGAGGCATTTGGAAAACTATGCGATATATGCCCCCAGCAAGAACAAACGTAGTAGTAAAACTTGCCCCAAATTTCTGACGCACACATGCGAAAATTTGCAACACTGTTTTTTGTTCCGGTGTTTTTGTTGCCGTTGATGTGACTCCACATGAGGGCTTTTGCGGTGTGTGGTGGTATACACACACACACACACACACCTATACCCCGTGTGATGATTTGCCTTGGGTAAACTTCAGAACTATGCAAAAAGCTCTGCTGCGTTTGAGAATGTTGCATATTTGTTTGTGCCCTTCCTATTCCCGCCTCCCATTCCTTTTCCATTCTTTCACCATCACTATTTCTCTCTTCCTTTCTCTTTCGGTCTTTCTATCACTGTGATGCAATGTGTGGCAAATAACTGAAAGAAGCCTAGAAGCGAGAAGCTCAACTTCAATTAGTTAGTCAGTTGGTGCCCCCCTGCCCAACCATCTGTTTGTATCTGTGGCTTTGCGTCCACCTGCTGCTGGTATCCCACTACGTATGCCTTGTTCCGATTCTCATTCCCGTTTAGTGCCTCTCGCTCTCTCAATTATTATTTATGCATGGCTGGGCAACAAGGCCGGAAATGTTTTTTTTCAGTTTTTCCCCGCTCTTTCTTTCTCCTTCTCTCTAGAACTATAGCAAGTCTCTCTTTCTCTCTCTGTCTCTCTCTCTTTCTCTCCCTGTCTTCTCCTGTGTATATGTCTGTCTGTTGCTCATTCATTTTCTGGTATTAGTTTTTGGCAAGCTCTTTTCGTATTTTGTTTTATGCGTTTTTGCCCGTCACATAAAAACAATAACACCTAATTACACATATAACAACAACACCAACAAAACAACATCGAATAACGGCATCATCAAAGTGGGTGTAAATTTTGTAGATTTTTACAGCTGCCACCACATTTCCCTTGCCCCCCAGCACCCACCACGCACACAATAACACACATTCGCTTTCACACATTATCATTCTTCGTGTCTAACTATAGAGTCCGAGATAGATTCAACATTCAACCGAAACAGCTAAATTACGTTAGCTGAAAATGAAAAATTGCATAAATATTTTTTGGCATTTAAGTCGAAATGTATAAAATAAAAATGTTAAATAATCAGAATATTAAGAGGAGCTTGTTTCTTGTACCGAAATTGTATTACCCTTGAATGTTGGCATTTGAAATAATGACAAAACTATTAATCTATTCACAGTCGCAAATCGGTGTTAATTACGAAAGGATAACTGGCATTTGTTTAGAATAATCCAAATGAAAACGAACTTCGATTATCTGCAAACATAAAATCTAGTTAGCTTTGCTTTTATCATTCGATAAATTTAACATTCAATCAAAATATTAACAAGATATGATTTCCACTTTATAGTCATGGTTTAGTTTTCTTACCCACCAAGCAAAAGTACATTTTACTTTTCCATTGAATGGCACGCTATTTTCAGTTTACCTTCCCAATACCATTGCCCAAATCCCGATTCCTATCCCATTTCCATCTCCGCCAACGAGCCAGCTTTCAGCGCCCGCTGCGTTGCCTTTCAATCAAATTGAATATGTATTCCTGTTGACTTTCAAACAATGTTGTTGATGAGCTGTCAATTACACACACAGATACACACACACACACACACACACACACACACACACACACACACACATACAAGCACAGCGAACTTTTCGAAAAGTTTTAGCTCTGTAAAGAGGCAAATCATAAAGATTTCAGCAGTAATAACAAATAATTAGCTGCCCTGTCTGAGGCTTGTCCTTTAAATGTGAAGGTCGTCGTCAACTTGGCGAAAATAAACTAGCAATTCGTCAAAATACGTATTCAAGTGCCTCAAGTTTCTGCGTTGGCTCTTTTGAGAAAACTTTTCATAAATTTCTATTTCTATTTGAATGTTTTCTTATTTGAAATGACAAAGGCTGACAGTATATGAAATCTATCCGACTAAGAGAAACTAATGCTAGAGCAATACAAAATATATGCAACCAGCGAAAGGTTATCAATGCCACAATGCATTCAGGTCAAAGGAAGTTTGGGTCTCCTGACCCACTCACAACTGAACGAAACAGAAAACCAGAAGCCACCCGCTGACGCTGACTCTAAAACTTTAAGCAAACAAATGCAAATGCCGTTGCAATTTATCCACTACAAGTTGCTGTTTGTGACGCCATTAATTTTCAAATGTCCGAAAACTGCAAAACTTCTAGAAAACAAAACGGAAAATAAAAACAAACAAAAAACGTTGACCCATCGAGGAACATTTGGAATAGATGCGTCGGAATTCGGAGTTGTCAGTAAAGAAGCCAAGTGAGGCAAGAAACTAGGATACACAATCTACCCTTGTTTGTGGTAGGCAAAATACAATTAAGGGGTTGAAAGATTACATGAGCTGTTTTCACTTTAAACGAGCTGAATGAGCTATGATTCAGCTAGCAATAATTTTAATAATGTTAGGTAAAATGTAACTCAGATGTATCAATGAGGTTTCTAAGTCATTACATAAACACAAGAGGTAACAGGTAATTTGGTAAGCTTAGACAAAATTGGTTGCTTGGCTAAGGTTTAAGAAGGCGAAGGTGGTGTTTGACAAGCTAAGGTTTATTTCAGCTGTATGCTCTTGGCATTTGGAAATATACAAGTTTATCAAGTTTTAATTAAAGACCACACTCAGCAGTGAAATAAAGTTGAACAAAGTTTCTTTTTAAGTCAGAGAGGTGGAAAAGATTTGGCAACCTAATGAGAGAGGTCTTTTCAGTTGTGAAAAGACTAAGTAAATCAAGAATATTGTATAGTACTGTCTGTCGATTTCTATTGCGTAAGCTTACTTAATTTGCCATTTTGGCATTTGCAACTGCAGGGCACAATCGAACACATGTATAAGCATAGAATTGAGGAGAAGGGAAGGAGAAATGTGGTTGTCGGTTTTGTGGGGGGATCAAGTGCTTAAATGTCACCACTTCAACTTCGACTTTTGTGCAGATGGCTTGTCGTTTGGATTTGTTCTTGTTTGATGTGGATTGTTTTCACAATTTTTACTATGGTTCTCCATGTTGTTGTGACGTGCGCAGGACAATGACGTCATCAGGATGCGCTTTTATCTTACATGACGGGGTCATTGCCTGCGTCAGAACATTAGCCAAAAACTCACACAGACACAGACAGACACTCCCAATCTCGCACACCGAATCACTTTTTTCTCATGTTTCCCCACGTGACGCATCAATTAAACAGATTTAACATGTGGGTGTTGTATTATTATTATTGCATATTTTAGGGCGCCACATACATACATATCGAAAAAATACAACTGAGATTCAATTGGCATTTTAATTCAGTTAAATATTGTTAATATTTTACTTTTGTTTTGTTTTTAAGCTTACGTATGAAATAAAATATGCGTCAATTATTTTAGCCAGCAACTAAAAGAAATTTTGAAATTTTATGATAATGACAAATCCCACTTCCCGCAATACAAATACATTTAGTACCTATACATAAATATATAAGTTTTAATGTACAATTTTAAGTTGGACTGTCTTTGTTTTGGACTTTGTTGTTGATTTGCTGTTAATCGGAAAATTCTGATTCTGTAATCCTTTAACTTATTAATGCCCCTTCCCTCCAAAATCCACGATCATTCTGTTTGACTTCTTGCTACTTTATCTTTAATTTACTTTACTCTACTCTACTTTTCTATTCTAACTTGTACTCTACTATTATTATATATATATATATATACATACACGTATATATATGTATAGAGTAAAACATACTTATATCTATTTACGTCTAGCAAAACTTCTTTAATAATTGTTAAATGTATTATCGTTGTTTATGATTCTGTGTAACCCTTTGTTCCAGGTTTAAAGAACAGGAGGCCTCTATACTCATTGACAGATCGTACGTATAATCTGGAGATTGTCTTTTATATCTTTCTGAAACACTTTCGCTTTCTTTCCTTATCTTTCTATCTGTCTTTATCCATCATCTTATTTTGTATTCGACTCACCATTTAAATTAAGTCTCACTGTTGATATTGCCTGTTGCCTGTGTTTGTTGTTTATATATTTATAGTTTTCATTTCATTTGTGATTTGCATTATTTGCCTGCTTTACCTATGTATATATATATATATTCTCCCCACCTATAGACACTTGACGCTATTTTATATATGAATATATATAGGATTTTTTCCATTATTCATACTTATTTCTTACTTGCTTTTGCAGTTGACAATTTAATGTTTTTTAAGGTAAAGGTTTTAAAGCATTTATTAGTTTGCCAGGATCAGAAATTTCTTTTACAACTTATCCTAAAAGTATGCAACGGAAAATTTTGAGTAACAGATTTATAGAATTTATGTACATATGTACATATGTCCATACATAAATACATATTCGTCTATTCACATAACCAAATGTGTGTGACTCATGACTCATGGTCTAATTAAAATACGAAAAACATTTCCTATTTCCTGTCCTCTGCCAAACCAAGCAAAAGTGCCAAAAGAAAAAGTCACCCAACAAAATATTCATACAAACCTACACACTTATACATATGTATGTATGTATGTATGTATACATGTAATATGTATGTGACTGCATGTATAAATAAATACCAAAATGTGTATGCATGTACATATATTTGATTGCTGGCAAAAGTCAATCAAGATGAACTCCCGCTGCCCGCTGAATTCTTTTATGCAAAGGGGATAGTGGGGCGTATACGTAACGTACTTGCTGTTGGCTCATATTATTCATACGCAGCGTGACACCCAAGAAAAAATGGTTGAGCCCAAAAGAAGAAGAAGAATCGGCAAAAAAGCGCAAAAAACCCATGACCACGAATACTAAAATGAAAATATGTTTAACTTAATATGAAATACGTTTTTCTCGTGCATTAAATTTGCCGCCTCAATTGGCGTTGTCAAAGTGTTCGTGTGTGTGTGTGTATGTGGGCGGATATGCAGTTGTGAATGCGGTCACATAATTTTAGCTGCTTCTCTACAGCTCTTAATATGTAGTGCATAGACACATACATGCCTTCTCTCTTTTCACGGATTTGTATCTATCTATTTGCACAGAGAAAAAATGGTTTTTCATGCAGTGCATAGATTTTGAAACCATTTTTATGTTATTAACGAACTATTTTCAATGTGAATTTAAACAGAACTAGTTTCTTGGCCAGAGGGTAACCGTGAAGATGAAAACTAGTTTTATTATTTACTTGAAACAATAATTCTTCAATTCGATTCATTTTAAAAAGAAAGTTCAAATCTTTCTTAAGCTTTAATTCAAATCTTTTACAAACTTATTGTAATTAATAAGGCATCCAGCACTTTGTCTAACCAAGTTGATTCATTGCCTATACAATTTTTATTGTGTCCAATTCAATTTACTCTCAAATAAATTGTATACGTATGTAAAAATATTTATGTGAACTTCACGTGAGCAGATTTATCCCACTCGTTTCCCCCAAACATATAATATATATTCTTTTTCTCGTTCTCTGCTTCTGATGGTCTCTTTCGCACTTGTGGTAATAAGTCACAAGCTTTGCCTTCTTGTTCATACAAATCACGCGCTGATTTCTCTGCCAATTTCAGTGATTTTCATAAATAAATTGCATAATATTTTGAATGAATTAAGTGAACTCGATGCGAAGTGGCTTAAATCTAATATATAATATATACATACGATTCTATAAGTATATATGTACCTATACATGGTTATTCGAGCTTATATATGTGTGTATACAAACACCGAGAACTGAATCGGTATGAAAATCAAAATCAGAGAGACAAAAGTCAGCAATAAATACAAGAATCGACCGCCTGTGGTGATTTGCGGCGCACGCTGCGTATGAGTAATACTTGCCCCATATTCACGCTCTCTCTCTCTCTCTCTCGTACTCTGTCTCTGCGTCCGTCTGGCCGGTTCACTGCCTGCACAAACCTAAAGCTTTATCAGTTTAAGTGGATGCAGAGAAGCAACAACGAAAACAAAATAGAAGGCTAATGGTTTAGCTAAATTAAAAACCGCTCAAAATACAGACGAAAAGAGGAGAATTATTATTAGAAATTGTTAGTTCCACTCTCCTTCTCTATCTTTCTTAGTTAAAATTGTCTTCAATTTGTTGTAGCTGCTAATGCTAATGAAGGGTAATCAAAAAAAAAAAAAAAAAAAAAAAATAAATCAACAGCAACAATTCCTAAACAACAACAACATCCACAAGCATTCAAAACGCCGAACAACATTCAAATAACAATTCCGAGGCTGACATGAGTAAAAAGTTTACTTACATATTAAACATTAGCGTAGGTAAGTGACGTAAACTGCCTACCAGAGAGACATGCGAAGAAATAGAGAGAGAGCAGACAAACAGGAGAAACAATGTGTGCGAGATACGGACAGATAGACAGAGAGCGAACGATTTAAGAGGGAAGTAGTATTTTAGAATAAAATTAATTTGCACACACGCATACGGGGGAAAATCAAATAACCGCAACAAAAATTCACTCATTCCTCATTTAACCATTCACGTGGCGAATTCGGAAATACCCTTTAAAGATCTCTAGAGATTTATGACACTATTAATGAATTCTTAGTCTCCTCCCACTTTACTTTACGTAAATAGATAAATAAATGAAAGCAGTACTTTGTAAAATATCTCTTTCCCATGATTTATATTTTTAAATCCCTGATATTTTAATAGATTTGAATCAAATTATGTTTTGCATTGTGTCAATTTTATATAGGTATGCTGATTGGACAAATTTTTGGAACCTTTTTTAGAGTATATGTATATTTAGAGGCACTTCGTATGAATGTATGTTATGAGAGACAGGCATCGGGCAATGTGACCCCTCGCTTTTGCTCTATATTACCCCCTCATCTGTTTAATGAACGATGATGTACCACGCAAGGACGTACAAATGGTTGAGACACGGCCTTTAGGGCACATCTGCCATCTCGTAAACAGGGTGTTTTTACTCTTAATAGTTTCTATTAAATGTACATATGTATATAGTTCTATTAAATACTTCATTTCATTGCGTTAAATTGAGTTATACTTAGTTTGCATCTGAACTTTCAGGTCAGAGTTTGTATTTTCATACTATAGACAAATTTGTCTCAGTTTTTAATGGGTTGGCTTAGAGAAATATACATATATCAAATTGTAACACGATTGTCTATATGGTGCCTACCAGGAAATCTCTTCAATTTGATCCTCAAGCCCAAGACCCTGTAGACGATTGAGCAAATGCTGTTCATGTTCTTGTATACACTGTTGCTGCTGATACTCATTGTCTGCCTGCCTCTCAAATGTAGCCGAGATGAAGATGAAAAGCAAGCGAGACGCGCAACAACAACAACAGCCACACCAAAATGATGGAAATGACACACATACACATAAAGCAATTTGGGCTTTTTTTTGGTTGGTTTTTTTTGTCGATACCCTGTGGGTTTTAAATTGTGTAGTACGTCGAGAGCAACAACTGAGCATGTCCATATAAGCCCCAGAAAAATCGGAAAACGCGATGACACATCCCTACTTGATTGGTAGCTTTATACCGAATTCGAATGAGTTGAAGGGATAACTTCCGTTCAGCTCAAGGATCGTTTACTGTTTAAGTTTAGTGCCTCGGATATTTATCACAGAAATTTCGGGTTTCGTTTTAAAGGACTTTTATGCTGATAATATTGAACACCCCTGTACTGGGTATCTTAGGAGTCGATCTTATGCTTTGACACACGGGAATTTTTGTTCAAGATGAATATAATTTGTTTCTTACGTTACGTTGCTCTCAGCTGCTTCTAGCGTCGTCGCCGTCGTCGTTGTTGTTGTCCGTCGTCATCTAGTAGAATTTTTGCTTTTCATTTTGTATTAATTTTTCCTTTTTTTTGCTTCTTGTTGTTATTTTTTTCGTATTTTGCTGTATTTTCGCTGGCCACGCCGCGGGACGCGCTTCATTCTCAAACAGCGCGCGCTTGTGGAAAATTCGAAAAGAAAAATAATACACAAAATTTAATAAAATCGCTTTCGATCATAACACATAAAAAAAATAATATACTTTATATAGTATACACAACTTACCTCTCTACCATTACGACTAAATCAGTGACAGTGCAAAACTACAAACAAATCCGAGCGAAAAAACCTTCCATCAAATGTTCAAGTGGAGATAAATATATTAAAAATTTTCATTGTGATTGTTGTTGTGGTTTTTTTTTACAACCTTTTTTTTTGTTTTGTTTTTAAATTATTGTGGAAACAACAGAAAAGACCGCCTCAAAATGCTGAATAAAAATTCAGCCTCGTCGCAATCATTGCCGCGAGTTCACAGTTTCTTCAATATGATACCATCAATAATGCAGGACGATTTGGCCGTCACAATCATGGCCGATCGGGATAATATGTTCTCAATTAAATCTCAGCGCAGGTAACGCAAAAAACAAACAGAAAAAACAGATAAGAAAAGGGCTACAAGAGAAAATATAGGAAAAGGAAGATGAGTTCCCCTCCATTTATGGGTCGCATTTAAAATAGTTAAGTGTGCGCGTATGTGTGGGTGTGAGTGTAACAGTGTGCGTGTATACATACACATACATACATACATATACGTTATTTATTTATGGTTCTGGCAATATTATATTTTTATTCCATTTTAATGACACTAAACAAGCTGCTTTCGCATATTTCTTGCGGCGGTCAGCGAGCACAGAAGAAGAAGCCGTTCTGCCCCCCGCCGCCATCGTGGCCAAATAAGCATATTTCTATTAATTATGATCTATCTGTGTATGTATTCTGGCGTATGCCCCTTTCCCCACCTTCCACACAGCACAACACAACAAACGCACACACACTTAGAAGTTGTGCGTGTCAGCCCCCTCTTGTGTTTTGTGCCTTGTTGCTTGGATCATATGTTGATTTCTTTCAAATTTTTTATAGAACAAATTTCTCAAGTGTTTTAAACAACTTGCACACTTTCGTCTACTCTTACCGAATGGATGGGTACATGCATTGTTTATCAAACCATCTGAGAATATTGATAATTATAACTTAGACGGGCTGGGGACCACCTAAGCCCAATTAGGGGCATATCCGGAACTCGAATCAAACAAGTTCGCAAACCTTTTGCTTATCGGAATTTAAACAGGACTATTGTAGTCAGAGATAAAAGCACCAATTGTAGAAGGTGCAAAACGTTTGTCAAAATAATTTTTCAAATCTCAGGGATAACAAACACTAATTAAACTAAACAAAGGGACAATGACTCTAGGGCTCAATTATTCCAAAGAAATAAACAGACTTATTTGATTGATTAAACATTTAAACTAAAAAAAATATAAACATATGTATGTGAATAATTTATTAATTAGATGAAACTCGTAATGAGAATATTTCTGGGAATGCACTCTGAGTCTTATTTATTGAATCGTTGAAATCTCGTTGGACTTCCCTTCTGCCATCCATCCGTCATTTACCCAACGACCCTTAAACAATTATGCTAAATGTAAATTGCTTGGGTTTCATAGTTCTGTTTGGCAAATACTATAGACGTGGGGTATGGGGCGAAAGAAATGAATCATTCTGTTTTCAACATTGAAAATGCGTCGTAGTATTAATAACCAAAATAACTGAATTTGCCGGGAGGCAAAAGGAAAATTGTGCGACGCGTCAAAAGTGAAATGACAAATCAGCGGCGAAATACATTTGTCTGGCGGTCGCCCCTAGAAAAGATAAACAAAAACAACAGCGTTTGAGGAGATTGTTGAACTGATGCATTAGGAATGCTAGTCGAATGACCCCTCTGCCCCATCCTTGCCCCCAGATGGGGCAACATCATCGGCGCCGACAACAATGATGTGACGAGGATGGAGCCGCCGCCACCTTCCTGTCATTTTGTAGCTCGCCTTTTGTTTTTTGGGAGTCCAAAACTCATTTGCGGTTTTTATGTTTTTCTTTCGTGTTTTTTTTTTTTTTTGTTTTGCTTTACCCTGTAGGCCGAGATGGTCGATTGGGTATATGCCATATGTGGACAAATAACTGCGACTTAGCCCCGCAAAGTCTCTGAATGGCGGCAGAGTGATGATTTAGAATAGGGTATTTCGAAAGTCCTTAACCCTTCGCCCGATATTTGGTAAGTGAGTATATGTTTTGGGCCTGTCGATGCATGAGAGAGACACTTGCCACTTTGCCTTTTCGGATGGATGGACGGATGGATGGTTGGATGGTTGGCCGGATGGATGGATGGATAGATGGCTGGCTGGATGGCACATATTGGCAAACATATAAATATAAAAGCTCATACAAATACACAAATATATACATACATTCATACATACATATATGTATTTTTACGTTTTATTGAGCGACGTGCCAAAAATCAGGCAAACAAATGTTAAACAAACAAACTGCTGAGAGGGTGGAGTGGAGTGGCGTAGTGTTGAGTGGTGAGTGGCGGTTTGTTGAGGGGGAAAGGAGGAAACCGATCGACCTCAAAGTGGTGGTAAATGAGTTGGCATTCACTGTTTTTTTTGTTGTTGCTTCTTGCCGCAGAGGAGGTCAATTTAAACATGCGTCAAAATTTCAATGCAATATAGAAATACAAGTTTACATATATATCTTAATTATATGTATAAAAGTCTTTTCAAAAGCTGAACTGATTTTTCATTCTCATCGTACTGAACAACAACTGCTTATCGCTTTGTGGCAAATGTCTCTTTGCGTTCAAATGTAAAAGTATAAAGTCTAAATAGACTTCAACTATTCGTTCTAACTATTAACTCGAACTACATATAATCTATGGCTAGCTGTTGGAGTAGCCTGAACAGACGACACAAAATCAGGGAGTGCAGTTCGATCAGTCTCTCTCTGGACATCCTTCATATATGTCCTCATTATTCTTTCAAGTAGACAAATTTTTTGGCGCCATTCTAGCAGTGCTTGCTGTTGAAGACGTCACCAAAAGTTTTCAACTTTTTCTAATTTATTTTTACTTATTTTTTGTTTATTTTTAGTACAATATTTTGTTTTTGCCTTTTTATTATTTTATTATTATTAATTTATGCCATTTTTTATTTGTCAATGTCTTTGTACGTTTCTCTTTTTTTATTTCTTGGCACGAAGCTAGAAATCGCACACACACAGAGATAAAAATGTTCAAACCAAGTGGCTCGTGGCCCAAAAGCATTTTTACCATTTCGGTTTTCTATGGAATTCTGCAAAAGCTGTTAAAATAAAAAGGAGCAAATTCGTCGCAGACACAAAACTTGGCAAAAGAGTCCTTCTGCAATGACCTAACAGAAGTTAGTGTGTATACATGTGATTGAGATAATATTTGATAAGGTCGAAAAAGCTGATTAACAACTTATGAAAGAAAAACACAAAATGCTTTCAAGAAATTTGTTCCAAGATGCAAATGAAATTCGAAAAGAAATAAATACTTGCCAGGTAATAGGCGACATTTCTTACTTTCATCCTCTTTCAAAAAAAAGGATATTTAAGCTTCGTTATGCGAAAAGTTAGGGTTATTGGTTCTTATATACATACATATATGTATTTTATATTGTTTTTTGGGACAGCCACTGACCTTTTATTTTCCACCCATACACACACACACACACACATACATAAGTATATATACATATATAAGGATTAAGGTGGTGGTTTATGTGTATGTATATGTAGGTTTTGCTTTAACATTTTGCCATTTAAATTTGAATCAAATTTGAAAAATAAATTAATATCTAAATTGAATGTCTCGGAAAAAATAAATTAAAAAAAAAAAACATTTTATTGGTACTCTTTATTAAATGTGCATTGGAAACTTTCCCATGTAAGCCAGACAACAAAAGGCATGCGGAAAAACAAAGAAAGACAAAAGAATATTAAAATAGCATTTCATTAGCCGATTTATAGTGTATTCGGGGATTAAGATTGGGCATCGATATCTGAACCCGAAGTAAGCGACAAAAAACGCCATATCCGAGTTCAATATGTTTATAAGTATAATATTACTTCATGTTTTTCAATTGTTTATGTTTTCTAGAAGTAAAGCGTAAGAACGACTTTAGAAAGGTGAAGGTTTATCAAAATAAATCATATCCAGATACAATACTTCTGCACTTGGGTAATTTCTGCATGACTATATTGAAAATTGACTTGACTGTGTGGTCTGGGTCCTGGCTAAGAATCCCTTTGCTTAATTTTAATTGTAACACATTTAACTGATGAGTAGCGAATGTTTAATCACACTCGTTATTAATAGTTTCGGCATGAGTTCATTCATTTTTTTTTCATTTTTCGTTGGTTTTTTTTTTTTGGTTTGCTGAAGGTAAATAGTGATATACATGCAAAGAAATAAATATTTTGATTCCCAAAAGCATTTCATGCTTTTGTATATTGTTGGTGCAATGAACAATTATTAAAAATTTCGCATCTGCTTTCTCTTTGTTACAGCCATGGCGAGGATCTCATTGTGACGCCGTTTGCCCAAATTTTAGCCAGTTTACGTTCAGTGCGCAACAATTTATTAAGTCTGACAAATGTTCCAGCATCAAACAAGTAAGTGTGCGACCGTGACCTTGGATACCTACCCATCCCCTGCCCTCCCACCGTCCCTGACTGAGACCACTGGTTGGCCCTATTACTAAGTATTAACAATTCCATGCCTGAAATACTAACTAAATGTTGCTAGCTTCCCTATCCCCTTTCTCACACACACTCTCTTGCTCGCCCTCCCTCTCTCTCTCGCTGTTGTTTCTCGGTGTTATTCTCCAAATTTTTCTCTCCCTTCCTCTTTCTCTATTCGGCTGTGTCAATGTGTTGCTATTTGTTTTTTAAATTAATTAACCACAGAAATGTAACAACAACAACAATAACATTTTCATATAATAATTAAAAAGATTTTTAATGATGAGCCAAAAATAAACCAGAGAAAGCAAGAAAAGGTTCAACAGAAGCCCCTCCTCCCGAAACCCCGGCACAATTCCTCACACAGTCAGGCACTCGACTTCAACAGAAAATAATGACGCGATATGTTTTAAAAATATCAATTTAAATATTTTTGCAGACATTTCATTTTTCTGCGTGGTCTTTGAGAGAATTTGTCTTTCTTTGAAATTAATTGTTTGCTCTGTCTCTCTATTTCCGACGAACTTTAAATTTAGCTCAAACCGTTTCTGTTTAAGTTCAATGAGTGTTTATCTGGCTGTGGGTGGTGTGCGGGTGTTGCCAAAAACAGGGGGGTCATTCAACCAGGAAGTTTTCATTTCATTGGATGGCCGCCGCCATCCGAACTTTGTGTGTGTGAATAACCCCCCAATAACCAAATAAATAAAAGCAACCAACACCCATCCCCACCCCCTCACCCAGTCACATACATGTACATATATCTAATACCATTGTAAAATTAGTTGCGGAATTAACAACAGATCCACTTCTAAAGACCTAAATACCCTAATAGACTAAACAACTAAATCACATGCATTTCCAGTATAAATTAAAAAAAAAAAGAAAAACTGTTGAGATATTTACCAAATTGGTTGAAGAGGCTTCTTTTTTCATTCCCCCATAATTTTTTCAAGCAAACAGTCTAAGGCTTTCCATAACGACATATCGTTTTAAGCCTGTCCGATAGTTCAGTTGATAAAAAATTCACCAATGAGAGTATTCAGACATTAATTCATTTATTTGGTAATTGGCTTAGCCAAAGTCCCGACATAAAAATGTAATTCATTTCGACTATCAAATGTATTTCGAAATTAAAATGAAAATTATGAATTGTACACAATTTCCAATTGTATTTATCTAGCTCTATATGTTCTCCTTTTCTCTTTCTTCCTTTCTCCCTGTTTTTCTCTCTCTCTCTCTTTTTCCCTCTCTCTCGTATTTGCCTAATTCATTCTAATTACTTATGTGTGTGCCTCATTTATTGTACACATTTCATTTTAAATAACTTTTAAAATATCTCAATGTTGTATTAATCGTTAAAAATAACTCCCTTCCACTCATCCCACTCTCTTCCACCACCACCACTGCCACCACCGATTGTCGTTTATCACTGATTTTTTGCATTTATCAATTGCGTTTATTTTATCCTTTTTCATTCTCTTGCTGTGTGATCATAATTGTTTCCCTTTTGTTTCATGCTAACCACATTTAATTGTTTCTCTTTTTATTGTAATTTTAATTGTGTTTGTTTGTTATACCATAACATGAAATCCTCCACCTCCGTCCCTCCCACTATCCACCGTCCCGCCCACTCTGTTTTTCTCTCTGTTTGTGTGTCTTTTTCTTGTGTGCGTGCGTGTGTGTGTGTGTGTGTGTGCGTGCGTGTGTGTGGAAAACCATTTATTAATCAACCAAGATCCAGGCGGCCAGCTCAATCATCATCTGTTGGACGTGCCGGCAATGTCAGTGGCGTCCAATTGGCCCAAGGAGATGAGGCATACACACGCCTGGCCACCGATACCATCGAGGAGTTAGACTGGTGTTTGGATCAACTGGAGACCATACAAACACATCGGAGTGTCTCCGACATGGCTTCCCTTAAGGTAATCTCCATTCAACCCAAATAACATAGTCCTTGAAATTAATCGAAACTATTTCTTTTTTTTTTCCTGTTTAGTTCAAGCGCATGCTGAACAAGGAGCTATCACACTTTAGCGAATCAAGCAGATCGGGAAATCAAATTTCCGAATATATCTGTTCAACATTTTTGGGTGAGTTTCAACTAAAAAGAACGGGAGCAATCATAGAAGCATATGTTTATTCTTAATCTCAATTAGACAAGAGCTTGGAGTTATCTCCTCCTACACCAAAAAACCTATTCTCCTCTATCCTTTTTAGCGTGAAGTTGGTTTTAGTTGTTCGATTACGGGTTATGGCGCTTCAAAATCATGATTTAGATTGTACTGGATACTAGTAAAATTAATTGTTAAATTCGCATTTTAATGGCATTACATTTCGAATGTACAGCAGTTGAGAATATTCCATAATCGGTTTATGGTTTCTATTATATACAAACATATTTGTATATGTGTATGCATGTATGTATGTACATGCAAATGTATAGGGGTTTGTATGTATGTTTAATCCCTAACTGTGATTGAATTGTGCTGATTTGAATGAGAGCTTACTGTTGTTGCCCTGGAGAATTACAATTTAATACTACCTACATACTAATGGCGTACAAGACGCCGGGAAGGAGAAAAAACACAGACACGAAGGAAGTTGAAATGAATGAAAAGCTTTTCGGATCTAAAAAACTTCACATTCCAATCTTTTTATCACTCTTTCTCTCTTTCCCTTTTCTTTGGTGTTGCAAAAAAAACTTTATTTTCAAATTTTGGAAAACCATCAACGTTTTTGCTATTGTGTTCTGGTTATTGCTCGGTCTTTCTTTCCCAATGCTATTGTCGTCTCCCTCATCTCTACAATCGCTAGATTCTCTACACTCTATCATCATCAATGGAAAGGCGAATGCAAATGTTCTGAAAGTTATTCAAGAAGTTTCTGTTAGCTGCAATTCCTCTTTCTCTAGTTGCTTTCTTCTTTTTTGTTTAGCAGCGTACAAAAGTATGCAATAAAATCGCATTAACCACAGCAAAAAACGAAACGAAAAACACAAACCAAAAGAAGGAATGATGAAATAGAAATGGAAAATGGGCGAAAAATTTGGGGGGAATAGAATAAGAGGAAAAAGTTGAAGTAACCTTGCCACATCCCTCCTACACACAGCATTTCCAACCACCTGCACCCTTAAAATTAGAGTAAACGGCAACAGCAGCAAAAGTTATGCAAAAAATGTAAGAAAGAAACGAAAAACGGTGCGCCGAGCGCCGTTCGAGAATTGAAAGTGCAAAATTAAATTATGCAGAGTAGCATAAAAACAGATGAAGTGGAAATTTCATTGTTTAACCTGGAAGCCAACCCAAAAACGTACAAAAGAACCAAAAAAAAAAAAAAGAAGAGAAGAGAAACCCGTCCCCATGCAGTCCATTTCTGTTTTTCGGTCAAAGCCACTTTGTGTGGCGCTCAACGTGACGGGTCAGTAGGGGCAATAGCAGCGATAACAAGGGGGATGGATGAAGCGTTTTTCAAACAAAGGTGCCCACAGCTAAAGCCAGAAACAACCCAAAACAAGAAAGAGTTGAAAAAGAGAACACAGGAAGAATAAAGCTGGTAGAAATAGATGCGTCACTAGTGACGAATATGGAATACCCTTGATTAAATTCAATAATATGAATTCTAAAAGAAAAGAAACTAAGACTAAGAGTTTGATAATATCTCAAATGAGTCTCCAAAAATATCCCAAATTGATTTATTGCATTGTCTCTTAGATGTTAATTCTGTAATGATTTTAATCATTATTTCGTTTTAATACTTAGTCTTTAATGCTTTCAACAAGGACTGGACGTATGACTGTGTGTGCGTGTAGGTGTAGGTTGATGGCATATTTGCACATTTGTCCATATTTCTGCTTCGCTGGATTCCTAAGTTCTGACTAGAATCCTGAGACCTAAGCGACCGGCAGACCTACCGACCGAACAGCTCTTTACTAAAATTTCAGGCCTATATTAGTTGCTTTTACTGTTGCTGTTGTTGTTATTGTAGTTTATCAAGCATAAAATCGCATTTAGGGTCCGAGACTCGCACACGCCTAATGTCCATTTGTAACACTTCATTTGAAACAGAAGCCGCCAACGTTGACGCCGGCACGGGCTCGGGAAAAGTCAAAACAGGAAGACACAAAAACGATGCCAACCGGGGGGGTAGAAAAGGGGTCGAAAATAGGAGTCGTTGTTTGCTATAGCGTGGAAAAAGCTTATAAAGCTTCCATATATGTATGTAAATGTATACATAAGTATATCTACCCACAGCATGTTAAGCACCTGAAATCGGAATCAGAATTTTTAACATATGCAAAACATGAGAAGAACAAAAAAAAAAAAAAAGAATAAAAAATCATGTGACATGGGGAGATGGCGAGTGGTGAGAGAGAAAGAGACGAAGAGCAGGGCATGAGGGAGAAACCCCGCAGGCAGTGCAAGAATTATGTATGGTGATGAAGATGGCCATGTGATGTGATTGAATGAAATTTATGCATCAATTTTATGAAATTCAAGTAAAGCCTGCCTCTCTTTCTGCTCTTTCATTTTTGGCAAGTTCATAGAAACTTGAGAGAATCCGAGCACATATGGTTGGGCAATTAGAGGAGACCATTTCGAAATTCCTACAATTAAATCTAATCCCTAATGTATGCTATAGTGTTGCCAAAGTTTGTTCACACATGGCGGATAAATCCATAGATAGATTATTCAGTCTTCTAGCATGTTTCGTTCTTTCGTTTTGCAGCGCAATTTGAAATGAATTTTAATTTATGCACAGGCAATTTGAATTTGCGAAACACCAACGCACTGACACACACACACACACATGCAGACACGCAGACACACACAAAAAAACACACACATATACACTTCCATAGAGAAACCTAAAAGTAGGCAATGGAATTTTGAATAGGAAAGTTCTTTGTTTTTTTGTTGTGTGTGTTGTGTATTCTTTCTTTTTTTGTCTGTTGCCAACTCTCTTGAATATTTATGCTTGTTTAAACAACAAAATGATGAGATGGATATAAGAAATGGGTGGATGAGAGACGAGCGTGGGGGAAATGGGCTGAAATGGGCTTGGCTGCTGATGAGGAAGAAATACGAGACTTGCCTTTGATGTCAGTCAGTGTTTTTGTTTTGGCTCGGCTTTTTCTACAGCTTCTGCTGGCACATGAAGCGCATATTATTCCCCTGAGGGTGCATGTGCGAAATTTGAAATCCGTTTCCACTCGTCATATATTAAATGCGTTTTTCTCTTTTTTTTCTCTCCGTGACAGACAAGCAGCAAGAGTTCGATTTACCCTCCCTGCGTGTGGATGATAATCCGGAGCATGCGATTGCCAATGCAGCAGCCAATAGCGCCCAGCAACAACAACAGCAGCAATATCCACGATCACGCTCACCACGCGGTCCGCCCATGTCACAGATAAGCGGTGTGAAGCGTCCACTATCCCATACAAATAGCTTCACTGGTGAACGGTTGCCCACATTCGGCGTGGAAACGCCCAGAGAAAATGAGCTGGGCACCCTACTCGGCGAGCTAGATACCTGGGGCATTGAGATCTTTAAAATTGGCGACTTAAGTTGCAATCGTCCGCTCACCTGTGTGGCATACACCATATTTCAGGTGAGTCTGTTAGTGACTTGAGAAGATTCATATTCTAATTACTTGTTGAACTCTCTTTTTTGTTCTTGTCAACTCACAGAGTAGAGAATTATTGACCAGTCTTATGATACCACCGAAAACTTTTCTTAACTTTATGACTACTCTGGAGGACCACTATGTCAAAGACAATCCGTTTCACAATTCACTGCATGCTGCTGACGTGACACAGAGCACAAATGTGCTACTCAATACACCGGCACTGGAAGGCGTATTCACTCCACTCGAAGTGGGCGGGGCACTGTTCGCCGCTTGTATACACGATGTTGATCATCCTGGCTTAACCAATCAGTTTTTGGTTAACTCAAGTGAGTCTTTGGCCCACAGACAGCAAATCGATTCCCACTTAACTTGTTTGTTCAATCTATTTGTCGCAGGTTCCGAACTAGCATTAATGTACAATGACGAATCTGTTTTGGAAAATCATCATTTAGCTGTTGCCTTTAAATTATTGCAAAATCAAGGATGTGATATTTTCTGTAATATGCAAAAGTAAGTGAATTTGGACTTGTTTGGGAAAACTGAATTCGGTGGACGGAACGGATATCTATATTATCTTCCATTTAGGAAACAACGCCAAACATTGAGGAAAATGGTTATTGATATTGTGCTGTCCACGGATATGTCCAAGCACATGAGTCTGTTGGCCGATTTGAAGACAATGGTGGAAACCAAGAAAGTAGCCGGCTCTGGGGTGCTCCTGCTTGACAACTACACCGATCGCATACAGGTACAAAGCCGGAAAGGAAGTACTTAAAAAACTCTTTTTAACTCTCTGTCTCTTTCATTATCGTGCAGGTGCTTGAGAATCTGGTGCATTGCGCTGATCTCAGCAATCCCACCAAACCTTTACCGCTTTACAAACGATGGGTGGCCCTACTCATGGAGGAATTCTTCCTACAAGGAGACAAGGAGCGCGAGTCGGGCATGGATATTAGTCCCATGTGCGATCGTCACAATGCCACGATTGAGAAATCCCAAGTGGGCTTCATCGATTACATTGTCCATCCACTGTGGGAAACTTGGGCCGACTTGGTGCATCCCGATGCACAGGATATACTCGATACGCTTGAAGAGAACAGAGACTACTATCAAAGCATGATACCACCATCACCGCCGCCATCGGCAGCCGATGATTTGCCACAAGATGAAAAGATACGCTTTCAAGTGAGTGAAACAAAACCCGATATTAATGTTAATGTAGAACGAAGAATGTAGATTAATTTCAAAACTCGATGTGGAGCATCTGATGACATCTAAATTTGTACCTTTTAGGTAACACTGGAAGAATCCGATCAGGAGAACTTGGCCGAACTGGAGGAATGCGATGAGAGCGATGCCACAACAACAACCACACCAGCTGGTAGTATCGATGGCGGCGGCGGAAGCGGAGCTGGTGTTAAACCGTCTGGAAGTCAAAATCAATCGCAACACGGTGGAATGTGACGGAGAGTCGTGGGAATTTATCGCAAATTAACGGAGAAGGTTCACAACTTTTTCCTAATACGTTAGTGACTACTATTAAAAGCAACAACAAAAAAGAAAAGGGAGAAAAAAACAAAACAAACCCCCCCACAAAAAAAAAAAAACCAAAAACAAAACAAAAATTCTATATATATACTTATATATGTTAAACAAATGTTTAAAGCATAAAAACCAAACAGCAATAGCGAAAGTACCGTTTAACTTATAAAGGGAAAAACAAATTAATGAGAGAAAACCAACAAAAGAAAATTAGAAATTTACTTAATGGAAAAATGAGATTGATGTTGAATGAACTATTACTAGATATACTAAAAGAAAAACCAAAAAAAAATTCAAATTTTCATTAACCCAAAAAATATTCTTAACAAAACTAAAAGAAAATTCAAGACAAAAGAAAAAAACAAAACAAATAAACTAAGAAAAATAAGTAAACATTTCATTTTTAACTAAAGAGAAAGAGCAAAAAATGAAAAACTATGAAAACAAAAAAAAAAAAAAAACTAAATAGAAAGATGAAATTTCAAATTAAACATAGACGATTTTTGTTGCATGATTAACAATGGAAAAGATGATGATGATGATTTGTTTTAACACAGTTTTTATTCTTCATTTTAACTTAAGAGAAAAAACACATTAAAATTGATTTGTTTTGTTTTTTTTTTTTTTTTATCTATTGACAAAAATGTGAAACAAATGGAAAAAAGAGTGAAAGTGATGGCCAAGAAGGCAAAGCGAATGTTTTTCAATTTCGAACACAAAAACCAGCGAAAAAGCAGATGTTAAAAACTCTTTTTTTTTATCAATTGAAAACTATTTAAATTATTTGCAAAAATTATTTTTTTTTATATATATACATACATTTTTTTAAAATTATAATTAGACAAAGCAAAAATAAAATAAAAAACGGAGAACTATTAAATGAAAGAAAAATGGTTCCAGTCTACAGCCAGACTGTAGCTTATTTAATAGTCTTTTTTTGTAATATTATTTGTAAATAATTTAAATGTTGGACTCGAATTTAAAAACCAAAACACAACACACAAAAAACTGAAGCCAAAAAAAGAAACAAAAAACAAAAAAAGAAAAAAAACAATACTTAAATGAAACTAAACATAAGAAATTTCGGTTCAAAATTTTTGCAGAAAATCATTTAATTTAATTGCTTCCACAATATAAAACAAAAACAAAAAGAGAAAATATTAATAACAGTCTTCGCAAAAGTTATTTATTTGATAAGCTTAAGAAATGAAAATGAGAATGAGAATGCAAAACAAATTTGCGAAAACAACAAACAAAAAGACTTTTTCCATTACAAACAAAAAAACAAAAATTATATCCAAAAGAAAAATAGAAAATTGAAGCACAAGCAAAAATAAATTTTTCATTTTCAAGAAAAATATATCGGAAGCTAACACTTCGGCCCACCGAAGCTGACATACCCTTGCAATTACGAATGATCTGTGTCTGTCCAGGACATTATAAAATGTCCAATAAAACGTAACATTTCTAATTGCCCAATCTGAATAAATCGCGATTCCTATAAACGATGTGAATAAAATTCATATATGTATAAGTAGATGAATCCCATTCGAGACAAGCAACCAAAATCAAGATCAGATTGACATATGCAACGCAACCCGAGAGATATTGCAGGGGTATAATATTTAAAATCACAAATTAGACTACAAAAACAACAATACACACAAAGAAAATAAGAAAAAAGTCATTGGCTATATATGTATGTAAACATATATACAAATATATACCCAACTAGGCATATACTATTATTCTAAATATTTATGTATATATATATATACCTATTTGTGTATATACAGTCACGATCCGTACGCTGGTGCGTTTAAATAGGATCCGATCAATGTGGCAGGCCAAATTATCAACAAAAGAAGAACGCATAATTTACACTAGATCCCTTTTTACACATATATAAATATATATATATATATATATATATATGTATATATATATATATATATAAACATAGATATATGTATATATATTTGTTTATATATTATACTATTATGTTAATTGTTATTAATTTATTCATTGATTGATTTTTCTCTCCTGTGTTTTTAAAACCCCCATATGTACACATAAAAAACACACACTACACACACAAACACACACTACACCACCTTCACATACACCTGTTTAATTTTTTGTGTTTAAGCGGGCAGGATCCGCGACAATTATGTTGAAATCTTTATTTATATATATATATGTATATATTTTTTTTTTATTACATATATTTATATATATATATGAATATAAATATGTACACATATACATATATATATATATATATATATATATGTATATACCTATAAACAAAAACATGAACCTTGATGGTCTAAAAATATCATTAATAAAACAAAAACCAAAAACAAACAAACAAATTAATTATTCAAATGCACTATTGAAGTTATAGAAGAGAATTATTGTATGTATACAAAATGATACAGGCAGATGATGATGATGATGATAAATATGTGTGTGTTAAATTAAAAAATCAGAAGTAACTAAGCAACCGATGAAGAAACCTAAAATATATATTTATAGATATACATATATGTATATGAAAACATATGAATGGAATACTTTATAGCAATTTAGGCAGCATTGTAAATGTGCGCTTCAGATTTACTTTTGAAACCAAATAAAAACCACAATCACATACTAAACAGAAGTGAAGTGTATCAACCATATACATATATGTATGTGTATAGTTGGTATAATTAACTTTGATATACAGTAGTTAAAGACGGCAAATGTCCATGGCAAACTTAAAACAAACAAACAAACAACTACAAAAGCTACTTTAACCATAATTGAGTGAAATAAATAAATAAAAACAAAAAACAAACAAACAAACATAGATCGACTTTTTTCTCTCCATTAAAATACAAAACGAAAGGAAAGAAGAACTCAGAAAATAAAAACTGAAAACATTTACTTAACCAAATGACTAACCGAAGCGAATTCCACTGAATTGTATTTGTAATTGGCCAAAAACGAGTCATAACAAAAAATAAACCAAAACCGAATGAGAAAGAATGGAGAAGAATTGAAATGCAGAATTGATCAGATTTAATAACTTGGGATTGCTAATTTAATTAGATTGCGTTTAGAGTCAAGTTTGCCAGCCCAGGTTAAACAGTTTTAAAACTCATTCAATTGACAACTTACAAATGCTAAAAGTTCATTTATTTCGCAAAACTGGCCAAATTTCCGCATAACTCAAACATATTCCATGCCAAACATTTAGTATACAGAGAAGATTGCATTTCGCAAAATGTTTACGGTTTGTGTTTAAACAAAACGAACACCACACAACAAAAAACTGCAAATCAAACTGAGAAATCTTGCTCAATTGATTTGCCAACGAATTTTGAATACGATTCGTGGATAATGAACAACAATCGCGATCAGGCAATACTTATAATAATATATACTACATGTAATCCCAAAAATCGGAGATAGAATTATATATGTATTTTTGTGTGCATGTGTGTAGCTCTATTATAATTATGCCCAGATAAATTTGTAATTTACCAGAGTATTACACATTATATACCATATACAATGCATACATACATAGATAGATCTAAAGGCATACAAAGAACCATTCATTAATACATATATACATACATATATAAAATGCCAAATGGCAGCAGTTACAGAATAGAATAGAAGAAAAGTATTTAACTTATATCCCATATGTTGTTGTATGTGTATTTAGTGTGTACTTGATGAATTTATTAGATCCAATACCCCTAATCGTAAATCGTAAACCGTAAACCGTAAACCGTAAAAACCGAAACGCAAGTAGCAGAAAAGCAATTTAATAAATGTGAAAAACAATGTCCTGAATCATAATTAGAGATTAGGGTGACACACACAATGAGATGTATACATGTATGTGTTACATATAAGCATTATCTTGATCTAATTTTTGGTTTAACCACACCTTAACTCGATATCGAATTCAAACTAAACTCGTATCTAACTCAATTTCGATGGCTGTGGCCAATATGGTTGCCCAGTTTGTTGACTGAAATTGATGATAAGTAACACACACATACACATATGCTCTTTATATATACACACACACCTGCACTTATATGAATATATATACATATATTTATATGCATATGTACATATATGTATATGTATGTATAAGTATATAAGTGAATTCAAATATCTAGAGTTAAATATATTTTGTTTGTATCAAAAAAGTAAATGGAAATGTGCCGCAAATATCGAGATATCAATGTTCTTTATATAAATCTATATATGTATGGTATAGAAATTATATTCGTAAAAATATAACTTTTTTTTTGTTTGTTTTATATACATACATACACCTAGAACATCTACACATACATACATATAAATGAACAAATTGAAAAAAAGATTTCTCTGATATTATAGTTGTAGATGAATTTTTTTTTTTTTTTTTGAAAAATTATTTAATAAAACCACAAACGGACACACACTCACACAAACATTCTCACATACAAAATTACAATTTAAACCAAATGAAAGGGAAATTACATAGAAAGAAACAGTTTTTTACTATCAAAAATTAATGAAATGTAAAACACCAACAAAAATCCAAAAAAGAAAGAAAAAAAAACAGAAACTAATTAACTAACATTATAAAATTTACACGTCATAGAAAATTAACGCAGGCGAAGACGGTTGTTAAACAAAAATAAAAACATAAGATGTAATGGTCAAGAAGAGAAGTCTTTAAATTGAGATGGTAATGTATATATATATATATATATATATATATATATGTGTATGTATATATATGTATATATATATATGCAAATGCGATTGTAACGCTGGCGTTACTATATATAAAAAAAACTATGTTTTTTAAATGTTTTTTTTTCCAATTCTGGATTTGGTTTTTTCGGAAACTTATACACATATTTTACCAACACACAGCAAGAATACAATAGACAGATACACGCACACACACAATCAGACACCAAAATGAAATGAAAAGCAAGAAAATAAAATATATGAGTTGAACGAACGAATTGAACAATTTGAAATTCAAAGCGTCAAAAATGCCAAGAACTAGCAATAGCGGTCAAACAGAATAGAACCGATATAAAATTTAAAGAAATGAGCAAAATATATATACAATATGTATATAATAACGTACATGTATGTGTACAAGTTATATGTATGTATATGAAATCTTACCACTGAACTTCATCAGGTTAAGTCACCTAATTAAATGATATTTATAATGAAAACCAAATTGGAAATACAAATTTATAGTTTTTTTTTTGCCTCTCTAAACAAGAAAATAAAAATCTAATGAAACCATAGGCATATGTATATGTATATTCTATGTATATATGTATATGTAGCTATGTATGTGTAATAAGGGTAAACAAAAGAAAAACAAAACAAAAAAATGCATGCAAAAATAAAAAAAAGGTAAAAATAAAGTAATATTGAAACCCACAACAAAAAAATAAATAAAACCAAAAAAAAAAAAAAAAAAAATGGAGAAAAAAACTCAAGGCATATTACAAGAGAATCAGAAAACCTAAGAAAAGGAGAAAACATATAACGTAACAACAAAACAGAGAAATGATGATACAGACAAATTAATAAATCTAAATAAATGAAGAGATAAAATATTTCAGAAACTTTCGAGCGTTTAAAAAATGTTACCCGGAAGGTGGGGGTGTCGACAAGGACCTTTTTGTTATAGGGTTTTTTATGGGTTTTGTTTGTGGCTAACTGTCCTTAATATGATCGAATTTTGGGCACTTTCTGTTTTTGGGACTCGCAATTTGCAATGAACTAGGACATTAAGAATCTGTTTGTGCCCCTCGAAGAGGGTCATCAAGGACTAGAGTGTGATTAAGGGACATCCTGATCGTCCTTAAAATGGCTGATTTATATAGATTTTTTTGTGACTTATTGGCTACTTTCCTGAGTAATATTTTAGGATATCTTCAATGCAGATCGATAATTCCAATCCTGGAGGATGCAGATAATATTCTTTATTTTGTTTCTCAGCGCTAATTTTAACAAATCCTGCCACAGGACCTAACTATAAAATGTTTTCAACTTTGGAAAATATCAAATGTCTGTTTGCCACTTAAAAAAGATAGCGTTGCTTTAAAAATTACATTTAAAAAGCTAAACGTTTTAATAAAAAAAAAATACCCTGTCAAGAGAAATACAAATATTTTCATCGGAGGATTGTATGTAAAGCGTATGTCCATGACTATGCAAATATTTCGACAAGTGTACCGAAAATTGATTATATTGAAGTAAAAATCCCTTTCTTAGGGCGTTACCAAATGACTGACGAGAATAAATGTATCCTTAGCGCAAGGGTATGGCAAGCAGATGTTCATGGAGCATGCGCAGTAGCTTCCAGCAGGCAGCAACGAATACATATTGATTTTGATTCACACTTAGACTAGTGTATACATATGTGCGACTGTGGAAAGTTGAAGTGTTAGCGAAACAGCTGCCACAGTTAATACCAAATTAGCCGAATTAAAAGAAAAAGAAAACAACCGAAAAATACACAAAAAAAAAAAATGATGAAAGATGATTAGCTAGCATTGGAATTCGTTATTGCAAATCTAGAGACAAAATATGGAAAATGTCTATATCTGACGGAAATGGACTGGACTGGATAATGCGTAGTTATCTGGACATGTAGGACGCAATTTTACAAATATAAACTAAATAAAAAAAAAAAAAAACCCCAAACCAAAACAAGGAACGAAGAATAAAGAAAAGACTGAAAACTGATTTGTTGTCACATGTCCTAAGGTCAAGGGAAAAGGGAAAGGCCAACGCATTCCAAAGTAAAAAGCCCCCTGACCTCCACGCCCTACCCTTACTTCATCCCCACCAGACTAATCATGGAGATACCCATTTCGAATTTAATTCTGTTATGTTTGATTTTTCTGCTAATTGGCGGAGTGATTATCATACTATTGCAATATTTGATTTTCATCAAATTCTCCAATCTACCAGACGAAAGTGAAGAGCAGAAACAGATAAACGCCAAGTATTCGCTGCCTTTGGTAAGTGTCTTCACTCACATTTGCTTTTGCATCCTTTTGCCTAATTTTTTTATTCTCCTCGTAGAACATTAAGCAAACGGCCCGCAATCTCAATGATCCGTCAATGGGCAACAGTTGTAACGAGAGTCAGGACCAAAGCCAGAGCCATTTAGGCAATGTGGATGCGAACCTTCAAGGGGCATCGGCTTTGGTTTCCCTCAATTTTGTTATGCAGTTTCTTTTCCATGAATTCAAGAACTCCAATCGTGTACGAAAATGGTTTTATCGAAAGTTATCTATTGAGCTAGATGAGCTAGTGACCAAAACTACAACTGGCAAGTTGTTAGACAAATTAACGGTAAGTCTAAATCGTAGAAATCATTAAATAACACGTTTCAATATGTATCACGTTTCAAATCTTTATTCGCAGATCAAAGAACTTGAATTGGGTGATCAGTTTCCCGACATTAGGTCTCTGTCGGTGCACAATGTCGAATTGGACGAAGGAGAGCAACGCATAGAGAATTTAGATCTGCTTCTGGACATTAACTATGTGGGCAATTTCTCCACATCAATCGATGCGGATATGGTGCTGGGCAAGAAGGGTTCTATCATGCTTAAAGGTGAGACAGACAAAACGATAGGCCAAAATGGTTTAATTGACAGCAAATATTTGCAGTAAAACAACTTTCGGGAATGGCGCGATTGCAATTTACACGAAAACCGTATACCCACTGGTCGCTTAGCTTCTTGGGAGATCCCGAACTAATTTTAGACATTGAGTCCAAATACCAGGGACGTCAAATGCAATCAAATATCACGAATCTTATATCAAATCAAATACGCAAGGCGGTGCGCCGCAAACACACTTTGCCCAACTATAAATTACGCTACAAGCCTTTCTTCCACTGGACAGCCGAGGAGGAGGTCAGCGACTGCGACATTCAGCCTAATGGTCTGCTCACAGTCAAGGTGTCTGAGCTATCGAGACTGATGCCTTGGGCAAATCATGGCGACAATGTTGAGAGTGATGTCTACTGTACCATAACACTGGCTCCGGTGCCATTTATCGAGGCCCACCAGAAGGATAGCCGCAATGTGCTCATCTCTCTGGACGTTTATATACACAAAGCAAAGAATCAACAGATTGGCATTGTTTTTAAGCAGAGCAGCAGCCAGGTGGTCAGAATCGAGTCGGTGCTACCGAACACCCCTGCTTGCAAGTCACAACTATTGGCCGGCGATGCTTTAGTTGCCATCGAAGGCAAACAGGTGACAACAATTCAGCAAATAGCCAAAGTGGTCAAGAACCTGCAGGCCACCGTATTCTGTTTGCGAATTGAGCGCTTTATTCCCGGTATCATACGCAATGATGCCATTTTGGAGGATCTGGATAAATACGATGATCTCTGCCCTATTCACGCGACGACGACAGCAGCAGCTAAACTCGAGCAAACGCAATCCCCAGAGGAATTACCCGTTGAGGTAACAAATTCAGGGGTCAGTGGCGGAAGCGGTGCCAGTGTGAAGCATTTAGTTGTCAAGCCTACTCAAAGTCGACACTCCACCGAGTCGAGCCTTAATAGTACGCCAACAAATTCACCGTCACCTAAAAGTCGAATATTATTGCCAAGGCAATTAAAAAGACAATGAGTAGAGAGAGCGGCGACAAGGACAAGGAAAGAGATAAAGACAAAGACAAGGAGCGAGAAAAGGATAGGGACAGGGATAAAGAAAAGGATTTACTGCCGGCTACGAGCTTCTGCTCAAGTGAGAAGTCTAGCGAGGATGTTTACTATTTTTATCAGCACTCGACGATTGATTGTGCCTTCAGCCCATTGGTACACATGAACGATGTTTGCAGCTTTAACTTGGATGCCAATAGCCGATTCCTTAACATCTGCGTCTTTGGCAAAAGTGCTGGCGAGAGGATCCTTCTGGGCTATAACAACATACAAATTAGTCAGATTCTTGTCGAGTGCTCGGAGACCAGCCTGCATCAGTGCTTCAAGCAGATAGCCCTTAATCCAGCCAGCCTGCAGGCAGTGTATGTAAAGACATATTTATGTATCTTGAATTTAATTGCCATTTTTAGGATTTCCTTTTCGAATTTTCAGTAAGATGCACCACCTCTCGAATCAGTCAGGCTTCAATCCCAGTTTATGTTTTGGTGATATTCTTCTTGCCTTCTCCTGGCTGGGCAATCCAAATGTAACTCTCAACGAGATGGGAACCAAAAACACCACAAAGCAAACCTCTCCATCCAGGTAGGGATTGCGCTTTAAATTGAATATTAAAGCAAATAAACATAAGAACGGTGATTTTTCAGGAACTACACGACTTCTAGTGATAAAGCTGGTGAGGACAACCTTTCGGATGGCATATCATTGAGATCTACAGGCACAACTGCAGACAGCGGCATTTCCAGTATCTCTTCGACGGCTTCGCCCCGAGCCCACAACTTTGTCCGCACGCACTTTCATCGGGCCACTCAGTGTGACTTTTGTGGCAAGAAAATCTGGCTGAAGGATGCCATGCAGTGTCAGGAGTGTTCAATGTCGTGCCACAAGAAATGCATAGCCAAGTGCCAAAATGCAACAGTCTGTGGGCCCGTCGATTGCTCCGCATCGTTGCCACCGCCTGCTGCCTCCATGGTAAATAAGCCAGAGTTCACCATTACCGAAGCGGAAAACTTGGGACTGGTTGAATCGAAGGCAATTGGCTCTGGTCCACCAGACGAGCCGGCGGCTACTTTAAGTGGTGCCCCTGGTGGGGAACAGGCGCAGCAGCAATCGGGCCTCGATGTGCATAGGCCGAGTCTTACTGGAATGCTGGCACAGGGTATCAAACGTCAGGCCAGTAATCTGGATATTCCAGGTATTGTGTCATCGCTGACGGGTAGCAGTCAAAGCGGCGCAGTAAACTCAAAGAGCCTCCCCCCGAGCCCCCAGCATACACCATCGCGGTGAGTTTAATGATAGTTAACTTGAATATCAATTTAAAATAACTGTCGCCTCTTTGCAAACAGGAAATCATCCATAGCCGAGGAGGCTCAGCAGAATCCATTTGATCGTGTTACACAGCATTTGGAAGCATTGCCTGTCGACTGTACAGTTCTTAGTTACGATCAGGTTATTATCATTACCGAGCCAATTATACGGCACTCCCGCAACGAAGACCTTATGAACCTGGCCAAGAGCTCCAGCAAGCATCTCTACGCCAGTCAGCCGCCCGATGAGCGAGTGTCCAAAATCAATGAACTGGTAAATTATACACTTGAGCCAGCTAAGGACTCGACAATCACTTCGTTTGTTTCTTTTTGCAGCTAAGTAAATTGAAAATCGCCTTAGATGCCGAAACCGAAGGTTACACAATGATGAACGATGTCGAGAAGGCCACCGAATCATCGCTTTGGAAGCCAACAACGATCAGCATCGAGAACAAGTCTGATGAACGTGTCCAAGCCCTTAGCATTATAATGCTGTACTTGTGCACAGGACTTCAGCATGCCCAGGGTGTGGTATTGCAGTAGTTATGTCGGGGTTAATTACTTTTACTGTAATTACTTTTTAAGCAGTAGACTGGAAATGTGTTAGTGAGCTAACTTATGGGCATTTTTATTACATACATACAAACATTCAATACGTGTTGTGGCATACCTACTACTTACCTACTTTACCTATTGAATAATTATTTTTTAGCCGTGTTTGTTCTAATCGAATTCAACGCTTTATTTGTCGGTTTTTAATGAAATGAAATCTGTATATGAATATTGTATTACTATCTACTATATAACAATACCTATATCTAAAATAATGTTGAGTATACAAATCGGATACAATATCAATGATATCCCTTCTAGAGTTTCAACTTGTTTTTTGACGAATAAATGAAATATTTTAAAACTAGAGCCACTATCAATTCCAATCTATTTTCGAGTTTATCATTTCGCTACAAATTTTCCAGAACTACCTCTGCCTCTGTGTTCAGAGTAGATTAATAATACATACATATGTATGTTCGACACGGCAGCGAAAGTTTTTCTTTAGCTTTTGTGATATGAAAAGCTTATGAAAGTGCCAAAAAAAACTTTCGTTTTATGAGAATTTGTTGAATGTCAAAGACTAAAAAGCTGCAAGTAGTGAAAACATTTGCCGTTATTATTCCTTTTGATCGGAATTCTGGAAACAGCTTGTCCTTGTCAATCGTATATCTACTCATTATTGTTAATAATACAGATATATATAAATATATATAATAAATATCATTGTATTTTGTTTTGACTGGCAAGTGTGCGGAAAATTTCCGACTATAAACAGTTCCGGTATCTGAAAAGCGACAGTTGGGCCAATGCGTAAAATCTCAGATCGTATATATGTATACATATATATGTAAAAGAACATATAACTATAGAATCAGAAGTGTGTTCGTCTCTCTCTATGCTCTCTCTCTCTCTCCCTTACTCTCACTCTCTCTCTCTCCCAGTGGCTCTCTGTTTTTGTATTGAACTTTTACACTTTTCCCGCTGTGGCAGGCAGAACACTCGAATGGGCCAAGAGAAGGACTGTTTATAACAGAGGGTATTGCTCTTACAATGACAAGACATTTTCGTACCCATATAACGGCGATAAAGGGTATTATCTATAGCTCTATCGGTTCCTAATCAGAAATGTTTTACAAGTAATTTTCATGTTTCTTTCTTGAATAACATGATATATGGACAATTTTTTGTAAATGGAATGTACAAATTTGTTGTTCCTTTGATTTTTACAGAGCCCATCGACTCTTTTGAATGATAAATAAAAGACATAAATTTCAATTCAATAATTTGAGACTCAACTTGATTTTTCTTGAATTTTCATGGTATACTTTATAGGAAAACACCTTAAGGCAATTTTTGATTTATGTATTAGTTTTCCTTTTTTAATCACTTATGAAATCGGTGAGTGTATTTTGAAATTCGGTTCAATGTCATTTAAAGCCAATTTTGTGTGTTATTATTTTTGTTGTTTTTCTTGCCATTTTACGTTTGGTTTTGTTTTTATTTTTTTTTTTTTTTAATTCATTTGATTTTTTTTTCTTTGTTTTGTTGTGCGCAGTTTTTCTTTCTTCTTCCGTGCTATAAAAACGGAAAGTAAAAAAGCATTTTCAATATTTCAATGCGCAGGAGAGGCACGTTCAGTTGGTTGTGAAAAAGTTAACGGCAAAAGCTAAAACAACAATTATACATAGACAAACATAAACATTTATAAAAAATCAGTTATTTCAATATTCCGATCAAAAATTTAAGTGACAAATCCTACTTTGTTCCTGTTTTTTTTTTTTGTTTTGTTTTTGTGAAGTGAATTTTTCGTTAAGTGATCGTAAAAATGCGACCCTTCGGCAACGATATCACAAATATTCCCAATAATAATGGTGGAGGCGGGAACGGTAACGGTGGTGGTGGAGATGATCATACGAATGCAAACTCAACTAATGGCAATAACAATGCGACTACCAATACAGATGCCAATGGAAATCAAGATAATGTTGGCGATAATGCAAATCATAACGATAATAGCAACATCCCCGTAGCAATTACAGATGACCCACGTATTCCACCGCATATAGCCAGAATCGGTGGTGTTGCGGCATTCTCACCCATCGCTGGAAAGGGTGTTATACGCGTTGTGCGTCGCTGTGAGGACGCCAAAGAGAACAACAAACTGGGTAAGTGCGGCGCAATACATCAAATCTTCGATTGAGTAAAGTTCTTTTCGGAATACTTTTTTTGTTTTTGTATATAAGACAAATTTGAATGTAAGTCGTAAAAGTGGAATACCCATCATCATCATCATCACGAAAGAAAACTTGGCCATTTGCCAATTTCAGTTATTGCGCACTGAATGCAACAATTTGTTTATACTGAACTCACTTGCACCCGCACCCGCACCCAGAGATAGACCCACCCATCCAGCCATTCAAAACATGTGAGCTAAAGTGCGTCGCTTTAAATCGATTCGAGTATGTGTCAGCCAACTCTAATTGCATTTGAATGTGTACATTTCCAGTAATGAACCAACACAATTGACAAAGAACGGTCTAATAAACCATATATGGTTTTAAGGTGATAACAACAATTTCTTTCCCACACACTATGCCAAATTTATTGATAGTGGCCAAAGAAGTCAGAACTCAGACCATGGCTTTGATATGGGAATGCCGAAGGCTGATTCATCACACACTTTGGGTTATTTATCAAAAACAATTTTGACATCATTAATGAACAATTTGGTCAAAATGTGTAACTGTAACTCTTCAAAGCCTTATTCAACCGAAAAAGCTTTATGCAATTGATCAAACCTCTTGCGTTTCCTTAATAAACGCACGCGATCCATATACTTTAAAATGGGAATTCGTAGTGTAACAGTCACAGTTGACTGAAATCGAGGCTGAGATATATGTATAAGAGTTATATCTTGATTACCTCACAGCCAGATTATGAACCAACGATTCGAAATAATTCAAGAAGTAGTATCTACGTTATGAACGTTGTTGCTTGTCCTGATAACGATTCCCTTGTTGAACTAGGTTCGGTTTGAATCAAAGTACTATAGGAAGTTACTTCGTTATACTTATATATAGTATTTCTATAGCCAAATATATATTACGATTTGTGAAGTGCTTTCAATCTCAGTGGGGGATTGAGATAATTTCCACGAAATAAACACATCATTGTGATAAAATCGGTTTACTCTTATACACTCTTTATTTTGACAGGGAGAATTTGTAAAATTATGATTCATGGGAGAGAATCTCACTCTTTCTCCCTCTTTCTCTCTCACCCAAATGTAAAAGCTTTATCGTGTTGAGAGACAAAGTTGTCGCCTAAAGCATAGTAGTAGTCCATGCTCAGATCGTGCGTGGAAGAAGAGTCAACTTATGTTTAGTCGAGTTCGACACATTCACGTGCTCAGTTGGTTACGTGAAAGTCTATATGTATAGCTGTAGCTAGGTGTATTCGTAAGTTGGGTCATTGATGAGTAGTTCTCCCTGTGGGTAGAACGCATGGAGAGACGCCGAGATGGCACATAGTGTGGTGAAAGTGATTGAACGGTGTGAAAATGCAACAGAAGACTGCAATTTGGGTAAGGGAAGCAACAAATCGCCCGATATGCATACATATATAGAAAATATTTTTATACTTTGAATGTTAGACGCCATCTATCATTAGCTTTACGCGAAAGCTTTCACTTAGTAAGGCGAAAGCTCTCACAAGGCAAATTTCAGATATATAGTTTAGTAATGAATGTATCTTTCATCCATGTATATATTTTCAGATCTATCACAATGTGAACTCATGCAAATACCAGATGCTGTATATCATCTGATGCGAAACACAGAACTCCAGACATGTAATCTAAGTGGCAATGTCCTTAAGAAAGTGTCGCCGAAATTCGCCCTCAAGTTCAGTGCCATTACAGGTGGGTGAACTATAAACATGACAAATTGCATTATGATTAATTCTTAATTTTTAAAAAATTTGGTTTTTTTTTTACAGATCTCAATCTATCACACAATCAACTGACGAGACTGCCCGATGAATTTGCCAGTCTTACTGAGTTGACCAGACTAAATATTTCAAATAACTCGTTCATTGTATTACCTCAGGTTGTCTTCAAATTGCCGAATCTTACCACTTTGGATGCCCAAAACAATGCCATACTGGGTAAGTGACCACATGTGGAGCTATTGGGAGGAGAGCTATATCAGACAATTCCTTTTTACAGAGATTGACACTGAAGAGGCTATTACCAGCAACCAATTGGCTTTGGTGGATCTACGTAACAATCCATTGAGCAGAAATTGCCGTCGCAAATTGCAAGATTTTCAGACTTCGTTTCGCCTTGAGATCTCCAATGATGTAGAAGACGATTGGTAGAATTTTGGCATTTTTGATAAAAGCTTCAACCAAATACTACAATGTACAACAAATCTCTCGTTATCTCTGGAAAGATATCTTTCCTTCATACTTATTATTTATTGTGTTTATAAATTTATAATATAATAAAAACAAGAACGAAATCAACATATGGGACTTGTTTTTAATATATGTAGGTAGAGGGTTATAAGTTATTAGGTTTCAATATTTCTGTATAATGGTAAACCAATGGGTCATAAAAAGAGTGGTAGGTATTTTATGCATTATTTCATTGCGGAAAATGTTTATGGCCTATAATTACTTCGGATCACATCTACGGTACATTTCCACTTACATTTATGGTATGTGGTACTTTTCACAATCCTGGACCGGATCACTTCGTAGGGGCTGTGTGACAACTTCAAGTTGCAAAATGTTATAATCCATTAACTACAAATATGGTGCTAACCATATTGAGCATGATTTCGGAAACTTAAGATTCAGTCAATGCTTACAACATTGCCACAGCCTCCCCCAATCAATATACAGATACATAAAAGTATTAGAAATGCATCGGGACAACTGAGAACTATTGGGTGGATAGGGCTAAACTTTAGACTGAAAGAAGAAAGAAGGGTGTCTCCACAGTGTTTTGCAGTTAACGTGGCGCCCTCACTGTTTCTCCAGCTCTCCATCATTACCGCCCTCTCAGCGCTGTCTCTCTCTCTCTCTCACTCTCTCTCTCTTCTTCAGTGGTCACTCTCTGAGAGTCTAGTGGACAGCAAACAGACAACGCGCAATTAAAGCCAGCCCAAAAGCAACGCAACAGGTTTGGCAACATGGTGAGAGAAGACATATGTATATACGAGATACCGATCACATGCCAGTTGGAAATGGGAGGCATCTAACACCAGTGCGGCACCCCTGATATAATCCCCTACATATAATATGTTGGGCATATTCAGCAAAACTTCGGGACAAATCCCATAGGATTTTCAACTCTGTTTTTGATCCAAACCCAACGTGGTTGGTCTTCGGCAAGTCTGTTATCGGTGGGCCGACTTCATCAGCTCACTGCATCTGCATCTCACTGGGTGTGTGTGTTTTTCGTCTTCTTTGCTGCTTCTCTACCTTTTGACGTGAATTCGTTGCGCATCGCTGGTCTGGCAAAGGTGAACGAGTCTAAGCCGAGTCTGAAAAATCGCGTCACTGAGCAGAGAGAGAACGACTGAGCTTGACTCTCAGCCATTTGGATGGAATTGATAAATATATGCACAGACTCACAGACTTGGCCCAAAAGCGTTGTGACGAACGGAGCGGAGCAGAAACAAGCCAAGCCAAACCAGGCAACAGTCGCTAGCAGGTAATCCACTAGAGCGCGCGTTCGGTCTCGGACAAGTGTGTTAGACCAACTAAATTTGCAAAGAATATTGGCATTAAATAACGAAAAATAATAAAAAAAAAAAAAAAATAATCAAACAACCTAACGATTGAAAAACCGCGTCGAGGCGCAACGAACAAACAACCGCGAGAGAGGGATAAACATAGAGATAGAGAGAAACGAAAGATACAAATAAGCAAATAATATCCGTAATACCGTTGCGAAATTCTCCTATGGCTTAAAAGTTAAAAACAGAAAAATAATCAACAACAAAAACATCAGCAGTTTCATGTTAGTAGCTCAACAATTTTCGTAACTTTTATAAATACAAATATACGTATGTACATACATATATGTAGGCATGTATGTATATGTATAATTTTTTTTGTGGTTTTTTTTATAGTTTTTTGTTTGGTGTCAGTGTGTGTTTTAAAGTTTGACTTAGTTTGCTGAATTATTAAAACAAACACAACTGAAACAGTGCGCCTAACTATCGCATGTATGCACATATGCACCAAAGTACATAGTGTTGCAGCCTGTAACCTTCGCAAATGGAATTTATTATTGACTTTTTTGCCTTTCCACGAAAATGCTTGCAGCCGACTAATTAGTATTGACAGTGAATTCATCACGAATAGCAATCTCCATGGAGATTACTCATTGAACTCGATTGGACCTTTGTTACTCACCTGAATAGTTTTGTGAAGAAGGCATTTGTCATCGTAGCAGTTCAATAGAAATCTGTTCTAGATGTGAGACAATGGAATTCTCATCGCATTCCCGCAGCACACAAAACACAACATCACATCGGATCACATCAAACGCATAGTTATTCGAAACGGTAGAAAATTTCTTTTTGACTTTTTGGGAAAGTGTTAGGCGAAATGAGATTAGGTACAAGTGAAGTGATTCGAAGTGCTCTTAACTCTGTATTATTATGGCGTCTGTAACATTTCCGGCTACTGCTTACTGCACTTCAAATTGTTCTTAAGAGTGCACTTGATCGATCAATTATCCAATCGGCGAACATCAACAAATTATTTTGTCTAAAGAAAGAAAGAAAGAGCAATATCATACTTGAGTCAAAGTCGCACGTACCATATCTTACCTGTTCCTACTCAAATATGTTCGGTTGTCTCTCCCTCTTTCTCTCTCTCTCTCTCTCTGTATCTATGTATCTGTGTGTGTGTGTGTGTGTGTATGTATGCATGTATTGCGTGGGCATCACACGGTTGGAATGCTGCCCAAAAATACCGCCATAGAAGCATTGTGGCTGCCTCTGGGCTCCCAACTCTCAAAGTTTACGCAGGCCGATGAGACAAGCAAGCTTAAGCTAAACAGCAACGAATCGCTGACGGGGACTGGAGCCAGAGACAGAAAAAGACAGCAAGACAATCGAGAATCATGGGCGCAGCAATGATTATTAGTAACCAGATAACCCTGATCACTTAGATCGGTTAGAAACTGTTTTGAAAATCAGCCAATATTTCAGAGTACGGGACTATAATTAAGGCAACATCATATCGCTCAAACTTATATGATGAATAAAAAGTCCACAAAATAATACTTATTTTTGGAGAACACAGAATTAGTTGCAAAAATTTAAGACTCTACCTAACTGGCTATTTAGATGGGCATACATATGTAGCTAGGCCTTTAAGAAGAGTATACACTGGGAATTAAACAATGTGGGTTCCCCAGAAAAGTTGAATTGCTGCTGGCTACGCCCATGGTCTTTGGTGCGCAATAAGCCCACAACGCATGCGCAGCAGCAGCAACAGCTCAAGTGATTTTGTACTCGCGTTACATACTTGACGCCGCCGCTTGCTATAGTCATGACTGGCACTAGCAGCAGCAGCAGCCGCGTCGCGTAATCACTAAGCCAAAACCGAGTTTAGGGTAAGAAGCAAAGACAAAGAGAGAGACAGAGACAGAGAGAAAAGTGGCGGTAGTGAAGCTAAAATAAAGAGGGCGGCAGGCAGGAAGGAGGAAGGGGTTTGAGGGGACATTATCGAAGTGAGCAACAAGTCAAAATACCAGTTTTGTTCAGAGTATGTACATATACATATATATACCTACATATAAATGAATGCTCAAGTACCTGAGAAGCTCCATAAGATGTATGTACGGACGACTGCATGGGATAGGTATACACGTACATAGATGTTATTAACTACACGAAAAAGGTGCATACATATGTATGTTCAAACAATGGAGTTCTAGTCAATATTCGTATGTATGTATGTTTGCTAGCATTTTAATTAGAGTTTTCCGTTTCGAATTAATTTGAAGAGATTTCTATTTCCCCAATGAATACATCACATGTCTATTCATACAGGAACTGATTTAAATTATACTCACATATTAATAAATCTGTAGACTATTATTTCTATATATCTTTAAGTAGAGGTTTCAGTCTCGTCTTAAGACTCGAACTCAGGAAAGATGTTGAGCTAAGGGATTTTCTTTAAGCTAAAGTTGCTCCTCTAAATTCAGCTAATATAGCGCTAAAACAACCAATGAACCTGATTGAGACTCTTATGTTAATCCTTTATTTTGCAGAAACAACTAACTAAAACTTTAGGTAACATCATTGAAGTAAATGATATTTAAGAGTTATGCTGACGTAACAATTTTCTCTTTAATTTAGCATTCGCTTGAGTTAGCTAATGGATATTTTGTATTATGACAAAACAAATGGAAACTCTGAGTAGGTATTGGAGAACTGATCAACTGGTTTCAGCCAGCGCTTATTGGACACTTCACGACAATGGTTCTTGATCGATATTTTGAATCCATATTATGTATGAGTCATTTTAAAACGACAAATTTTTGTTTAGTCTGCATTATAACAAGTCGATAACCTTGAAAAATCCTGTTCTATGTGTTTCATTCTTTCTCTCACTTTTCACTACACTTTTTAGTCGTACCCATTCTCGCCCTTGTCCTTAGCCTAGGCTTAGCTTAACTTAGTACATTTGACTAGCTTTGGCCGTCTAAAATCCTCTCCTACGTACAACCATACCACCATCAGCTACCTCTGAGGGTCGTTGTGAGTATGTGTGTGTGTGTGTGTGTGTGTGTTGGTTGGCTTTAAAACTTGTTTGGCAAAAAATGGTAAACTGAAATCGAGTAGAATTTAAACCACAACCCATACACTCATCCATCGGACCAAGTCTGGGTTTTGCTTCAGTTTTGCTTTGCAATGCAATCGAAGTCGAAATCAAATTCGAATGCGAATAGCGAATACAAAGTCGACGTCCACGTCAAAGACGGAGGCCCGTTGGCTCAAGGCAACTCGGCTTGACAAATATGGCAAAATTGTCGTAGGTGTTATTTCTTTTTTTTTATTATTATTTATATTTCTTCATCATTTGCTTCGCTTGCTTCGATCTCTTTGCCGTTCTTTTGGGGAGCAGACAGATTTTAGTTTGAGAGACATAAAAAGCGTTTCAACATTGACATTGAACATCTGTCCAAAAGAAATCATTGCCCTCTCCACAATACTCGCAATCTTGAAATCCGCAGACCAAACCAAAGAAAGCCATAAATCTGCGTAATCAAAAGAGACAGCAAGAAAGCAAAAAAGAAAGATGTAAAGATGAAAGACGTTAAAAAGCGGCTCATTCGCAGGGAAGAAACCTCACATCGAGATAGAACAGCAGATCTTCTCTGACAAACCATGTGTGGGGCAGGCAGTCTAGCTACAAACATGTATTCATTCACTCCGACAGCTTTTTCTATGCTCATTTGTGTGTGTGCTTTTTCTGTTTTTTATTTTTTATCACGCCAAATATTTGGGCCGAAGGTCGTTGACAGTAGACCAATAATGGGGCACCATGGGGCAGGGCCGCGCGACCTAACGGTATTCATATCCGCCATTGCAAGTCTATGGCTGTTGCGATCTACATCTCCCGACCAACTCTTTGAGTCACTCAATTGGTCACTTGGCCACTTACCAGCCCGTCGCGGCTAGCCTTAATGGCAAGACGATAAATCATAATAAAAAAGAGAATATCGAAAAAATCTTAACCCCATTTTGGTTTTTTGCAAGCTGCTCGCTTGCTGGGCGTCAACATTTAGTGCCATGAATGTGCGCAGCTGCACCGATCTGGGCTTTAAGTGCAGCTGCAATATCTTGCCAAGTCACCGTCCCTGACGCCTGCGCTGTCTTTGTCTATATCTCCTATTCACGTCTCCGTTTCCATCTGTGTCACGATTACAGCCCTAAACGCAGTCCATATATGGATACATATGCACATACAACCGAAGCTATATCGAACGAGATTTCTTCAAAAAGATGAACCAAAAATCGTTAGTTAATTGTATCAAACAAAAAGTCTGTCACTATATTCCTCTAACCTCGACCAATGATTGCTTAATTTTTTTGCTCATGCTTTATTCGAATTTTGCTTGGTTTTCCTTTAAACATTGTGCTGATTTTGTTTGCAATCTCTTTTTGCAGTGGTTTTTGTTTTAAGTGTTTTATTTGGACTCGCAAGTGGCCGCGTAATATGAACTCGGATACGAACCCTCGTCGGCCATCTGTAATGGCCGTCGCACTCCTGCTACTGGCGCTGATCTGCTGCAGTGGACAACAGGCTGCAGCCCAATCCAATTATGTGCAGCATGGCGATAGTGGAAACTATACGACAAACGGACTACCCGAGGAAGCCACACTGGATGGCAAGGTAAGAGAGCGCACTAGGAATTCTAAACATTATTAATTTTGCTAATGAAATTAGTCTTGGGTTGACTTTGCTTTTGATTTACGTATATTGACGCAGTTAATTTTTAAAAACTTCCCCAACTGCATACCTATACAAGAGCTTATGCTAATAATGCCAGAGTCGCGCTCTTCCTATGTATTTACATTTGAGACTGAGTAAATAGTTACTGGCCGACACACGCTCTCGTTCCATTTCCGAGCACAACAATGCACGGTTGGGCCTGAGATTTTCCCTGGGGCTGCAGCAACAATAACCCATTGATTAAGTAGTACATATGCGAAGTGGGAGAGGGAGAGAGTGAGGGAAAGTAGACATCGGAAGCGCAGCCATAACCAAGAGGAGGAGCAGTTGTCTGTATCGGTGTCTGTCTGAGTCTGTCCACCCACACTAGTAGCTTACATAATATGCTAATCGGCGGATCGGTGTGTCGACAAAGCTTCCCACGCAATTTGCGAATGCTGCAAACGATGGGTGATGGATGTTTGGATGAACGGAACGATGGGAAACGCTTAATACATTTACAATCTCTATATTCTCCTTATTTGACCAGGTAACCAAGCTGGATGACATTAGCCCATTAATCTTTTTAAATCGGACCAAAGCAGCGCTCAATTGTGCCGCTGGCTCCATGCAAGTAAGTTGGACTTCTATTTGTCACTGCGAAGCCTTTTTAACTCGATCCGATTCATCAGGTTGATCTCAAATTCAATGACCCATTCCATGGCATTATCCAAGCGGACTATGATCGCAGCAGTGCTTGTAGGGTTAGCGGCAAAGGCGCCCTTAGCTACCGCCTTGAATTGCCCCTCAAAGGCTGTGGCACCATTCAGGTGAGTGTGGGTCAAGGTCATTGGCAGAGCGCATCTTGTAATGTCTTAAATATTTTATATCGTTTCTGTTCAGAATCCCACACGCGTATTCACCAACAACATTATTGTTCGCTTCCACGCCAATCTGGAAATGGATGGCGATGAGATCATCACAATTGTCTGCCGCTATCCACCGCCTGTGCCTTCACTGCCACCGGCTCTTCCAGCTCCTATGTAAGCATAAGCATCTTCATTATAGTCTTTGTATAGATGTGCATATTTATTTCGTTTTCTTACCTTGTCACATGTTATGCTTTCAGCCTGAATCCAATTGCCACCGGGGCAATTCTGCAACCTCCTCTGAAAGGCATCCAGATACTTATGATCATCTGTGCCATCATGTTCCTTACATTGCTTTTGCTGGGACTTGCCGTTTCGTACTACTGCCTGCGCAGTCGGCCCATTCCCGTGGTGCGACGACTGCCCATGAGCATGGGCAGCGGTTCCGAAATCACCAAACTGAGCGGCAGCAGTGTGGGCAACATTAGTGCCTTCGAGGGCGTCAAAATACCACGTGCCCATGCCGCACTCCAGGCGGTATACAGCTCCTCGGGCAGCGAGGGAGCTCTTATACCATCCGACTATCCAAGTGAATCGCATTCTGAGATTGAGGAGATTGACACCAGATCATTGCCGTTCAGCTCGGCGGGTAGCTTTGAGAATCGCGCCTTCGTTCAGGAGACTTCAAGCATCTACAGCGAAGAGTTGCCAGCGTCTAATGCTGTAGTGACCACAGCGACTATAACACGTCACGCCATACCCATTCAGGAAGCGGCCGGTTCGCCCAAGTTCGATGTGCAGGTGCGAGTTAAGAAATCACCGCCGCCAGCTCCCTCGCCCGTGACCTCTGACACGGAGAGCGTGGCAACTGTGCGTCCGGATCGCAACAATCTGTCGACCATTATGGAGGGCTACGAGGATCGCGAAAGCATCATGACCATGGACTCACTGCCACCCCAGGTGGAGACTATGCAATCGCAATTCACCTACATTCCGGAACTACATGCAGCACCTCAGCCACCGCCGGTGTTAGTGGCCGAGCCGAAGTTCTCTGTCTACACGCGCACACATCATGAGGTTGTTGATGGCCGACCGGAGACTTGGTCGGACTACACCGACGGCCCGGCTCCTAGCGAGATCACAGATCTGTCATCAGAAGTTCCCGATAGCCATGCGATCGATATTAATCGCGCAGTTGACACCATGCATTACTATGAGGACGAATATGTGCCCATAGAGCCAATGGTGGTGCCTAAGCCGCCTCTGGTCACCTCGCACACGGTTGACGATGTTTACCTGCGCACGGTTACTGAGAAGAAGACCATCGAGGACATCGAAAGCCACAAGCGGCGTGTGACAGAGTACAAGAGCAAGCCGAAGGCGAAGGCTCCATTGCCGCCACCACCACCGCCGCCTATTGATCCCAAATTCGATGTGAAGGTCCGCAACTATCCCAGCGAACGCGAGCAACAGCAGTGGGAGAACTTTTCGGACATATCCAGTGCCTCAGGATTGACTCTGACGCCCAAAATGGAGCGCAGTGAGCTGACTCTGCCACCTACTGAGCCGCCGGCCCAGATACATGACAATAAGCTGAAACTGACAAGCCCCGAGTTAGTGGGCAACATGAAGCCCATTGAAGTGCCACCCCAAGACATGGATGTGCCCAATTGGGACGTGTTGATACGCATCCTTGAGGAGCCCGAGATGTCTGAGGCCGGACCACCAGATGATGTCAGTTCAGTGCACAATATCAGCTACGACGACAGGGCCAAGTGGAAGGAGATTATCACCACACAGTCCTCGTTGCGCACCATGCTGACCGAGGCGGTGGTACGCGAGGACTTTGAGCGAATTCGTCAGGATACTCGCTACGAGCGTATGTTTGAGCCACAAACTTGGGATGTCATCATCCGCATCTTGGCACCGCCTAGCGATGACGAGACCGATGTGGAAATGCGCGGCGGCAATCCGAAGCGGGGCAAGAAGGCACAGCCTCAGCCGTGGGACACACGTTCTCGTCGCAGCTCCCTGCCAACTCTCTACGAATACGACAGTGATGGTGGCTCCAGTGTGCGCACCATACGTAACGATCCCAATTTGCCAATACAGCTGACACCTGGCCAGGGACCTTTTGGCCAACAGCGTTCGCGTCGCAGTTCTCGCACCTCATATCAGACCGATCACAATGACTTCCGTTCCATGTCCGAAGTGACTGTCGACTTTGGAAGGCCTCAGCCGGATCATTTCGATAATGCAAGCGATGCCAGCAGCTATTATCGCATGCAGTACTATGACGATGAGGACAGGCGCTCCTTCTATCGCTCGCTCAGTCACCCATCGCTGGCACGTTCGGCCAGTGAGTTCACCGAACACTGGACCGCTCCAGATGACATAGAGATCTCCTCGCCAGAGGCCACTCCTCGTGCACGTCGTGCCCGTCAGGTAAGAATGAATAATTCATTAATTTGCGGGTTCCAATGATTCGCTAATTCGCGCATTCCATTTCACAGCCGCTACCAGCACCTGGCCAGCAATTGGCCATGGTCACAGCGCAATCGGGAGAACGAATTGTGGCCCAAAGCCAAACGCAAAGTCAATATGTGGAGAGCCATCGAAGTGTCTACCATGCCGAAAAGGATTTGCCAATGCCCCCACGCAAATGGTAGATAGGTTTGATTCTATTGCGGTTCCAACAACCAAGGACTAGCAACATACACAAGAGTCACATTAATTTTTAACTTTCGACTAAAAACGACCGTTATGGAAAGGGCAAGAGCAAACAAACAATATTTATATGTAAATCTGATATTTAATTATGGGTATTCCCTTGATCAGTACCCTACTGCACATTATAGCTTATGCTGGGAATTATCAAAAAGACGACAGCACAGATCTCCGTGTACGTTTTGATTCTGGTTACCAGATTCTTCTCCGCATAAGGTTTATCATAGAGTAAATGAATACCCCAATTGATTTCAACAGTAATCATAAGTCATAAATACTACTAGAAATTAATATCCTAAACACAACAATTAACGAAAGTGCCAATTACTATTGCCTGACATAACAGTTTAGCTATGAATCTATCGGTCGCAGCAAGGTTTGACGAAGGTCTTGACGACTCATCGGCTCGGACACCTTTCTGGTTTTCGCTTTTTTATATTATTTCCACATCAAAAACAATTTGTTTTTCTTTTTTTTATGGTGTTGTGAAAACCGCAAGGGTGAACGAATTATTTTTCATGTGGAGAAAGTCCGCTGGATTATACATAATATAGAGCTTTAGTAAAACGATATGATACTAACAAATTGAATGTAGATTTCTTGCGGATCAGTTAATACATTTGTATATATTGATCTGCTTACGTAAATTCAATAATAACTAAGCTGCCTTTAAGCATTTCAGCCAGGATCGCCAGGTGAATTCAAAAATATATATGTAGAGAATGTAGACCTTATATTTCTGATTAAAAACAACTGTTTTTTCTAAATGAGTGCATGCGAATGCAAGTTAGCCACAAAGTTACAAGGTTATATGTACATATATATACTCAAAATCCAACGATCACTCCAAGACCCCGTACTATACATATGTATACATATAATATTTCAACTGCCACAGAGATAGAGAAGTCTCAGAATAAACTTTTATGCAAAGGACACCAAAAGATCTTCAAATCAAATACAATACTCCGACTCCAATCTGGAAATGGTTAGCAGGTCTTAACTGAAAGTATTACTACAGAATAGCTATAGATACAGTTCTACATAGTAGACACAATACATATCCTATATAGACACAAAATATGTATAGCCGGTTATAGGCGCATTTACAAAATGCTCACAAATCGATTTGCATATTTTTCTACGTTATTTTTCAATCAGACAACATATAAATGGATACGTGGTCCATGTACATAAATCGGGCTTCCAGCTTAAAGAATGCGAATATTAATAAAATTTATACATAAACATATATACATATAAATATATATATATATATATTTTTTTTTTTGCAACATCACGAAAGAAACGGATAATGTAGTATGAATTATCATTAAAACTGATATATATCCTTTTTTTTTCTTCTATATAATACTAATCCGTCCAATATACAGAAATACAGATCTGTTTGTAAGGCTTAACGTCGACAAAAAATTGGAATGCTACAATTATCCAAGAGATATTATTAAACTACTTTGTTAATCGATAAGATAAAGCTAACACAGCAAAGTGCGTAGACATAGTCTAAAAAAAGAGCTCCATGGAGGACTTCAAAATAAATACAATACATATATATCTACTAACAAATCGAATGACAATATCGTTTTCTTTATGAAAAACCGAGTAAGTAGTTTACCTATAGAGATTGACACAGGGCAAATGCTACGATCGGATTTTGAAGGAATTGGCTGATATAAAATGAGACAATCGGAAGCTTAAGTTTCAAGCGAAACCGCAAGTGTTGCATTCAACTATGATAGTGGTTTTAAAGGTAGTCATAGTGCTTACAGGTAAGAAAATGAAATAAGATTTGATTGGTCTTTCGGCCTTACACTTTGGAGTAGTTTTAATTTAATGCTCAATATAACAGAAAGATCTTGTTTCACAATTTTCGTTAGTTAAAGTTTGAATACAAGTTTTAAGGCACAACATGAAAAGACAAAATAACATGGCCATTCCTCTTTATTATTTTAATTTGCGAGGAATACAAAAACTTCATGGATAAGGCAAACGAAATAATATTCAACTTTTGAATGTATAGTTTAACATAAATCAATTTTTGGTTCAGCTTAATACCTTAGGCTTTCGAAGGCTTAGAGGATTGAACAATCGAGTACAGTTCAAATTAACATTGTGTTTCAATGAAAACTAGGATAATATTTAACTTTTTCAACTTAAGATTAGATATAAAGAAAGACGAGTATATGCCAGTATATTGTTTTATCTGGTGATACTCGAAATATTCAGCTAAAGTCCATTAAAGAGCACTTATTTGACTAAATCAATGGAAGATTGATAAAAGGTCAACATAATCTGGTCATTCCTTTTCATTATTTCAATTTGCGAGGAATACAAAAACTTCATGGATAAGGCAAACGAAATGATAATATTCAACTTATGAATGTTTAGTTTAACATAAATCAATTTTTGGTTTAGCTGAATTCCTTAGGTTTTCGAAACATAATTTGTCGCATATTTCAGTTCATTACTTAGAGATTAGAGGATTGAACAATCGAGTACAGTTCAAATTAACATTGTGTTTCAATGAAAACTAGGATAATATTTAACTTTTTCAACTTAAGATTAGATATAAAGAAAGACGAGTATATGCCAGTATATTGTTTTATCTGGTGATACTCGAAATATTCAGCTAAAGTACATTAAAGAGCACTTATTTGACTAAATCATTGATTGATAAAAGGTCAACATAATCTGGTTATTCCTTTTCATTATTTCAATTTGCGAGGAATACAAAAACTTCATATATAAGGCACATCAATTATTGGTTTAGCTTAATTCCTTAGGCTTTCAAAACATAATTTGTCGCATATTTCAGTTCATTACTTAGAGATTAGAGGATTGAACAATCGAGTACAGTTCAAATTAACATTGTGTTTCAATGAAAACTAGGATAATATTTAACTTTTTCAACTTAAGATTAGATATAAAGAATGACGAGTATATGCCAGCATATTGTTTTATCTGGTGATACTCGAAATATTTAGCTAAAGTACATTAAAGAATACTTATTTAACTAAATCAATGGAAGATTGATAAAAGATCAACATAATCTGGTCATTCCTCTTCATTATTTCAATTTGCGAGGAATACAAAAACTTCATGGATAAGGCAAACGAAATGATAATATTCAACTTATGAATGTTTAGTTTAACATAAATCAATTTTTGGTTTAGCTGAATTCCTTAGGTTTTCGAAACATAATGAGTGACATATTTCAGTTCATTACTTAGAGATTAGAGGATTGAACAATCGAGTACAGTTCAGAATAACATTGTGTTTCAATGAAAACTAGGATAATATTTAACTTTTTCAACTTAACTTGTACATATTGTATCATCTGCAGTTATTCGAAATACTTAGCTAAAGAAAAATATATTGAAGAATACTTATCTGAGTAAATCAATGGAAGATTCGCGTCTCAAATCAACATTTATGTGAAAAACATGAATGAAACTGAAGTTGCTCAAAAATTTTATGGAGCAGACTTAATTTTATCGAAAATATCGATCGACGACGAGTCAGAAGGCACTGCGGTATCCAAACGATCAATTTTCTTAGTGCTCGCAAGACTTTTCTTTGGCTATACAAAATAAAAGAATATTATTAAATCACCAAGAAATCGTAATTTGGCATAAAAAGGATTCATACTCGTTTTCTTGGGGATTTTACCAAGTCGATAATATAGTTATCCTCACTTGTTTCATCATCAAAGTCAGAGACATTGTACACTGGCTTACGGGCACTAGATGAGCGGCTTGGACGTGATCTTTTCTTTGGAGCCGGTGTCGTATCCTCCTGGTCTGACGGCAACCATTCAGGGGATTTAGATCGGGTCTTTAAATAAAAGGCAGACAGAAAATATGTTATTGGGTTGTTATGATTTTGGGAGTGGGTAGATACCCACCCAAGGTAAGATTACCTTAAGGGTTTTCTCTGATTTCTTTAAAGGCTCTACAGACACTGGCTGAGTCTGATTCTTAGAGATCTTTAAATTCGGTTCGTTAGTCTCATGAAACACGGCGGCAGAGCCCACTGATTTGGTGAAGACATTGCCAATTTTATTCATTTTATACTTAAGCTCTGAAATGGTAGCCTAAAAGGACAGAATAATGAATAAGAATAGTACAGTAGACAGATAGATATCGGGGGCAAAATAAGTTATAACAATGTTTATAATTTTCTGTAAATGCTTACATTTTTCAGTCGCTCCAAGTTCAAAAGCTCATTATCCTTGCAGATGAGTTTTTTTTCCAAATCTCTTAGCTTTTCCTGCGGAATTATTATTATACTAGGAATTATTATACTTTCTAAGGTGATTATCTTAAGTAAAGTTACCTGCATCAATTTCTCTTTCTCTTCGAATGCTTTCTGAATTTTGGCCTTTTCCTCTTTGATGGTAGTCTCAGTTCTCTTTTGAATGTTTTCCTTGGATTCACGTATCACTTCATAGTCAACCACCAGTGTAGTTATTTCATCTTCTTGTTGGGTTACCACATCGAATTGCTTTTTTATTTCCGCCTCTAGAGCTTCAATTTTCTCTTTGTAGAGTTTCTCCTCAGACATGTAGGTCTCGGTCACGTTCTGGTTGTGGCTATAAAGACTTTCCATTTCGGCTTTATGTTCTTTAGACTGCAACTCAAATCTTTGACGCATCTCTTGTATTTCTTTCGATAATTGTTGGTTTTGCTTTGACATCTTTTGACGATCCTGTTCCATGTGCACTATATTATTTTCAAGTGTCTCTCTAATTTGCTGAGCCTTTTTCAGCTCCAACTTGTAACGCTCGGCAGCATTCTCATACTCAACTTTTTGCTCATTCGTCTTCAACATAGACTTTTGCATTGACAGCTGAATAAGCATCAGGTAAGAGGTGTAAAACGGTTAAATTAATCGAATGGAATATATATATACATTTTGATTCATAGTTTAAACTATAATACTATACACTATAATACGTGTTCCTACCGCGAGATCCTTATAACAAGCTATTTGTTCAGCTAGTTCTTCACGTAAAGTCTTCACATTGGCAGTCAATTGGTTGTTTTCTACTTGCAACGCGGAATTGATAGTTTCAAGACTTTGAATTTGATTATTGTGGGCAGCATTGTTCCTATTTAGCTGATCTAAAAGAGCCTGTTTGCTCATGCGCACATCAGCCAGCTGTAAACAAAAATAATTAAAATGGGCAAAACTCAAGAAACATTTTGACATTTTACTTCGATTTCGTATTCTGCAACAGACATAGTCCGTTCATCTAGCTGTGCATTCAGCTTTTCAATGGTGATTTTAGCATTGTGTCTTTCATTATCGTATTTCTTCTCAATGCCAGTAAATCTGGATAAGAGCTCTAGCCACTTATGCCGCATAGTTTCTTCTTTTTTCCGGACTTCTTCGAGAGTCTGAGTCAGTTCTTTCACTTCTTGTTGGCTACTGTTAAGTCTAAATATAGAGAAGAAATGTTAATTTCATACAAAATGCTCCTGGTCTGCCGGATTTTACATCTGGGATTCTAAAATACTGTGTTAGCTGTTTAAAAAACAAGTGTCTATAGGAACAACTACCGTTATGGTATAACTGTAGCGACGCATGTGTGTGCGTGTGCGTGTGGAAAACTGGGTCAAATCCACCAATCTGGTAACGGGTATGAATTTTCATATGTACTTACTCCTCGATGAGGTAATTGCAGTGCTCATTCTTCTCAGCGTAGGCCATGGTCGTCTTCTGGGCTTTATTGATAATTTCAAATTGATTATCCCTGATGTCCTTCACGGATTGCTTGTACGATTTTTTGTACTTCTGAAGCAAATTTTCGATAATGGCTTGTTCTTGCTGCCAAGAGGTATTAGGGGCATTATCCGTCCTTTTCATCAAAGTCGGGTCCGGTGATGTCGAATCATCATTTTCAGTCGGTGTCTTTTCTTTCGACATTATTACTGTTTCTTCCTTTTTTTTTTTGAATTGAGCCAATGGCAATATGGCGGATCATGACAAAGAAAAAAATAAAACAAAAACCGAACCAAGTTGTTTATTACCTATAAACTATAAGCAAATACATGCTCATCATTTTTAGAGTAAACTTACCTCAAGTGTTTACCTCAGCAATTTGTTGAAAATTTAATTCGTCGTTTTTTACAAATTGGCGGTAAATGTCCGATCGCCGCGAAAGCCCAGAAAGTAGAGATGGTCGATAACATAGAGATGGAACAAGCGTTAGCCGATAACATGAAAATGGAACTATCGTTGGTGTTGTAAAGTGAGCGAAAGTTATCAGACATGTCGGATGACTTTTTATCGATTTATCGATAAGTAAACCACTATATTATCGATTAAAATTTGAATTTAAAATAATTAAATTGATTTTTAATGAAAGCAATACATAAAAACGTGCTTTCACACTATTTCTTTTATATTATTGGGAAAAATGTATATAAAGCTTTAATTATATACTAATCACTATACTAATCATTAATCACTAATTTTCGGATTCCTATCGGTAAACAAAAAAAAAAAAAAATAATCCTTTTGACATACTAGTAGGAACTTTCGGAAGGTAAATACTGATAAATCCACACAATTGACATATTTCGACAAGAGCTTGAGGTTTAGTGGATTTGAATCAAATTTAAGTTGATGTGTTCTCAATTCTGTCATCGCCTCCTAACCATGTACTCACTTACATATGTATGTATATATGTATGTATGTATGTAGATATATATGTTTTTACGCATACCTACTTATTTTGATGATTTTTATTTCGTGTCACAATTTGAATGGAATTTATGATGGATTTGTTAATGCAAAATGAGCAAATTGTATGAAATTCTGACGTCAATAAATGCTTGAATAGGCATCATTGATGGCCCGGCACTGGCTCACAGCGGGCGATAATAAACAGGCCGCAAGACAAAAGCACAGTGAGCTTCTGCTGCTGCCTAAATCTGAACCTAAACTCAAACCAAAGAGAAGTGAATTAAATCCCTCCATCCCTTGCCGTTCCTCAACCGACAATTCTTTCCTTTGGCTTTCGTCGCTCGGCTCGGGTCTCTGTCATTTAACGGTATGTGAAGCTCATTAAAAAACGAGCACTGAAAATTAACTCGGCGAGCTGTCAAACATAAAATTTGAAAGCCTTTTTAAACCGTACTTGTCGTCCGTTTTGCATCTCGTCGTCCTCATCATTGTCCTCCGTATCCGCATCCGCATCCGCATCATGGCAACATGGCAACATGGTGTGGCATGGTTGGTATGCTGCCTGAATCAAAAATCAAAACAAAATGTCGCAAAAGTTCGGCAATGGTATATGAATACCCTACTTAACTATGGATGGGGCATATCAATTTCGAACGCTGACGTTTAAGATTGATTTGATGGACTTATCAATACTGTTTAAAAAGAATCGATTTTTTAGATGCAATCTTGTTCGTTATTATTCTAATTATTTGTCGTTTCCATCCTAATTGGACAAAATTAATTTCAATATATCGGCTGCCGATGTTTCTGACGATTCATTATGAATTTGTAGACGATAAATCGGTTATTTTGATTTGAATTACTTTGATGGATAGACGAAGAAGAGACTCAATGTTTTTGAGGCGGAATTGTGAAAAAAAATAAAAGTATCCAATTCTCACCCCAAAAAGCTGCCAACACCCACACACACACACACACAGAAATGTCAGCGAACGTATAAAAATCAATTAACGAAATGCCAGACGCAGTTGGCCTGCGGAAGAGTATTTCACTCTTAACGCTTAAATATGCCGCGTTTTTCCGCCATTTTGCTCCTTTTTTGGTTTTTCGTTGTTGTATTTTGTGTATATATTTTGTTTTTGTTTTTATTTTTTCATTGGCTGTTGTGCCTTTGTAAAATACCAGCCACGCCTTGTTGTGCATCATTTAAACTTTAGGTTCACTTTTTTTTTTGGTTTTTTGTTTCATACACTCGTAAATTAGCGACTCAAAAACCATTGCCCGGGATCAAAAACCAAAACAACCACAACAACAACAGCAAACAAAGAACAGAAACAACAAAAAAAATAATGTAAAAACAAAAACAAACCAAGGAAAAAGAAAAGTGTGTAATAATAATGACGCTAATAAATTACAAGTATATTTTCGCCCCTTATCTGTAATGGGGTGTAATAACTTTGGCTTGACCAAAACATACAAAAAATAGAAAGAAAAAGAGAAAAAAAAATGATAATCGGCTGCCATAGTTAAATATAGTTACACATACATATGTACTTACATACAAACATACAGGAATTAAAGCGAACAATGAAAGGGATTTACCACAGGTGCCACACACTTACAAATTTGGTTTTTCATTGATCCGATTACCTTATTCCGGATAAACACGTCAGATCCCTTCTTTTTTTGGCTAAAATTGTTGAACTCAGCTATATAGACTATTACCATATACATATGTATGTATGTATGTATGTATGATATAGCAATTAGACCAAGTCTATCGCCTTTTTAATATATTTTTACTGCGAGCCAAGCTAAATTGTCATTGTCAATTGTGAAACTAAATAGAAATATTTTCATATTTTCTGACAGAACTGATCACATAGACTCTGATAGGGCACAGATAGATTAAAGGACTATTTAAATAAATTAAAAGAGATGCATGTGGATGGATAACAACCTTTAATACGGAGTTCTAAAAAACCAATTAAATGTTTAGCTAAAAGTTTAAAAAGTCTTCTAAGGAACTTCTGCTTATCTCACTTCATTTGTGAATTGTGGCTAAATTGTGAAAAACTCACAATTGTCAAAATGAAAATCCAACATTTTCCTTTTAAGTACTAAAACGAAAACGAACATTGTTTTATGTATATTTTGTATATTTAATGGGATGACTGACATGATGTTTAATTGAATATAAAACATTACCTAATACCTGATTACCGCAAAACCTGTCAGTTGAACTGAAACCCTTGACAAGTGAGAACGAGAGAGAGAAGGAGAGAAACAATGACACAATGAAAGAGACGAAGGGAAAACACTCTAACCACATTTGTCTTTTTATTTTTTTGGTAGATTGATGATAAAAGCAAATTGTATATGTATATGTAGATGCATATATGTACATATACATATATATGTAGATATAATCTAGAAAAGAAGAAGAGATTGCTGATGTATTTCCTTATGGTTTTCATAGATACCATTATCAACGTTCCTTAAGACAATTAAATGTAATTTTCATCTTATGTATGTCGGAGGTGTTGACAATTGGATAAGCCCAATTGCTTTTAAGATTCGAAATTCGAATCCTCATCAATTTAAAGATGTCCCGGCCCTGTTTCTCACTTCCCTACTCTCTGAAAGATATGAAACCAAATTGAAAATCTGTCGTGTACTGCCAATACTTTTCAATATGGCAAACACTTTGGCTTTAAAATAACAGAAAGGCAGTGGGCGAAGGCGTAGGCGTGGATGGGGGAGTAAGACCACAAGAAAATATGACAATAATCGTTGCGGGGCGAAGTGAAAATTTCGATTTCTGCTCTGTAGATGGTCGGACTTAAATGGGGTTCATATTGAGAGTGTTGGTCCTGGCATTGTGGCGGGAAGGGATGCTTGGGTGGGTGGCTTGGTGGTTTGGCATCGGTATGCGGTAGGCGTCGGATGTATTAGCAACAGGAAAAGCAAAACATAGACCAAGATGCTGGGGCACAACTTGAGTTTGGTATTTGCTTTGATGGGAAATTTATGCGTTAGTTTGTGCGATGAAAGAAAGCAGAAAGAAAGAAACCTTAAATCAACACAAAAGCCAACAACATTGACGCAGTGTAGTCCTCTTTCTAGTTCTCGGTCCTGGTTCTGGTCGTAGTCCTGGTCGTCGTCCTGGTCCCCGAGTGCCTGGCATCGTTGTCAGCGTAACCGTCACCAAGTTGAGCATTGTTATCGCAGCATGAGTGAAGTACTCCCCGACTTCCCACTTTAAGCGAAGGTTACCACGAAAGTTTTAAATAAATTGAAATAAATTCTAAATCAGTTGTATTATTGTCGCCTTGTACATAAAAATAATAATATTCACAAGTTACATACATAAACATACATTTAATTACATTAATTAATAAGGCTCCTTTTAATTCCGCGAGAGGCCTAAAATATGTACCTAATTCTGTATTTATAGTTCTATCTAGGAACTTCAAGGGCAACACTTGCACATATGTATGTATGGCAAAAGGACGAGGATGACGATGACGATGACGATGACGATGATGAAGACGATGAGGAATAACTATGACGAAGATGCCTGCGACCATCATCCATAAATGGAGATGTGTGTAGTTGATATGGAATAGGCAATTGCGTTGCCAACTTAACAGCAACAACAAACGCACATCGCATAGCGGGGAGGCAAAACAAAGTGATGGAGTGGAGTGAATTGAAGTGGCGTAGAGTGGCATGGAGTGGAGTGGAGGACAGTGAACTTGGGTTCAATAATGTGACCGAGTTGGAGTCGATTCTCAGGTCAGCGACTGCCTCCTTGGTCCTCCTTGGGGCCCCTCTGGCATGCTGTGGCTTGCCTGGCCATGGCCGGCTTAAATGTATGAATGAAAGCGAGGCGAATGAATAGTAAACAAATAAAATCCTATCCGGAGGATATAAAATTAATTCAACAGCTGAAAACAAAAAGCTCAGCGAGATATACGCCTAGCACGTGCCGCAGGGGCATAAATGCGGCACAAACAGAAAAGGAAAAAAAGCTCAGACTCCGGGGGACCCAGTCTCAGCCGCATCCTTAGCCCCATTCCAACCAACAAACAAAACTGTTGAGTTGCGCAGCTCTCTAAGAGATGCCACATCCGTTGGCCAGGGCCAAAGGCAGCGGCAAAATACAAAAGAGACGCTGGCCGGCATTGGGCTGCGCGGATTACATACGACTATAGACGTTCTGGTGTGGGTGATGTGATGGTGTTGCTTCTGGCACTGGCACTGGCACTGGTTCTCGTTCTCGTACTCTGAGCTTGATGTGGTCGCTGAATTTCCGCATAGTGCTAGGGATTAAGACAACACTCGATGAGGAGCCAAAGATTTATGGATGCGCACGAAGGGACGACGACTCACATAAGTCCAAATAACGCTGGTTGCTCCATCCGTTTGTCGTCAGGGATCGTTCGTTTCGGTTGATAGTGAGCACACTGATTGCCGCATCCCTGGCCATGGCTCTCGACCTATTCCTCACTCCTGATTTCAACTACTAATGGCTATAGAGTGATATAATTGGCAGGGCTGGCCAAAAGTGCCGACTTATGTAGTTCTACTTTGGATTTGGGGCTAAGCGATTGTTGCTCCCTCGATAGGGAATTGTCTACACACACACACACACACACACACACACACACACACACCACACTACGCTGTAGATTCTATGTGTGTGTCTGTGTATATGATTACAGTTTTTGCGCCTTTTGCCTCATGTTGAATTCAGTTTTTGTTGCTATTTCATTTTTCGTTACGGTTTTTATTTCGTGGCCACAATTTATGCGCTGCGTGTTGGTAAGGTCAACACCAACAACAACAAAGTACGTGGGCGAGGCAGCTGCCTTTGCCTTTGCCTTCGCCTTCCCAGCATCTATGGATGTAGATACATACATATGTATCTATTGGATACGAGTTTGCGTGCATGCATATCTATCTATCCATCTACATATCTATCTGTGTGTCGCCTTGTGGGTGTGTTTGTGTACTCTCTTATATACATACATGAATGCACACAAGTGTTGTGCATTTGCACGAGAGTCGGCCAAGATGTCTCCCTATCTAACATATAAAAATATTCCGAAATTAGCTAGCTCCGACAGCCGACTTATAAGTACGTTCAGAAACCTAGATGTGATCAAACAGATTCGGTTCACAATTCCCTTAATGAAGTTAGGCTGCATCCCAGAAGTATGCTATAAGAATTTCGGATCCGCTTGAAGTCAGAAATAAAATATTTACATAGGTACGTAAAATGTACTACACATTTAAGTCATTTGTATCTCAAAAACTTTATAATTCACCCACGAACTGTGCTCTATTTGTATTTATGCATGGGGTGGGTGTATGTGTGTGCGTTCGTACATATTTACATGTACATGTGCCCATATTGATGCATGCGGTTATCTGTACATAAACATGGGCCACAACGCACGGTAAGGAAAGCGACCGAGAGAGAAAGAGAGGTCGGTCTTGTTATTTTCCACTTTAGGCCAAGAGACATTGCCGTGGACAAAATGGCCAGCAGTTTTGCACGTATTGCCATTGTATCTCGTTTTTGGAGCCAGACTCTCAAACCAAGAGCCAGACATGGGGCTAGACATTATCAAGACGCAATCCCATTGGCAATATTTTGTCCTCACAACTCGAGGTAAAGAGCATGGGAATGCAATTGTTTCGGCGACTTATATGTACATACATAAATTTATAGAAACCGCACATAAGTATATGTTCAATAGAAGTCCATGTACCTTTATAAAAAAACATGTGTATACATTGTAAAGGATGAAGCAGTTGGGAACTCCGACATGGAGATACTCTCTATCAGAATTCCACAACCCATTGAATCACAGTATTGTCTACTATTCGTTCTGATTTTTAAATTGATAAAGAAGACATGTAGAGCATTATGGGCTTCGAAATGCTTCCTTTAGATACTTGTTTACCAAAAATATATTGACCTGCTTAGTTGGCATTCAACTTTAATGTGACATAAGCAAGGGTAGCTCTGCAAACCCAAACAAAGTTTAACTGGGAACAGAGGAGGGCTTTCCTTCTCCTTCTTAACATGTTTGCTTGGTTTCTTTCCTCTCTAAATCAGACATTGACTTTGGGGATGGCGGATTAGAGAGGCATTAAAACGTTTAAATGTCAATTTAAAGGACTCAATCCATATTGATGGGCACTGCCCAGCATAACCAATCCCCTCCTCCTGCCTTGCACAAGAGCCACTGGGTTGTACATGAGTTATGGGCTCTTGTAGTTTGAAAAGCCTAAACCAGGCCAGCCCGGTATGGTAACCTGAGTCTTATCAAGATTTGATGAGTGTCTCCAAGGGAAGTCCCGGTTCTATATCCTACATGATGGTCGCTTAAAGGAGCAATCGATCTGAATCATCAGCCTCATGAGTAGGCATAACTTCCCCTCATCATTTTGTTATCAAGTCGATGCAGTTATCAAGTTCTCCGACTTCACAATTTATCTTTTGCGTTCAATTAAGACGAATTCTCAATTCTCTCAAGCCTAAACACGAGTTCAAGCAAACAAATACAACAATTACTTACTATATTAATGTTTATAGGATATATGTAGGTATGGATAAGTCGGTCATGACCATTAATGATTCACTTATTCAATTGCTGATTGCGTAATAGCAATATCGATTACCATCACCATTAAGGAGCCAAAAAGTGAAGCAAATGTACAAATATAACTTTAAGACTTGGCCAATTTTTAATGTGCTTTCGCTCGCTTGCTTGGGTAATTGTGGACGAGGGGAATGAGAAGAGAGAAGTGTGGGAAAAGCAGCAACACGAGGAAGGCACCTAAAGAAAGTGATTTCCGTGGCTGCCATCGATGCCCAAATGTCCGATGCCCTTAGCCCAACACCCTTCGCTGGCCTCTCAAAACACTCAGGACACGTTCAAATTTTTAGTATGGAGTGTAGAGAACTGCTTTGTGGGTCCGTGTTAGGAATGGAAACTGTGTGGCTAGTAGAGACTATAAGACATTAGAGAGGCGGCGCGAGGGGGAAAAGTGGGAAGTTGGTCTGCTATTCCCTTTGTTGTGGTTGCTGCCAGAGGGGATTGAATTTCCACCCCTCGTGGGGAAGCGGAGCAAGCACATCTTGGCTATGGCTCCAGAGCCAGCTCCAGCTTTGGCTCTGGCTTCGATTTTGGCCCCAGCCGCGGGCGAACGCCAAAGTGCTCAAAGAAGGTGTAAATTTTCTGTAAAAATAACAAAAATGGGGCTTCAAATTCAATTCTCTCTCTTATATACGCACACACACACACACACACACACATACACACACGAATCTTAAGGAATCTTTGAATTTTCATTCACTTTTCAATGTGTGTGTTACTGTAGGCCAGTGGAATGGAGCAGGGCAGTTAGGAAGGTGGCACCCTATCAGCATCTGCTGTAGAATGGACCCTGCCCTAAGGCCACGCCTCACACACACACACACACACACACACACACACACACGAAATTACTTATACCCAAGGGATATTTTTCTGAATTTATGCGGTTCTACTCGCATTTTCCTGCAAATTCAAGTGGAAAAGTAAAATTGAAAAATTACATTTGCTGCTTTTATTCGAGTGTTTTATGCTCTAACTCGGAGCAACGGAATGAGGGGATCAACTGAAACTGTGTCAGCATTTTTTGGAATCCCTTCTCTACCCCATCGCCCTACCATCCATACATATGTATGCAGAATAGTATATACGCATTTAGATGTATCTGTGTTGTATTATGAAAACCTATCAAAACAGTAAATATGGCTCGAATCTGACAAATCCTAAATGTGTTTGGATAAGCTTGTTACCCTTAACCGAACGGGGAAAAGGCAGATACTTCGGAAAAGTTTCCCTTTTCCACCTTAAATGACCGAATGTTGACGAAAAAATGATTGGCATATATTCAATTTGAAAGAGTTTCCCCTTGGAGCTTATGATCTTGAATCGATCTCAAAATGAATTTGAAAAGGTTGAAATCTTTTGAAATTCAATCGACTTTTTAGCATATGCAGATGGCGTAAAGTGTTTGCCGCAGGGTATTAACCTTTCGGTTCGATGGATCTTACTTTCTCCCCTATCTGGGTTATACTCGATACAGTTTCTTGCATTTCGTCTATTGTGTTTGTGCACTGCCAGCACAATAGTCGGGCTTAAAATAACACATTTATTTTAATCTGATGCAGAGATTGAAATTATAGCCCTCGTCTAGCTTTCACATACATCTCCTCCCCTCCCTCCAACCACCTTCAATGTGTACCATAGAAATTCATCAAACCACAAAGGGAAGAAGTGTGTGGCGTGAGGTTGAGGTGATGGGCAAAGGCAAGGCAAGGCAAGGACGGGGGCACGTGTCGGACCACAGAGACGGAGTGCGATTTTATTTAACATCCAAGTCCTAGAAATAATGTCCTTGTCCCTGCGGTCATTCTATACATACATACATACAGTTATATATACAGCTGCGAACTTAAAAATAGCACCACTTGCTGAGGTAATGTGTTCAAAGGATTCCTAGGCTTATTTTAAGGTTCTAGGAACATGTGAATACGTTTTTGAACGTAAAATACTTTCTACTAATGGAAGCAGAAAAAAATTCTATCAAAATCCAACGTTTTCAAAGATTTTTACAAAAAACCTTGATATACTCAAAAAATACCCGAAACTAAAAAATAGCACCACTTGCAGTATTTTGCAAAATACCGTTAAATTTCGCAGAATTGCATAGCAAAAAACACATATTTAATAGTCCCTGGTTCAAAGTCGATTTTAAAAGCAACAGTACTACAAAATATCCGAGACCTTTAGATATAATGGGTCGGGAAAACACTGCCCCGGGAAAAAGCGAAACGTCATCCTAAACCAGGTTTTGGAGAAAAATCGGATCTTGAAGATGGAAAACTGGTTGGTACTTCCAACAGAGTGATCCGAATACCGATCTATTTGAAACAGAAGCCTTAAACTCGCAGACGAAAGCCAAGACTGAAGCAGCAAGAAGTCGGTCCCTTAATGCGAGAGACAATAAGGATTCTTTTAAGGCTCTAACAGATCTTAAAAGGACTTTCAGCCCCAAACTAGGGTCCAAATTGTTCGCAACTACCTCCGGAAGATCAATTCAAAAGATTCCAGTCGAAGAAAGCCTCCACTTTTGAACGCTAGACATAATGCCAATCGCCTTAAGTTGGTCAAAGATCATGAGAATTGGCTTGTCCAAAACTGAGGAACGTACAATGGACTGATGAAAATAAAATTGAAAATATCGTAGAAAAGGCTATAGACCATACGTCTGGCGTCCACAGAACCTGGAATTCAACTCCAAATTCACCCTAGAGTCTAGAATCAGTGTCATTGGTATGGGGCTGTTAGTCTTATTATGGTGTCGGTCACATATCAGTCCACAAATCGATTATGGATCAGCAAGTTCATGTAAATATCTTATAGACGGTGTTGCCACTATACGCTGAGGATAATATACAGCTAATATGACCCTTTCAACAGGACATCAGCCCAAAGCACACCAGTAAGAAAGCCAGGAAGTGGTGCTCAGCGAATTATCTGAATTTAATTGAGTGGCTGGGACAGTCACCAGACCAAAATCTCATTGAAAATCTTTGGTCTGATATTAAAAAAGCAGTTGCTGTTTCATTACCAACAAAAATTGAGAAGTGTTGGGAAGTAATCCAGGAGTCCTGGGCAAAAATAACGGTCAAATGCTGTCAAGACCTGGTTGACTCAATACCAGGACGATGTGCTGCGGTTATTGCCAATAAGGGCAATGCAACAAAGTATAAAGTTTATTATTTAATACTATTTTTAATATCTGATCATAACTTGTTAATGAATTTTGTTTTTTTCTGCTATTTTTTAATTTTGAGTAAATATTTGTAAAGTGGTGCTATTTTTAGTTTCGGGTATTTTTGAGTATATCAAGGTTTTTTGTAAAAATCTTTGAAAACGTTGGATTTTGGTAGAATTTTTTCTGCTTCCATTAGTAGAAAGTATTTTACGTTCAAAAACGTATTCACATGTTCCTAGAACCTTAAAATAAGCCTAGGAATCCTTTGAACACATTACCTCAGCAAGTGGTGCTATTATTAAGTTCGCAACTGTAGGTATATAAATATATTTTTATTTTCATTTTTTGGCCAAATCGACTGTTGATTGTTGTTGTGGCTGTTGCCCCTTTTTCTCTCCCTTATTCCCTCTTATTTTGCTCATGGTTTTTTTTTGTCGTCGTACTGCTGACCCGCCACCACCTTGGCAAATATTTATTTGTTTTGGTTTCGGTTTTGGTTAGTCAATTGGGCATCTAATAGGGCATGATTGCTTTGGTGCTGTATCCCTCGAATTCCTTCAGTATGCGCAATCCACAGAGGAAGAGGGTGACACTTTTGCACAGCATCCAATAGAACTTATCCGCATAGATGCCCATAGCCAGTCGCACAATCCTATAGTCCATGTAGTCCATTACGATTGCAAATTTGCTTTAAATATTGATTTCGAAAAAAAGATAATAATAATACAACGCTATGATTTTTCTCGTTCTTCTTTACTGAGCTATCGAATTCGTATATCTGAATAACCAAATTCAATTTCTAGAATCCAAAAATTCTAAGGCTATGAGATGATCGGCTCTGTGAAATGTTTCAAAATACTTGCAATAATATTAGCCGCAAATGGTTATGATTATGGAATAATAATAACAATGGTCACTCGGCAAGAAAATTTGAGCATCGTTGTCGAAACGTTTCCATTTTATTATTATAGCAAAATTTCTTGCGCAATTTAATTATTACGATTATGTGTACGGCCTTTAAAAGTCTGCTTCTGGCTGAAATCGAAGAGTTTAAATTGAAAAACAAATTAACACCGAAATGGCTAAGCCGCTTAGCGTGTACAAAAACAAATTATTAGCAGGAGACTGGGGCAAGGGCGGTGGCAGGGGCAGGGGCAGGGGTAGTCGTCGATATGCAAAGATAGATGCATTTATGGCATGGCTGGGAGAGGGCAAAGTGGGAGGGATTAGTATTGTTTTTGTTGCTGCTACGCCTGATGGTGGTGGTGATTTATTTGTGCGTAAATGAAAATATTTGCAAGTATTTATTTATTATTCCCAGAATCATATTAATTGTAAGCAGTTTGTCATGAGTTTGTTTGTTGCTACAGCGAGGGGGCGACCGGTTGGAAGGGCTGGTGTGGGGGTATGTGGGCGTTGACTTGAATGGTTGGAGGTGTCTATTTTGGTTGGCCAAATTGTTGACAAGTTTTTTCATTTCTGCTTTGTGGGAGGACAAAAATTTATAAATTTTTAAATTGACCGCAAATCATTTAAAACGCCTTAACACATGCTCAAGGCAAAATATTTATCCGCCTTTGCCATAAAATGTAATCTCAGAGGACATGGACCATTTATGACACTTACTGCTTATCGTTGCCTTGTCTCGGTCTCGGTCTCGGTATTGGTTTGGTCCTGGTTTTGGTCTCTGTCCTCGTCCTCGTCCTAGTTCTAGTCCTGCTCCTGCTCCTGCTTCTGCTTAGTCCTCATCGGCCTTTTCCCTTGTCAGCAATGGCGTTGAGTTGTCCGAACCGAATATTCTTCCTCTCACACACACATCCCCCCTTTTCGCACTGCTGTCACCTACATACATTCGCAGACACGCACTGGCCCAGTTGGAATTGTGTGCGCCCTGAATACACATATGCAGCGTGTGTTGGGTCCCTAATCAATCCTGGATAGGTTGAACTTTGAATTTAAGTTCGTTTAGTTAAAAATCGGACTGGAATCTCATGAAAAGCAAGGAACATTTTATGTGTTGATTTTGATGGCCTTATTATAAACTCATTTGAAAGTATTAAAATACATTCAGATCACAATTTGAGCAAAGTAAGCTAACAAGTAAGTTAGGGAAATAAATAGTGAAAGTGCTCGCCCTTTTCTCATAAGTGCCCCGGACTAATAACTATATTTTTCCAACTGGGTACACACACATTCAAATATACATATATAAATATATATATCAAGAGAGAGAAAGAGGGAGAGCAAGTGAATATAAGACAGGCGTTATGGAAGAAAGGGAAAGAGAACATGGACACAAACATGGACATGGACATGGACATGGACACGAACATGGTCATGGGACATGGGACATCGTCTTAGACACTGAAGCTTACACAAGAAAAACGGAAAAAAAAGAACACAAAAAATCCCTTTTCAATTTTGAAGGCTGAAAACTTTTGCCTCTGTATTTATCATTAAACGAAAGGGTTAAGCCGGACAATGCGAATAAGTGGATAAGAGAGAACCGAATATGCCCCAAAATATAACCCATTTGCCTTTCCATCCTTTCCACGATGGGGCCATCGTCAGCAAGTCGGAGCCAGCCAAGCCAGCCACTTGGGCTAACCTTTTTTTGTATGTGGTAGTTAGGTAGTTACATAGATAGGTAGGTTGGAGACACACGCACACACACATAGAGAGAGCCTTATTGATTATGTATGCGTAAAATTTTATGAACGTATTTTTGGAAAACATTTTCGTACAAAATTTATGCATAATTTTGCATTCCTCGTTTTGTTAGTCTTGCTTTCGAGCAAGTCCGACTACAAGTCCACACGCTCGCCCCCAATGGATTTCGTTCGTTTTTGCCACCTTTTCTGAGTTAGCTAGCAATCTTTATTCAACTCAAATTGCGACCTGCCCCAGCTCCGGCCCGACATGGCCCAAAAGTACCAAATTACTTAAAGCAGTTTTCAACTCAAATGCTAAATAGATGAGGGCTGCAGGACTTCAAAATGGGAATAGGAAAGGAAATGGACATTGACTTGAACTGCAGGAGCCACTGCAGCGAATGCCTTTTTGATATGCCACTGACACTGATTGCAAGTTGATGCCGTTGTCGCCCTCTTCGTCGTCGTCGTGGCCATGCCCACGCCATTGCCGCAGCTGCATCGTTATCAAAATAGAGCAAGAGCAAAGAACCAAGACTTTACGATGGCTTAGATTGCCCAAATGCGGGGCAAGAAAGAACACATACACGAGCAGTGAGAAAAGAAGTAGCAAAAAAATGTTATATTTTCAATAACTTATTCATATTGAGGAAGTAGGTACTCAAAAGCTGAAAATTTAATTTGATTTTGCTTGGTTAACGATTAACCTAAAAATGTCTGGCATTTATACATAGCATAAGTGCAAAAGTATTTATTAAAATTAAAAATTTGCGAGAAGATCGCTAGACTAGAGACTCTTAGCTCTAAAGGACTACCATTAAAGTGCCTTAAGAAGAAGCCTCCCTAGCCTTTCCAGCGAGAGAACTAAAATAATGCAAGAACAAAGTCATCGCAACAACAAGGCGTATGAGTAATATTTATAGATACATTTAATACATTTTAATTGTAGATTGTTCGATTATAATAAAAAAAGTAGCTTCAATTATAAGTTGGGCCCTAGAGTAGAAACAACTTGCCCATTAGTGTGCAAATAAATAAATGTATTATATTTACAAGGTTCGTTTTTTCTTCTTTGGCTTACTATTACATTTCTACTTCTGTTTTTTATCGTTGCAATCTTGTTGCATACTTTCGTGTAGAATATTCGAATAAATTTTCTGCACTTTTGATTTTGTGATGCGATTGTGAAAATTTATGCTTTTGGGTCTCATTTAAACAAGAATATGGAAATAGATATCTGTTTCTCTCTGTCCGTTGAGTGGCAACTTCTTGCTGTTGACACTGGTTTTGTATCTTAAAAATACTTTTAAACGACTCCATGTATCTGTGTACCTGTCTACATGTGTCTGTGTGCATGTGTGTATGTGGGTGTGTGCATAAATATGTGGACACTCATCTTGATAAGTATGCATACAAACAGAATTTCTAAGCCTCAAGTCAAATGCCTTGGATCAGCTTTTTCAATTGCTTGCTAACATCAAATTACATATATGTATATCGCATCTCTCTCTGTATGTGTATGTATGTGTGTCGCTCTCTGTTTGAGTTTGTTTTTGCCCTGTGATTAAAGTTTCAAATTACTTTTACTGATTATTATTATTGTTATTACGAATGATGCCTGGCCGTGATGTGCAAAATTGTCTTCTTCTTAAAGCAATCAGCACACTTAAATGAGCACAACACCTGCGTCTGCAAAAATTATTCTTCACTTATCGCCAACGGAGGCTTTTCAATTTCATATGCAAAGTCTTTTATAGAGGGAAACAGTAGGGGATGCTGATGGGGGGGGGAGAAGGCATAGACGGAGACGTATGTATGCAAAGGCGAAGACGCAGCCCGTGGCATTTTGTAATTCATAGCCTGTCTTTTTGCACATTCTGCTCTTATTTGTATACCCTCTAATCGTATAGACTAAATTGATAAGGTTATCTTGGTCTAGTCTCATCTTTATACAATATCTGAATTCGAGTGTAAATTATAAAAACGTAAAGAATCTAGGATCAATGCAAAGACCAGGAGCCAGAGAGAGGCCCACTCTTTGTAAGAACATCCAAAGATTTATTGTAAGCAAAAGGCGAATTGAATTTGAATCGTAAGACTTAAATTCTTTAACAACTGAAAACGAAATTTGATACAGGATATGTTTAACTTCGTCCATTCAATTTAAAGTAGTGAGTTTTTGAGTAAATACTCGTATTTTGTCATCCATATTTCACCTTTTAATCTGCTGACGACACCAAACGCCCACCAAACGGGTTGGGCGTAGGGGGCAAAAAGTAGAGTCCCAACAGCCGATCCGATGAGTTGAGCCTGGATCTGTATGATGATGGAGGGAGCTGTTTATGTGTGTGTGTGTGTGTTTCTGTTTTTTTTGTTTATATTTTCTCTCTCATAATTCGTTATTTGTACTTATCCGAAAGCGAATCTGAATCGCTGATTCACATGACTGAACAGCTGTTAATTTCATTTTTATCCATCCTTCCTTGTGCAATTTTGATATAATTTCCTAAATCAGAAGTGGTACCAGATGGACTGGCATTTGTGTCAGTTTTCGGTTATTAAATGACAGAAAGCGGGCTAATTGCAGCTAGAAATTTGAGCGAGAACGAGAAGGAAAGCTTTTCGAATGATAATATTTGCGGTTAGCAACAGCCCGCACCGGACATCCAGGCATCCAGGCATCTTTAGCTGATATTCATCAGATGGAATGTTGGACGTTGATTTTGCATAAAAAAATATAAATACATGTACATGTATATCATATCGCGTTTAAAAGCCCTTGGTTATTTGCTTATCTTCTTTTGCAGTGCAATACCCTGCAATTGCGTTCAGCGTATAGGCTCCTTGATAACGAATGCCTCAAATGCTTGGCCATTCTTTATGGCATTGGCAAAGGTATTGGCCAGCTTTTCTCAACATCGCCGAATGCAGAGTAATGTAAACGAAAGCTTTTCAGCGCGTATCAAATATAATCTTTATTAATACACACACACACACACACACACTCACATACACACAGTACATACATATATTCATTATATATATGTATATATAGCTATCTATAGCTCAACGTACAGATTTCCCAATCGAAAATGGAGTCTTCAATTTGTAAAGAATATGCAAAACTTTATTGCAAAATTTAAACGATAAAAACAAAAACTGTTTGTCTTACCATTTTCAATAACATTCCGTCAAATTCGCCTTTCAGCTTTTTGTTAGATGTTTGGAATAAAGCAAAATTAGTGCGTTAAAAAATTTTCAAATAAATTTCAACTCGAATCGTGTCGGGAAATTTATTTGACTGCCTCGAAACGAATTAGAAACTGAGAGTTTCGAATGAATGAAGAACCACGTGGCTTGTTGTAAAAGACCTGCCGGGAAAGCACACACTGACGCGATGTGAGCGTGTGTGAGTGGGTGTGTGCGAGGGTGGTTGTCGTTTGGGCGTGTGTGTTTGGCTATATACATACATATGTAGGTACTTTGATGGCAACAACTGATGTTAAAGAGAACGGCATCGTTTGCGCCATGGTTTTGTTACCGGGCTGGTGATGAAATTTATGCGACATTATTGTACTGCGTTACCTGTATATGCCTGCCCATCCCACCGTCCCAGCTACCCACCTGTACTGCTGGCTAACAACGGGTGCGCAACAAAATCGCTGTGATGCGAGACAGCCAGCCTGCGAGATGCGGCAATTTCACAGTCGACAACGGTGTGAAATTATTCGGAATAAGCTGCTTTGTTGCTGACATAAGACCTGGTGGTATTCCAACACCCTGCGAACATGGTCCAGTTCCCCCGCCCGCACCCATCCTTTTTCCGAACCACGAAAAACAAAAAGAAAGAAAATGCAATGCAAAATTCAATTCGATGTGTGGGTAAAATCAGTTGTGCATTTTTTGTTAAGCTTTTTAAAGGAAACATATGCAGGCACGTACGGAAGACAACTGGATTTGGTTATGGCATTAACTGTGAAGTTGTGTTAAAGTTCACATTATCTATAGTTTACCGAGCATTGAAAACCGTTTTACCATACCATATGCCTACGAACTGTAATGAGCTGCCTCTTCAACTGAAGAACGGTTTTCAGAGCCAATTGGGTCAACATATCAACACAATGGAGCCCCATTGAGAAGCTCAAATTTGTCGCTTGATTACGTGGTACAGGTGATGGCATGTGAAGACGGTGTCAACATTCTCCACGCAGCAGACGGATCCTGTGGGCTGGGCAGGAGCACGGCGCACGGCTTGGGTCTTGGCAGTTTGTGAGCCACCTGTTGCATGGAGGCGGTGGTCGTAAATTGTAGTGGAACAATGCTGTAAATAGCTTTCAATAATACTTTGACGAACTTCTCACACAAACAATTGCTGGCCTTTGTACCTTCACGAACCATGAACAACGCCTTCAATCTGCCTAACAAATTTGATGTGGGGTGAATCGGTTGAAATTTTTATTTAAATAGTTGGCGACCTGAATGGCTAACAAGATGGCAACATATTTAGATAATCCAATTGAGCTTGTCAAATTCAAGAAGTGCACACGGGTCGTATACGTAATATTGATTATTCACAAATGAAGCCTTTTAATAATTTCCTTTAAAGTGTGCAGTCGAATTTATATTAAAGCTACATCAAAAAGGATAAAGCTAAATTAAAATATGTAAATATATATCTCCCAAGCAGAGAGATAGAAACACAGAGTGAAAGAGAGAGAGAGAGAAATATAGAACAAGCACGAATCGAACGTGAGAGAAATTCATATGACAAATGTGTGGTAAATTTTTGACAATTTTATCTTAAACAAACAAAGAAAACCTATTTCTTACGTTTCGACATTTCGATGTACCAGGATTAAAGGTGCAAAGGGATGTATGAGAGAGCCAACAGGCAAGTCTAGTGCCCATCTGCGACTTGGACGTGGATAAATGCAACATGCATGTATAATGGCAATGCTGATGCTGATGCTGATGATGATGTTCATCCTGGTGTTGCTGTAGAAGTGAAGGGTGGCGGATGTAACATGGAGCATGCAGTCCATGTCACGTACAAGAAGTGTTGTTCCTGCAGTGGTGGAGCGAGTGGCAGATGCGGTCCGTTTGTTGGCACGCTTTTCGATTCGGCTTTCAATTTCAATACACAATACACTCGTTCGATTTTCCATGGCACTTTCACTCGCCGCCACCATCAGCACCAGCATCAACATCGAGAGCTATCTAAAAAGTCTGTGGAGCAATCAGTGGAGTGATGACGCTTATCATTTATCGAAATTAGTCGTCGATTAGTCCCATTTGCCTGTTACCTTTCTCACGAAAAAGAAATCGTGCCAATTATGTAAATCGGTCGATCAAATAATAGTGTCTATTAAAGAATTTAGGCATTGGCAAGTAAAGCTTTTGATTTATCGAATGTGATACTCTGTAATGCGCTGGTTCCTTAACATACTCCACTGGATCATCCTAAAAGCTACTATATATAGTACCTATATGTTTTATGTTATATATTATCCAAATAAATTTATGAACTTTAGAGTTAGCCTTCGTAAACGAGATAGTTTCACTGGCTAACGTCAATGATAGTGAGAAGTCAATGGGGCAGTACAACCTGACGTTGCACGATTGCCCCCTTGCCCATTGCCGGTTGCCCATTGCCGATTGCCCGTTGCCGTTTGCCTATGGCACATTCGCGTTTTCATGGTCTCGTGTTCAATGGGGGGAACTGTTCCAGGCATCCTTGTTGTGATTGAATGTATGTATCGCCTCTGGTGATGTCCATCTGCATTTCGATTCGATTCTATTTCGATGTTTACCCTGATTTGATTTTATCACCATTGACAAACAAATCATAGCAATTCTCTTCCTCTAACCGAATTCGAATTTGCCACAAGACACAGGATGCTTGTCTACTCAATGTCCTAGTGGCACTCCCTCCTCCTCACGTTCAGCATCGGGTGCATCTGGATACAAACATTGAGCAGGTTAGCGAACCGCTGCCATCAACCCAGGATTAAAAAATAATCGTGACTGAGTCTCATCTATGTTTCTATTTTGCTGTCGTCTTCAATCCCTTTTACCCAAAATCTGTTGGTTTAGAACAAACGAGAAAACGAGAAGCATTTCCGTCGATACAATCATTGACAATTTTTTGGTTTTTTCTTTTCTTTGATATTCTCTTCTTTTTTCTTTTCGTTTTGTCTTGTCGTTCAGATGAGGGGGATAAGAGAGGAACACTTTGGCGACGATGACTGCACTTCAGCTGGCTGTCCTTCTCTCGATTTCCACATGGCTCCATCGCATCGTTCGAACTTCGAAGTATACATGTATGTATGTTCCTATGTATGTATATCTGTATGTTCAGCTCAGGGCTTTCCCATTTGCTTTATACACATCGGTGCATTAACAAAATTCGTTTGTCTCAAATGTTACCAGTAAACACCAGAGAATCAATTTTGTTACTTTTTCCCTCTCATTTTTTGTTCTGTCCGACAACCATAGTGTTCATATGGGGTATCATGGATTTGGGAATAAGTTGAGGTTAATTGATCCATAAGAAACAATGGTTAAGTCAAAAATACAGGAATCACAGCAGATTTTCCACACTGACAAGAGTCGGCGATTCTTCGTTAGAATTTTAATTGCATGATTACCACTCATGCAGAATAAAGTTTGGCTCAAAACAAGAGACTTAATTCTCTTTCAAATTAATTAAAAACAAATTCAAACAAAAAAAAAAAAAACCAACTGAAACCCTTTTTAACAAAATTAATTCACAGGGCTTAAGTATCTCAAAACGCCAATAGTGATTAATCACTATTTGTCAGTGCGAAATGGTCGATAAAGGTTCATAGTATTTGGTATTTGATCAAATTACAGACTTCTTTAAAGTCCATTAGATGTAATTTTGTCAGTGATTCTCAGTGGGGGTCAAGCAAGTGCCAAAAAAAGCTAGCTATAATGAATGCGATTAGCTAATTACTGTGACAAGTTCATGTGTTCGCCAATTTTCAGGGTATTTAAATGGTGTGATAAAAAAAACTGAAGCAAATTCTGAGTTTGTTCTTTGTTCAGTTACTTTTTACGGAATAAATGTCAAGCGAAACAAATCAATACTTGGTGTAGTCGGTTGAATGCTTTGAGTTGGAACTTTTGGTTTCTGCAAATAGAATCAGATACGAAGAAAGTCACTACTACCTCCGCACACACCCCCCTCACACACACACGCATACACAGGGTGTGTGATGTGTATTCTGGCGGCTGTCATGTGACGAATGAAAATTAATTAAAAACATTAAATAATCATGTAAGGGTAATATTAAATGATTTTGTATAAACTTTTGTCAGTATCTGCTAGAATTAACACAGCAAAAAAAAAAAAAAAAGGAAAGAAATCTTCGCAATGTTTGCAATTTCTTTAATTTAAAAGCCATGTGCCTTTTCACCGTCTACCGTTTCTTGCCGAAAATTCTCACTTTTAGCCCCATAAATAGAGGACACAAACCATAAACCGTAAACCGTAAACCGAAAATGAATGAACAGGAGAATGTGTTGGGCGTATGATTTATTAATTTTCACACGTCAATGACTTTTCGGTTTCTTTTTTTTCATTTCATCTGACTTTGAGCCTTGCTGAGAGCAATACGCGACCAAGAATAGCTGGCTTGTAAATATGTATGTATATGTATCCAAACAGCTGAACCTGGTACTAGAAACCGATACTGGGACCCATTCGTTTCTCTATCTGCATTTGAATTTGAATTTAAATTTGACGTTGTGGCTGTTTGGCTGGCAAAATGAAACAGAAACAGAAACAGATACCGATACTGAAACTGACAAGTTGATTTAAGGCCCGCATAAACATGGCCAAGTTGAAAGCCATAAAAGGCCTTAAACCATAACAACAAAGTTTTCGTACAAATTAATAGTTTACGCAATAATTGGCCAACAGAAATATGCAAATCTTGTTTATTATTACTAATTGCAATTGAATTAATTATGCCAGATCTATGTGCGAATTTTACACTTTGATATTGATTGTGAAAATGATTCCCAATTTTTTGGTATCGCAAAATGACGATAAATTGTTTCAATTCAATTGAAAATAATATTGAATATTCAAATAATCGAATGTATTATTGGTATTCGATGATCCATTCGATTCAATACCATTAGAAATGAAGTTATTAGGGTCACCACTTGAAACGCTTTGTTGGATTTTAATTTACTTGCCATTGAACCGAAATGAAATTCTTCACTTTGGGATATACACACACACACACACATATAGTTATACATATATATTCGTTTCACTGTTTCAGGGGCCGGATTTGGATTTGGGGTAGGGCGTGTCATTTTCAGCAGCCAAAAATATGCTTTTAGCTCGTTTAAGACGGTTCTCGGTCCGCACAACGCTTATTTGAAGCGAATAAGTCATTAGTCAGTTTGACAAATGTCGCATGACAACGAGCCGAAAACCGTAAACCGAAACACACAAAACCGAAACCCATAGCCATGCCCGGACCCACCAATAACCAATGCGGTGCACATGCTCCCACCGCCCAACCACCACCAGCTGAGCCAACTGAAGGCTAGTAGTAGCTAGACCATGCCGTAAAAGAGAGAGCGGCAGAGGGAAAGACCAGGACAGGGCAGGGCAGGACTAAACAGGGCAGGCCATGGAACCATTATCAGCCATTGAGAGGTCAATGTTATGTTAACTCGTCGTGGCTTTGGCTTAGTTCTGCGCCGTTCAATTGTTCACGTAACACGTTGCGTATACGCTGCGTTTATTTCCAGTTTCTCGTTCCCCCATTTCTTTTTGATGGTTTTTTGTGTTTATTTCTTTTTTCTTACGTATGTATGTATACATCACGATTTGCCTGACGAGTAACGAGCCAACAAGAAGAAAGCAAAAAAGGGCATGGTTGAAAACCAAACCCAAAACGGGCCATGCCAGAAGAGAATGGAGTGAATAAGTTTTCTAATGTCGAACGGAGTGTGGCAAGTAAACACAACTTACCCAATGCTAATGTGTGAAGCTTTACGAAAATAATAAATGACTTTGGATGAGCAGGTGACAGTTGCAAGCACACAAACCGATAGACGAGGATGAGGAGTCGAAGTAGGTGTAGGTGTAGCTGGCGCTCGAGTCGGAGTCGGAGCCGAAGGAGGAGCAGGAGCCGGAGCTAAGAGGTGTTTGTTGAGAGGGTCGAAACCGGCCACACAAATTGCGTGAGCTTGGACTTGAATTTGACTTGTGTTCTATTCCTGTATTTGATTGACACAGAGCCAGTCAGTCACTCAGACCAGTCAGCCGGTCACTCATTCAGGCGGACAAATGACAATCTAGAGAAACAGAACAAAAAACCAAAATAGGAAATAAAATAAAGAAGCAAATAAGGCAAAGAATGGCATAGCATTGACTTTCTTAGATTACCACATCAGTTTAAAAGGCTAGCTGACGGACTGACTGGCTGGATGAATAGCTGGATAATGTTCATACAATACACGTACATAAGAAACAATATATACATAGATATTTCTATATACTCTAGTCATGCATTCAGCATGTATGGCATTCAGAGGCGAGGGCAATAAATTAGAAGCAATAGAGAACAAATATATTAACTTGAGTCCGAGCAACGAATTTACCTTATCCTCTGGGCAGAAATAAATGATGTAAATACTTGATTTACAATTTCCTTGTTTAGTTGAAGTTTTCTGTAAGAATATCCCAGCAGGAGAAGTAAAATGCAAAGATTTTGTCTTTGCTCTTGTCTAGTTACCAGAGAGAGTGGCCCGATCAGCAATCAGAGTGCTTTCCACAACAGATTGTACCCACAGCGATTCGGATTTCGCCTAATATGCCATTTTCTTACCCTTCGATTGCAGGATATCGATAAAAATGCTGACTAAGGCTGGGCAAGAATCTTCAAAGACCTAGAAGTCGAGTGACAATATTTTCAAATGAATTCCCCAGAATTAATTTGCTAAAATGCCGGCCACTCATCCTTATCGACTCAAACTCATACTCCATCACCCATCAGCCATCAGCCACATCCCTCCCCCTCCTTTTTCAACTTCGAGAAAATCTAGGATAACTAACAAAACTGCCCAGATCTAACGAGGTATGTCCCATTCCAGCCAAATGCGGCAGAGTATTTTAATTAAAAGTTATTTTCAGTTTTCCATTTTTCCATATCCACAAAATCATCAATGGTCACTTGGCTTGATTTCAGTTTGTCTCCTCATTTTTGCATCTCACGAATACACCGACACTGAATCAGCAACCCACCCACTTTCACACACACACACACGCACCAATACACACACAACTTTGTGTGTCTCTCTTTCGCTCTCTCACACACACACATAGAATTTTGGTTGGGAAAACGAAGACACAACCTCTGAGAGGCTGTTAAGTGTGCTAAAGGGAACAGTTCCTTGTGCGAGGGGCAAGCTTGCGAGGACTGGAGGGGGGAAGGAAAATGGGGCTGTGTTGTGTAATGGAGCATGATACTGTAAAAACTTCAATAAAATGTTTAAGGTATTAAAAGAGCAACAGGGAAATGCTAAAAGCATTTACAATTTTCGGTACGCAGTAAATGAAATAAAAATTACTTATAAATTGGTTAGTTTCGTTCTTTTTATTTTTCTGCTTGTATGTATGTGTGTGTTTGCTTTCTTTCTCTCTCTCTCTCTCTCTCTACCTCTATATATATATATATATATATATATGTATGTATATATATCTTGATTTTCATTATTTTTGTTTTTGGCATTTGCCATTCTATTTCATGGCTTTCTTCTTTCTGCGCCACTGCAACAAATTAACAATATTGAAAACTCTTAAATTGAATCTTCTCGAGAGCTGAGTTTTAAGTATTCATTCTGCTAGGTGTTCGTATACCCTTACATAAACGGCTTTCGAAACTTTCATAAGTTTTTACGAAGAAACAAATTTGGTATAGCAACTGAAAACGAATTAAAGCAAATCTGTCTTGAAGCTGCAGGACATTCCTTATGGAGTACATTAAGTACATTACTTGGGGGTAAGGGTATATGCATATAGTACGTTTACCGATAATTCACTCATCCGGTATCTTTATTTCTATTTGTTTTCAATTTGATGAATATCCTTTCTACGCTTTTTGTGTATAAAATAGTTTTGCTCATAAAAACTAACTAAACAAACTTAGTTTCAACACAATTAAACAAATTTTAAACAAATAAAATATGTTGTTTCTTGTTTTTTTATACTTTGTTGTAAGCCACATGATGAAATGATAGACTGGTGGAGTTTATTGAGGTAAATATAATTTACTCAACTCTTTTAATGAAAAAAAACAAAAACAAAACGTAGCAAACAAACAAAGAAAAAAACAACCTAGCTTAAAATCATTTAAATGTTGTTTGTTTTATAATCATGATGATTATTAATTGATGTAGACTTTAGGCAACAATTATTTCAAATTGTAGTTACAGGATATTGAAGTGCAAACTAAAAAAAAAGGAATGAAGAGTTTGAAAAATAAATCATCCGTATAAACAGATGCGAAAATGAATGTGTTAGTTGCTGGATTAATTTTCCATTTCTGATAAGTAAGTTAGAAATGAAAGTAGAAACATATTGACTAGATTTCTGAAGAGAATATACATATGTATACCAAAGGACCTTTTCGTAGCTTTTGCTTTTAGTTAACAATTCTGGATCCCTTGGTGGACTTTGGCAATATATATTCGATTAGCGATCTCATCTCTCAAAAAAAAACCATATTTTTCACCAAGCTGCATAGGATTCATGTATGTATGTATGTATATGTAGATTCTCAATAACAGACAATGACAGATTTTTGTCCTGCATCCATATTGATGCAGATATTTGCACTTGACACCAACCATCCAAACGAAAAACAAAAGGAATGAAGTCATATACATACATACATACATACATATGTATGTATGTATGTTCATGAACATTTCTGATTCTGGCACCGATTTGAATTCGAATTTGTACTCGGTTTTCACCACAATTTCCATTTCCGATGCGAAACTTGTCACGCCCACTTTTTGCTGGTGTTTGGGCGTCGTTTGAATTTGTTTTTCCATTTTCGTTTACTCTGCCAGCCATTGACTTTTAATGAAACTGAAACCTGAATGTTTACTTGCAATTCCAAGCAGCCAGCAACTGTCACGGCTGCTCCTTGCTAACGAAATGTGGAAGTGGTGGGTGGCAAAAGGGAAAACCTTTGCATCGTACATAGTCAAGCAGAAGGCAGAAGGCAAGCGGGCAGGAAGGCTGCCGGCGAAGTATCACATTTTCATTTATTTAGTGTTGCGTTTGTGATCCATTGGGAAATTAAAGACACCCAAAGTGCTTGGGTTAGATATATACATACATAGATGGAGATTCTACGACAGGAGACGGCGACGATTCAATGTTCAAGTCAGATGGTTGCCACATGCACCTTAGAAATGGAAATGCTGTCGGATCACACAGTGGCAAGAATGCTTATTCACGCAACTCCCTTTCACACCGCCAAGCTAGACACTTTCTGATCGATAGGGCCCACTGTATTTATGGTCAAATTTTATGGTCAAATCGTATTTGTATTCGCACTTATGTACATACATACATACATACATATGTCGAAATGTATGTATGTACATTTCTTTCGGACTCATAGTCGGGCCAATGTCGTACAATCTTGTGGTAGGTCAAGGGGCGTTTGACAGGCAGGTGGGTTAGTAGATGAATATTTGTTTTCCATTTTTTTTTTCTTTTTGAAAGAGTGAGAGAAACGGGCATTTCGGTTGCGGTCAAAAATACCGAAAATACAAACGTTCATATGACGCATTGACCACAGGCTCCAAAATATACCATCAAAAACGATAGATGGTCTCGACTTATAAGTTCGTCGTAAATAGAAGTTTATCACACTTATCAAAAAACTTTATTCGATAGCTAAATCCCGAAATTTGTTTCGATAATGTGGAAAGTTAAGTAGCTTATGCTCCCGAGAGTTTATATAGTATTGCCCCTTCGGTCGAATATACTTTTTAATGGCTTAGAAGTAGGGTACAAAATGAGGCATAGTTTTGTACATGATTTTCATTTTGTTTCCTTTCATTTTCGCTTTCCCTGTTTTCTCTCCTTTTTTTTTTTTTTTTTTTTTGTACTTTGAGTTTATGTTTCTGTTGTGTTGTGCTGACATTAATGCATTTCTCTTGACTATAGTATGATTGCATTTATGTATCTAGTACATACAAACATGCACATACATGGGTAATATTCGACATGTAACATTTTGCAGGTTAAAACCATTTTTGCAGGTGGCGACAAACGGGATTGAGATTAAAAATTAAACATTCGGTGTCATAATGGTATTTCTTTGCCATTTCCATATCATTGAACATACATGGATCTACATAAAGTAATATGTAATCCAAGAATATTTAGTCCAAGTTGGCCGTTAATAGAAAGTTGATTATTTATGTCAGTTAAAAATTCAAATTGTCAGTTTAGCCGCTAATGTCAAACGTTGCCACTCTTTTCACGGTAGACAGCGATAAGTTGATCGATTAATTTCTCATTTTCCAACACTACTTGGCAGGGCCATAGATCCGGCATTATTTTTTTGGCGCAGGCATGTACAGGCCATAGCTTTAAATTATTTTTTTGTTCAATTTTAGTCAATCATGGCCACAATTAAAAGAAGTCAGAATTTTGGATCTTCCCCATTTCAGTGCTGGGTTTGTATGGAAGAATATATAAAAGACGCAACAGGATCAAATCAAAATGCTACCAAAGTCCAAAATTCCAACATGAAGTGTCAGCTGGTTCTTCAGTCAACTGTAAGACTTTTCGTAAATTTAGTAAAAAAAAGGGTCTCAATATTGTCCATTTCATAGAAGAGATCTTTATACACCATTTTCGAGCAAGAGGACGACGAGAAGGAGGTCGACATGGCAGGGAACTCGAAAACCCCCAGCGTCCTGTGCCGTGGTTGCAACATGCAGCGCTATTGCTCCCGCAGTCACTTGACCAAGGACTACTGTCAGCATCGCGCAATATGTATGGTACTGACGGATCTGCAGAAAGGGCAACAGGTGGCACATCCATTTCTATTCTCAAGCCCGAAAGCTATCACTTCGATTACACAGCTGCAGCGTACAATTGCTCAGTTGAAATTGTCAGCGCGCATCAAGCTAAGACGTCCACTCACCTGGCGTGAGCACGAGCTGATTGGCTATCCATCCTATTGTCAGGTCTGCTTTCAACTGGACAAACTCCACACCTGCGGGGAATGTGGGGCTGTGGCTTATTGCTCGGAGCATCATCGCCTGTCGGATGTAAGCAAACACACGCCGGAAGTGTGCCGTACATTGGCTCTGCTCTGTAGTCCCTACCGCCAGCTGGGGGATGCAAATAAAGGAATTATTAACATCCAAATTGAAGTGGAAGCGGATCAACTGCAGCTGCGCCTCGAGGAGAGCCACCTAATTGAGGCTTTTGCTAAAGTCACTGGACTTGTGGTGGACGACAAGCCTTGGAGCACTATTCAGGACTTTGAGCGCTTTGCCTCCTGCTCTTCATTCAGTGGCATGGCCAGCATTTGTCTAGCCCTCAAGCATATCTCATTCGATGCCCAACCGCAGGAAATATGCACTGTCTATGTTGTGGGTGCTAGTGATGAGCAGATCCTCAGATACTTTCAGTCAATGCATTTGAAATTCTTCTTTCTACTGCATAAGGATGTATCCCAATTAGATTTGTGTTTCATTGGATGTCAACAAACGATGGTTAAAGAAAAAAACCTGTGAGACAATTATCTTTGATTTTGAGGTGAGCCACTTCGGCCTAAGATTACGAAGTCGTTTAATCTCATTTTCTTTTCTTCTCTAGGGAGACCAACGCACTGTTACTATACGCTTTTATCCCATGACATTTAGAGACTTCATGCAGAAAGAAAAACTGGACCCGGTTTTAATTGCGTTGTTTGAAATCGATTTAGGCAACCTTTACGCAATCAAGGAGCGGATCGTCGAAAAGTCTCTTCCACAGGAAACTCTCGAAAGCGAGTACCACGACTGGCGTAAATGTCTGGTCGGAATGCTTCACGTCTACGGCGTACCGATTTGCTTCACCTCGTCGACCAAAGCTTTAACAAAATCTAATTATGCGACCATCCTGCAGCTAGCCAATGAGCATAAAATTAAGGTAAATCGTTGCCAACTCGAAAATTTGAATGAAAATCCATATCGCGAGATATTACCAGAACGCAATCAAAATCCAATGGATCCCGAAACTATTATCTATGCCAACAACTACTTGGACGTGATTTTCACTGGCCCCAAAAACTAAAAAACTCTCATAATTTGTGTTATTTTTTTTTTCTTTGTGTCAATGCTTTTTTTGTTTTCTGTGAGTACTGTAAGCTCTTTCAATAGATCTAGTCCTTGGGTAGATCCCTTGTTAGACTAAGTTAGCAAAACTATTACCAATATCAGTGGTATAGAGCAATTTTGTTTTTTTAAATTCCATTTCGATGTAATTTGAACCACTCAATTTAATCAATACTTGACCCCAACTGCATCACTATACATTAACTTTAAATATTTCAAATTTGAAATAGTCAAAAATAAGACATCCAATATATTTGACCAATTTTTGCCAGGTGGCGAATCGATATTTTTCGTTTATAACCATAAAGTTTTACCCACACATAAATCATTTAATTGGAATGAAATAAACAATTGACCCCAGAAGAATATTAAGTTTAACCCGTTGAAAACTTATGATAAGTCAAGTTGCTTGACTTTAGATTTATCATGATTATAAACTTTTGTCATAGATATGTTGACCAAGGAAACAAAATGCTTAAAAATATTAAACACTTTAATACTAAAATACTTTTTCTTGTTTGTCAATGTCATTTTCACAACGTAGGCGGAAAACCAGTAGCAAAGATGATTTTAACTTGGAGAATGAGGTGAGCCTTAATCACAAGTCACAAGAAACCGATCCAAATATAGATATTTCGCAATTTTATTCGCCCCACCACGCATCCATCTATCCATCTTTCTAAGACATGTGGTTTGTTTGTTTCTAACCATGCGTATAATGCCTTTCGACTTGGACAATTTGATCATGATGCAGCTTAGAGTTTAAAATTTGTTCTTTAATAAGAGAAACATCAAAATGGCAAGTAAGTCGACATGAATTGACATAAGTGATTCCAGATGTCTTTTACTTCTGATGAACATTTCCTAGAATACTCTTGGCTACTATCTATTAATCACTAATCAAAATTCTCATGGAGTCATGGAGTGAGTGAAATGGCAAACTGTAAATCGATTGGCGGTGTCCTAGGCCACAACCCATTCCGCCGTACCCCACCCACGTAGACTCACAACAAAGTAAATGCCCTGGGAAGCCATCAGTTTTAGCTTTTGACCAGATTTCCTTTCGATTTCGTGGGCCAGTGTCAGCCCACAGGTGATGGTGACGGTGACGACGTTGGTGAGGTCGAGGTTGAACTTTAGGTTGCCCACGGCCAAGTGTGTTAGATTGGTGGAATAACTGAGCATGCCTGGATCTCGATGTCGTTGCTGATTTCGATGTGAATGGGAATGTGGACGTTGTTGAACCGTCAAACGGCAGAAATCAAATCATTAATGCAGGCATGGTAGTTATACACAAGCAAATGGATAGGCAGACAGTTCAGTTCAGAACAAATGCCAATTGAGCTCATAAGCTGCAACACATCCCACAAAATGACGGATTACAAGTTCTATGCTTTGTCGTAGCATAGCTTAAGGGGGGCCGAAAGCATCTCAAGAACACCACCCACAACGCCAACATGTTCCAATCTCCATCCACTTGACGGCGGCTTCAATCGTGGAAGTCGCAAGAGCAATAGAAACACCGCCACTTTAGTCTTTCGCCTCTTCGCCCCAACCTCTTTTACCCTCTCTCACGTGCCAAAGGCACCCGACTGTGGAAATTAATGAACGAATTTAGTTTAATCTTTCATTTAAATGAAATTAATCGCCGCAACTTTTTTGATAAATTGCGTTTTAGAAACTTGCGCGGAAATTAACTTTTTTCTTTCACTCTTCGTTCTCTCTCTCACTCTTTGTCTCTCCCTTCTTGTCTGTCTTTCATTTGCCGTTGTTCTTGATAGATACAATCGATGAAGCGTCCATAAGTTGAGCACTATATGTCGAGAGCTTTGCTAGCTGACGATGAGATGAGACGATGACTTGGTTGCTCACCTGCCCCAATCCAATCCGTGCCTCTTATTATATCCTTCATGAAAAGAAAAAGAGAATTAAAGCTGCACAGGCACGCGTCAACAATTCGAAATGCAAAGCAGCGCCAACAAATAGTTTCGATTGCTATCCTTCTGTAGGATTAGACGAGGTGGGTTTTGGGTGGTTTAAGACAGCTACATGACCGCCTTTTGCAACGCTGTTTCCTTAAAGGGGCATGTTTGTATGCATAGTAAGGTTCATACTCGTTCTTGTTAATAGAAAGTGGCACACTATGCTAAAAACCCAATAAGTGGGTCTTAAAGCTGAGCTCCGTGTTTTAATACATAACTGGATCTATCCCGAATTAAATCGTGTAAATCGTTTAGCATCAAATGTAAATAAATTTCTAGGATAAGTAAAGATTACAAAAGTCATTGTAATTCCATACAGTAGACACTCAACCAACGCCGGTTAAGAGATAATTTAAATTTGCTCCATATTTTTTGGACAACCTTTAACCACTGTGCTGGCTAACCGCATGTTTGCGATTGTCGTCGCAACCGCAGCGAATACCCAGCAGAGATTACGTCTCCATTTTTTGTTTTGCTCTTTATTTTTTGCTTTGTGGAACGCCCAAAACGCGTCCTGGGTGCCTCTAGGAAATGGAGGGCGTTGGCGGCGGAAACGTGGGCGGAGAAAAACTACTTTGACAGCAGCGCGTCGACCTCGGCCTTTGCTTTTTCCCAGTTACCAGTTGCCCGTTGCCGTTACCATTTTCAGTTACCATCTGTGCACCATGGTCGGGCGTGATGAGTTTTTATATAGCAGCAGAGGGTCTTCTATTTGTATCTTTAAGAATCAGCGCAAAATAGTGTAGTCGGGATGCAGGAGGGACGAACGGACAAACGGGCGAAAGAACGGAGTGATGGTCGTGTCTGGCCAGCTGTGGATGAATGGACGGCTAGAGTGAACCCAAGGCTGAAATGACCAAAATGCTTGCAGTTGTTTGTTTTTAACCTTCTCGAATTGCCGTTGCTTTTAATAAGGACAGCGAGAGGGTCAACTTGGACAAACTCAAATACGGCAATAATGATGATGATGATGCGGACGTGAATGAGGATGCGGATGAGGATGATATATACATATATGGTGTTTGTTTATCAGCCGTATGAGTGTGTTTCTTTTTATTTTTTGTTTTTCCTGTGTGTGCACATGTTTAAAAATTGTTCCTTCACCTGGTTTGGTTTTTGTGGCCTAAATCTGCCAGCTACCGTTGCCGATGCCGTTGCCGCACCTCACCTTGACTTGCGTCAGGTATGTCAGTGAAACGATAGCGACTCTCTTTGGCATTGAAGCATAATATACTCTACAAAATTCCACCCACACACATACTTATACACATACATATATGTGTGTAGGTAAGAACGTGCATTTGCATTTGAGAACCAACGAGGGCAAATAGATAAGTTTTAAAAAACATTTATATATTTGTTTACTCTTGTAAAAAAATACTTAATTTATAGATACGTTTAATTCTTCCATTATTATAAGATTTGTAAATATTTAGAAAGTTTTTGTTGGCTTTTGTTTGGGGATTAAGCCTATTTGGATACCTTTAAGACAGCCCTCTTCATATAATATTTGCAACATAAACGTTTGTCGAACGCGCTATATTATCTTCCATTACTATTTTTTTTTAACAAGGTCGAATTGTAAATGGGATATTTTCTCTTTCCCATCGGTTAAGCAGTGCATAGTCTGTCTCTGACTCTCTCTCTCTCTCTCTATGTCGTGCTGGTTCCCTCGCTTGGCCATTCTCTCTTTGACTGCTTGACGTTCAAGGTTTCAAAGAAAATAATGCGGAAAATTTGTTGGGCGTTGGGGGAAATTGAAGATGGAGATAGAGACGAAGTCATCGTGGCCTTTGTTAGAGTCAACATTTTCGCTTCAGCATTTTGACTTCATTTTGAACACAATCATAAAAAATTGCAGCCCTTTTCATGTTGCCATCAGCATTATTTCATATGCCTCTCTGCCTTAGTGCTTTTGGGTTCAGGATGGCATCTCCTCGTAAGAACCCGACAGACCCACCCATTCACAATGATGGCCATGTTCAATTAAAGACTTGCTTTTGCGTTAAAATTATGTTATGCCAAGGCCAACATGAGTTAGTATGACATGTAATGAAGTTATTTTGCCAACATTTACGGCACTTTAATCTCGTAAATATCATGGGCCTTCCAATGGCACATATACAAATACTTATTCTTTGCAATATTTGGTTAATAACTTGCTTTAAGTAGGTATGCTTATTCTAAGCATGTATTGTTTCGGGGTATCAAGAGGCAATTAGACAAATTTGCTAACAATCAAATATGAAAAGAAAATGGATATCAATTAACTAAACAAATTAAAGTTAAGAATATCTTTTGTAAATTTTTAATTAGTTTCACATATATTTAAATTATATTCATCATTTATTAGTCCGACCATTGTAATATTGTTTATAACTTACGACTTTCTTGTTAGAAAAGAACAATTGCCAAATCTATGTATATCGCTACAGCTCATAAGTATGCTATACAAAATGTGTTTTTTGATTGCCAAGACAACCACAAGGTCTATAGTAACTTAGCTTCTCACACAACGCTAAGTAAAGGAGTCGGCCAAACATTTCGATTGTATTGTTTGGACTGCCTTTTGTATGTAACGGCGATTGCAGAATTTATTGGAAGGTTTTTTCTTTTTTTTGATAATTCCTTTGGCCAAATCAATTGTCTGACCTAGGCATTGACTGCATGCAGTGGCTGCTGCTGCCCGTTCAGCCAATTCACCCGGACAATGCTATGATAAATGCTGTCCGAACCGTTCACCTGTCCCGCATCGGATCCCATCGGATGATATATACGTGCGAACGTCTCACAATCAGTTTCAGGACCAGAATCATTTCTTTTGGCAACTGGTTACCCATGCACACTTCCACCATGGTTCTGTACATAATCACACTCTTACCCTTCATACACCCTAGGACCCGAAGAAGGTCCTGGCACCTGAACCAAATCGAGCATTTGGAGTAGAAAACAAAGCAGCGGTGGTGTTCAGTTGCAGCCAGCAGCGCGGTATGTGGCATTGTTTTCTAAGAGCTGGTTGCAGATGCCATTGTTGATAGAAGTGGGATGCGGCGGGCGAGGGGGAAGAACTTGTTGCTGCCAAAACCATTGTTGCTTTTAAATCTTTTCAATTGTTCTGCTCTAGCGAATATCTGCGGTGGTGTCAGCTTTTTGGTTTTCACTCCACAATCGACTCGCGTTCGATTACAGCCATGCAGCAGGCAACTAGGCATTCTAGATGGAAGAAAGGCGACATACATACATACATAGATCCCAGAGAGATATGGTAGATATGAAGCAAGCCAATTTTTACCACTCTGCCTGCTGTCTTTACAGGTGCTTATTCTTTTGTGGCCTTGAAATGGCATAGGGTGTGTTTAGGTAGAGCCGTCCTGACGATGATGATGGGCACATACATACATCCTCCAGTTGGTGGCAAATGGAGGATATTGCGGGCAGCTACATCGTTTTGCTTCCACCTGACATGGCGCCAGCAACTTGTGTTCCACGCTCGCTTGCATTTTACAAAGGGAGAGCGGCTGAGTGTGTGTGTGCTGTGTGTATGTATGTGTGAGTGTGAGCCAATGGAGCACTTTTCCCACAAGCGTTTCAAGTCCTTCTTGTTTCAACATTGTTGGCCTTTTCATACCCCTTTATGCAAGGCTCGGTGTACGGGTGTATGCATTCACCAAAAATTTATAAATGCTACCCGTCTGGTTGAATTAAATCTTGCCCTGCTGTTGATAGGTATCATCAGGTCGTTTCTTTCAGTTGGTTTATTGGCATTTATCGTGGTCTTATTGTTGTAGCTGCTGCTGCTGCTGCATGTCCTTGTTCCTGCTTCCAGTTGCAGTTATTGGGTTTTTTAGCACTGTCTCTGGTTTACACCAGACGTTCTCTTTCTCTATAGCGCTCATCTTTTCTCTTCTCTATTTACTCTTTCCTTCCTCCGACCATATTTTTCCTCAGCACTTTTTGAACGAAGCCAGGAAAGGTTTTAGGTTAGGTAATTGCACTTAATTACCGTAATTGAAAGAAAAGTGTTCCAAACTCCATGGAGAAAAAAAAAAACAAAACAATGACGAGAACAACGAGCAAAAAAATCAAATAATGGTGGTAATTGGCTAGAAAGCAGACAAAAACATACGATTTATGTTCTTCTAACTGGATATTTTCGCGTTATGTAACCGAAACCAGCAATAGAATGAAATTGAATACAAGCGATTAACCGCTCAATCAAGCAGTTGAGACTTAAGTAGAATTCAAAAGCAGCAGCTTACTTCTCTATTTATTGCATTAATTTGACTGACTTGCAAATAAAGAGCAACTGCACAACTTGGTCATAATCGATGTCTTGTTGTCATAGTGTAACTTGTGTTCGTGTCGTCCCTGAGACTCAAAAGTTTGCAGCAAATAAAAACGAAGGTGATCATTTTTGCGCCTCGAATCGATGCACATTTCAGTATTGACAATTGATGGCACTACAAAATCGGAGAGCTTTCTGCCAGATAGATGCGTTACCGTTAAGAACTTCTGAAACTTGGGAGGACACACATATATTCATACAAACATATCTATCGCTGTATATACGCCATTTGTGTGTGTCTGCAATTGGTATGTTGAAACAGCATAGTTGGCTGAAATAAAACTCACGCTCAGAGTAGTAGATGGTTGGGTGAGATGGGGCGCGGATTAAGTTGGAAATGCATAAAACTCTTTGAGAAGTTCTCAAATAATTGACATTTATCTCGTGCAAACAGTCGAAAGTCAAGTTGAAAGGGAATAAATGAAGGAAGGTCCCGGCGCACGGCGCACGGTGCCAGTGCCAGTGCCAGTGCAATGTCGCTTCGAGCGAAAGGATGCATGCAGGAAGGCAGAAAGCCAGTCAACCAGCCAAGCGAATTCTCTGGCAAACAGGCAGGCGTGGCACCGCCGGCTGCCGACTGCCGGAGTGAGACTCGAGACACGAGACTGGAAACTGGAGGAGTGGCCCAACTGAGGGATAAATGCAAATGTAATAAAGGCATCGCAATTCGTGACATTAAAAGCGATAACCCATGGCGGATGTGGATGTGGGTGGTTGGGTGGTTGCCGCCAGCAGTCAACATCTTCTCGCAGGCGACAACTCACTGAATGGAATTTGAGGGCAAACGATTGGGATGGCAGACTGACTGACTGCCTGGTTGGATGGATAGATGGTTGTTTGAATGGATTCTGTTTCTCCTGCTGCAAATTATTATGTTAAGGAAGTGCTAGTTAATCGCCTAAGCCTTTTAAACACTCCAAATCGCATTATGTCACATGTACGTGCAGCAGAGCGACTCTCTCTCTCTCTCTCTCCCAACCCCTATTCTCGATTTGTAGGTGTACGCTTTAGCTACTACTTTTTCACTTTCTCCTCTAATCCTTGTTACAAGCGGAAACGGAAATGCGCAGCCAATCGTAGTGTGAATTATCATGCCAAAACACCGACCCAAAGCCAATGCCACAGACAGAAACGACAGACAATAGTCGACTATGACACACAGCCTCATGGAAAGTTTTCAAGATTTTTTTTTTGATTTTTTTTGCTGGTCCCAAATCAAAACATTGAAAACGACCATGCTTCCTCCCTTTTTGCTACCAAATCCCATATTCCCCAAAGTCTGAACACCATAAGCAGCCAAGGGGTGAGTGTGCCGACTGGGCGGGCTTCCCAAATGCAAATTGCAAACGCATTCTTTAGTTGGCTTTTGTGTCTTATTGAAAAATTCCATTGAAAGGATTCGTTGCGCTGGAAAATGGCGCAAAATGAGAAAATTACTTATCATAGTTTCGCAATGTTGCAGCAAACTGAAAGCCAAAAGCTGAAAGCGAAACAAAGCTCCCTCTTCAACAACAACGACTGCGAAGAAGAAAGAAGGCAAAAAGCCAACGAAAACAAAAATCGTAAAAATGAGACAAAAAAAACAACAAAAACAATAAAAGAGATATTATCACAAAATCAACGCGGAGGTAGAATTGGAAAATGCAAAATGTCATTAGTCGTGCTTCTAAAATGAGTTTTGAGCCAAAAGCCGAACTGAACAATGAGCTTGAGGTTCATTACTTATTACATTCAACCACCGATCGAAACGGCATAGAAGGTAAAATAACTATTAATTCTTCTTAACAGCTATCGACTTGAGTAAAATTTTCAATATCGTGGGCCACTACTCACAAAACCTGTAATATTATAAAAGTGCGTTTCATAGTAAACCTTTTCTTTATTTTTTTTTTCCAATGTACCCTATTTAGTCTTCGACAAATCGACTTTTGTTTCCGCCAATAAGTCGAGTGGTCATCTGACATCGGTAAATAACGAAGGATAGAGATTTGGTTTACAGGAGACCCATCTAGGAAAGGAAGTTACGCTATTCAATTTCTGTCCATTAGTTTTATAATTAAGAGGAAAAACTTATTTAAGTGTTGCTTGGGTGGTCAGAAACAAATTGATGTTATTGTTGTGTAGATGTTATCCTTAAGTGTTTTAGTAATTGGTATAGAAATTCCGTTTCCTACACATCATTGTGCCCATTCCCTCTCTTCGCCGTAGTGTGAAAATGCCAAACAGATTCTTCGGCTATGTAGAAATGTTTGCAGATGTTTGCTTGTCTAAAGCAAATCCCCTTAGAATAATTGAGTTTTAATATGAAAGTCAGGCTCAGGGGGATGAAACTGTGCAAGAATCTACGACTTCCAAAAACGACAAAAGACAAGCGGCACACAACACGACACTCGATTTGCCAAGACCAAGACCTGACCAGACCAGACCAGACCAAAGCAGGCCTCTCGTTTTGCCCAATTGCCCAACTCATTAGTAGTTCATCCAGTGGACGAACAACCAAACGAAATTTTCACAAAAGCAAAAGCACCAACCATACAATCATATACACTCCTTTACCCCTAGCTTATTCCCGATCCAAGAGCTAGAGGTAGAGCTAAACTGGTGGCGCTGCTGCTGCTAAGGCAAAAACATCACTGCAGCCATTAAAGTGACAACGACATTTTAATTGCCCTGGCTGCGAATTCAACTTCAGAATCCGAATCAGAAACAGAGTCGGAGACGGAGACGAGAAGTCAGAGCCACAGGGTGGCGGTAGGAAACAAAACGATACTCACATAAACACACACACACAGATGGAGTGACAGAAAGAGAGAGAGATGGAGAAAGAGTGCCAGGGAGAGTGAGCTGACAAAGGATTGTATATGTATGTATATGTGTATGTGTAAGTGAATGTATAGGACTCAGCGGGCGGCCTTCTTGCAGCCCACTAGCCCATTCCAAAAGGCATTCCATAGGCAAAGGCAACCTGCATAGACATTAAATTGCTGTTTCGTCTGACTTTTGCCTAGACAATTGTTTTAGTAGTTGTCGTTGTTCTTGTTGTAGTTTTCGCTGTTGTTGTATTTGTTGTTGCTGTGTTGTTCTTAAATGTAATTGTTTTCGCTGTTTTGCATTTTATTCGTTGAGTGTCGTTGACGTTGCAACGTTGCTTTTAAGCCACCATGCCCCCCTCTCTCTCTCTCTCTCTCTCTCTCTCTACAAACACCATCATACTTTCTTACTTTATGCCAAAATCAACGAATGATTATGTACAAATTGCTTGACCAAAATGTTCGACAATAGCCATATAAAAGTCACACTGTGTAACAAAACAATTTAAAAAAGAACCATACACATCGGTTACCAAAAGTTCTATCCATGGTTAAGAATTGAAAGCTAAGTTATTTATGGTTAATTAATTTGTCTACCTTACCCAAGGTAATTTATAAAGTTTGATGGCCTTGTTTCAGAAACATTGATGCACAGTGTAATGGCATCGGTCCACATCGTTGTCGTATCGAAATTCATTTGAAATCGATAAGCCATCGCCTGGCATTAATGATGGCATCATCATCATTATCATTATCATCATCATTGGCCGTCGCATCTTTATAATCGGGCCTTAGTTTTGTTTATGGCCGCCTTTCAGACTTTTCAAATTGCCAGGCGTATCTTTTAGTCCCATTTCCCCATTACTGGTTTCCCATATTTGCCACCCACAAAAGAAGCCAAAAAACCAGAGCCAACTCTGTGGGCCAATAACCTTGCATGAAGGTGGCAATCCTCTGGCCACAAAATGCGCCCGCAGAATATTTGTGGTTTTGCTGATGGTCTCGGTCTTATTCTTGTTCTTGTTCTCTCTCTTGGTTATGTTTCTGTTTCTGAAACTGGTCCTGGTTAACTGCCTGGCATTTTGGTATACTTTAAGAGCTCATCTTGAAGACGATCATCTGGTATCGTCGCCGCCGTGCCAAGGACACCGACATGAACCATTCGCGAGCCAGCCTCGTCCTGAATTGTTTGTGTGCGGCTGTTTAATGTACATGAAAATTGCATTAGGATGGGGACTATGGACTGGGGGAGGCGGCGGAAGAACGACTGGATAGAAGGGCGCAAGTCGGCGCGCGCAGGGCGAATGGACAATGAATTGGCATACAAAGTCGTATTTATTATTCGCGTTGCCATTTATCAGTTCACATTTGGCCTGCGTCAATGTGAATTTGTTGGTCGTTTCTTAATTTGTGGCTTCTCCATAATAAATGTGAATCTACAGTAGTCATTCGTTTGTCGCCAACTCCATAATCGAATGGTTATTATTCAAAATTATTTTCTCAACAAAAGTTAATGGGTCATACTACAGTCTAGACGTTGAGGAATATTTTCAAATACAGTAAGTAATTGGCTTAAAACTGTGATTAAGCCAACCACATAATAAATACTTTGAATAGAGAAAAAAAAATTTTTTTTTTGGAAGTATAATATAATATTACTTTGTATAGGGTAATCGAAGGTCGAAACTCTGGGTTTTATGTCACTTTTTGGGTATCACGTTTTGTGGCTTCCGAATCAGATACATTAATGTTTCCCCACGGAAATGTTGTTTATTTCGTTTGTTGCTTCGCATATTATGTTTCTAGTTTGAAAAGTTTTAGGGATTATTACAAGTTTTGCGCTTTAAAATTTAAATTATTCCTATAGAAATGTGAATGGTTTTGTTATCAGTACATTTGTGATAAAAGTTCTAATAGGTAAGTTAACAATTGATATTTATATTGCTTGATTCTTTATCGTGATGCCGTTAATGGCTTGATACTTGTGGGCCCAGTGTTGGTAAAGGGACTTAAACTGATTGAGGTTTCGTTTCCTGGCACGCACTACTGTAGTTGATTTGATTTGTCTGGCCAGCAATGGGCCAGCTCCGGCTCAATGGGCCAGTGGGTCAACCAAATATGTGGCACACCAAATGGTTTCGTGCGAAATTAAAAGAGCTATAAAACTTCAACCCCCGCCGGTAAACGAAGCACTGGCTCTGGGACCTTCGGTAAACCCGTGCACGCATACATGGACATTAAAGTAAAATTGGCAGACAGCATGCGATGGAGTCCAGTCCGGAACTTAGACCTGGACCCGAAACCCAAACCTCGGACATGGAACTTGGAACTAAGGGACCAAAAAGTAAACGAAAGACGTAGCTAGCCACAGACATAGTCATGGACACAGACACAGTCGTAGTTGTTGCAGCTGGTTACTTGAGTACGCCCACACAAATACACACACGCACACATACACATGGCATTAAAGTTAGATGAAATAATTTAAATTTTGCAGCCAAGCGGTCATAATAAAGTGTCATAAGTTATGACTCATGAGTACATTTCGAAAAGTGGCAATGTAAAGTAGGTAGCAGGGCACAGCGCACAGGTACCAAGAACAGACACAGACCAGGAAGGGAAGGCGGACCCTCCGACCTCTTAGCTCCTGCCTCATACCTAAAGTCGGCATCCGGCAGTAAAATGCGGACCGGGCCACTCGGCAGTGGACTAAATAAATGGTATGCATATTACAGAACTTGGACGGACATGCCAGAGGTGCCAGAGCAGGGCAGGAAAAACATTTGCACATATCCATGTGTGTTTGTGTGCGTGTGTGCCTGGCTCTCTGTGTGTGCGAAAAATGAGAAAACACACAAAAACAAAAAATATAATGAAAATGGTTGGCTTTAAGGACAAGGGGCAAAAGAGATGGGGCCTAAGGGTGTGAGAGGCAACCTTATTATTGAGTTTCTCTTTTTCCTATTCTAATATATTCTATAAACTCGAAATGTTTAATAAACTTCACACAATCTTATGTTAATCCCAAATATTTTTTAGTACGAGAATTCCCTTGATTCGAACCATATTAAGCACATGCACATTGTAACTGTTTCCAGATTAAAATAATCAATTTCAAACCTACTATTTCTAGCCTACTTTTGGGGAAAGTCCCAAACATTGTGTGCATCAACTGACTTAATTATGAAGTGCTTATGGACAAATTTCCCATAGTTATGATCAAATATTTGTGGTCAGTTGTGGACTATACGATATAAAGAGGAAAGGCGTACTGCCCGCAGTTTATATATATTCTTGATCTTGATTCCTTAAAAGATAAACTGCTCACTTGGCCATTAAATGTCTCATGCTAAAAGTTGGCAGCCAAAATGGCAAGTAAAAAATGCGTGCTTATAATAAGCCCAAGGACCAAGGATGATAATGAGGAGGAGCATGCGAGTTGGCTTCAGAGTTAACAAACGAGATGAAGAGAGAGAAAGAGAGAGAGCGTAGTGAATCCGCTAACTGAAAGTCAACTGGAACTTTTCAGCGGGGGCACAACAACAAAGGCGGCCAATTTATCGCAGGCAACGAAAATATTTATTCACGCTGCCAGAAGCAATTTGCCGCGGCACAAATTGGCATCATGCCGCCGTCGTTGCCTCCGTCGCCGCCACCTTATAGTACCGCTACCTCATCTTTCGGGCTAAGCAAATGCCATAAAAGCAGGCTACAACGAGAATGAGCCTCCAATGCTGTCGGCAAATGTGGCACCTGTGCAGATAAACCGTTTAGACTTTCAAATAAATTGATGTCGCCGCTTCTAACAAGTGGCAGGGAGAGACACACACACATAACGATAGAAAGAGCGAGATAGCGATCCAACGAAGTGCAAAGGTTGTGCACGTGTCAGTGCTACTGAGAGCAAAGCTACGCCTTGGGCAGCAGCGCCAGTAGCACTGACGTCGGCAAGGATATGGGCACGCGGCAGGCGCAATCTGCTGATTAAGACACTCAAAGCCACAAAGTACTCGACGCTCGACGACAACTGCCAATGCCACAGCCATAGCCAAAGCCAAAGCCAAAGCCAACTGGCAACGTGTGTAATGAGTAATGAGGTTTATCCATAAAATGTCGTCGTCGTCGAGTGGAGTGAGCTAGGATATAGGGGTATGGGTAGGGCTAGCAGCAGCAGCCAAAGCAGGGCCAGGATACTGAGGTCGAGGCCGGAAAAGAAAGAAGGAGCAAGTGCCAACTGTCATTTGGGTCCCGGCCGATTAAATCAGCAGCTAACAACCAAGGTAAAGTCACCACAGACAGAGACATAGTCGTTAATAAATAAATAAATTTATATATATTTATATATAGACACATTTTATCCATCATCTTTCTCGCTCCATCTCGCTCTCGCCCTCGCACTCGCTCGCTCTTCCTCTCCCTCTGTATCTGTTTCTGTTTCTCTCAGTTAAAATAAATCTGGTTCGCCTCGCATCACCAGCCGTAGTATTAGCTGCTTTGGTTTCAGCCTTGGCTCAGTTTGCTCTGCCTCCATTGTTGGCTCGGTGGGGCCTTCATTTAAATAGGCCACATCTGCTGCTGTGAAATATAGAAAATCGCAACCAAAAGGCTCCAAGTGAGTGGCCACCAGTGGAGAATCAGCATAATTACGAATGACCCGTGTTCCATAACAGACCCGATTCCGGTTGGCATCTACAGCTACAATATCGGCGCTAGCTTTACGCGATGTGCTGCAACTCACTAAATAGATAACATAAACTTTTAAGTTATCAATCTGATCCGGCGTTCGGCTTGGCGGTATAATGTGCTCCTCAACAAATTTACTAGCTATCAAACTTGCCCAGTTAGTCACATAGAGCATCACCAGAATAGGCATCTGTTTGCAAACTTGACGCTCATTTGGTGGCTTATCATGATCTGACCTGTGGACAAACGACAGCTTGGCAATGCAATGATTTTCACCTGGTCGCATTTGCTGGAGATCAATGCCATACGTGGTTACATCGTCAGCGAATACGTCATGCATGGCCGCTTCCTGGGTTGGATGGTGCATCAGCAAATGGGCCAACATCTCCATGGGGATAAGCATGCGACCGCAGCCTCTCACGGGACATTTGCCCTTCATCTGGAACAACTGATTCAGGTTCTCAAGGTTTGCCATTTTAAAATCGAATACGATATAATTTTGTACTGACTGAGATTACTAACTGCTGTACGAATGCCTTCCTGTCTGACAATCACTCGGCTCTATACATTTCATAGCCAACTTAGATTCCATTTCAAAGCAACCTCGATTTGGAACTATACAATTGATAAACAAATCGTAGATAACTGTTTAAATTTGTTTTTTATTTTTTTCTGTTTGTATGGCTGCTAATATTGCACTCTGGAATTCCAAGAAATCATGGCGTATACGCAATTATCTGCAGATGTATATTGCTATTTTATTTCAATTTTCCTTTCCCGAGGAAAACACATTTCTGATTTTTTAGAAAGGAAAACCAAATGTTAACACAATTCCACAGAAATTAGAAATTAATTGAAAAAGCAGTTAGATGAGATTGCGATTAATATTAAGAAAAGTCATTCTCTTTAGTTGTTTTCCCAGTTTTTAAGTGTGAATGATTTGAAATGAAAATATATCGTTCACTCTCCCTTAACTTTTGCTTAGTGTTTTTCTAGTTGTTCTTCATTTATCAATAAGTTATCGGCAAGAAACATAAACTCAACTGACTTTCTCGAACACATTTCGTATTCGGTTCTTGTTCTGTAGATTGGATGTTACATTTTGTCAATAGTTCTCATGACCGACCTTGATGTGTACCTAGATGCAACATTCGTTTTGAGTTGCAATCAACTTGAAAAGTAAAATAAAGAAAGGCAGCCGATATGAACATTTTGTATGCGATATGCAACAGTATAAATGTATATGTACATAAATATGTAGATACACACATATACGATTACATACATATGTGGCACTCATACATATACATATGTATGTATATACCTGATGCTAAATAATGGGAGTGAAACACGTGATGCAGACAGTAAGCCGACTGAGGCGATGAAGGTGTGTGTGCGAGTGTGGCATAAATGTGGGCGGGGTCTCTGACACCGTCTAAGCTCGATGCGAGACTTGCATAGCCGCGCACCACCCCTTCATTCCATGTGATGGGGGCGTCCCGTCGTCTTGTCATTGCTGTCGTCGGTGGCAGTCGTGCTCCTGGGCTGCTTTTCTCTGTTACCTCCGTGCCAGTAAATTCAGAAATAATGATGCGTCGAAAATAAAAAACAAAAAAAGGCGACACTCGAGTCACTTTGAGTGAAAGGAATATGGCAAACAAAAGCAACAGCAACGGCAACAGCAAAGCCCTGCTAAACGACTTACATATGCATGTTAGTCAGAGGCAGAGGCAGAGCTCGTAAGTCCTGTCATGATGACACCCGTTATACCCTTCAACAGGCGTGCAAACATTCTGCTTTTGCATCCTGCATCATTCTACTAGTATATAACCATACATTCTGAGACGGATTTCGGTTAGTCCGATTAAGTACGTATTTTCACTTGACACTTCGCGGCTTCCCGCAAATGTGTGGAGACAATAAGACCAATATGCGCGTGGATTTGTGTGTATATGTTTATGTGTGTGGGTGTGTGTGTGCTTATGCCCCCTGCTATGCTAGTGTTTCTCATACTCCGGCAAAGCAAACACTTCCAGTTTCAATCCCTGTTGCCAGTCGTTCAGACAGTTGAAAGGTTAGGGTAGGGCATTACTTGCCTGTGCGTCTGTGTGTTTGTGTGTTTAGTGTATGGACACATGGTGAGCGAAGGTGTTGTTTGTTATTTTGAATTCATGCACGGGGGGTTGGATGACGGAGGGATGAGGGGTGTTACAAGATGGGTTGCGGCATGAGGCTGGGACTGGCTGAAGTAAAGGCTCTTGTTTCACTTTGTTAATTACTCAGATTCTCGGCACGAGAGGAAGCGCAAGAAAAATGGGTCATTAAAACGTCAACATCTTTGTCCTTCCATCCCCCCTTCCAACCAGTATATATATATATATATATATATATGTACATATATATATATGCGTTTATGTATACATATATACATATGTATGTATACTGCTTAAAACAAAAACAAAGGTGCGAAAAAAATAAATAAATTAGAGCGTCAAGAGCTGAAAAATAGGCCCTTTTACAGCTCACAGCTTATTTGATGCTGTCGCTTTTCTTCCCTCCCTCTATATTATTTCGCTCTTTGTGTGTGTGTGTGTTTTTTCTTTGTTTTTTTGTTAATTTTTTGACTACAACAACAACATTGAGAAGAACAATTTTGTCTTCATGGGCTTCATCTCATCAACTTTTTTGCCCAGTTTTCTGAATGCGTGTAGACATGTAAGAGGAGCAAGAACTTGATATGGGGTAACATTGTTTAGCTCTTTCTCGTAGTCACAGTCGCCGCACAATATCACATCCACCGACACGCCACCCGCACTTGTCACTTGGCACCCCGTTCCACAAAAAACTCTAAAAATTTTGTCAACCTACGTACACATGCGTGTCTCTATGAATGCATGTGTGTGTTTGTGTGTGTTGTTAACTCAACCTTTCTATACAAATAATTAACAGGACTTTTCCTAAAAACAAAGCCAACCAAAATACCGAACATTACCTTGTTTTCCCACCTTGGATTGGACTCTCCATAAAGTTGTCCTATCAGAATATTGGTACTACTTAATTGGATAGACCCGTTTTTCTTTTATGCGTAGAATTTAAAACGAAATCTATTAGATATCTAAAGGACATTGTATGAAATTACATACATACACATATTCTCGTTTCCGTTTTCCGTGCTCTGCCAAGTTCTACTTCAATTATTTGTAAGGAAATAAATGAGAAGTTTAGTATTTTCTTTGGCATTTCTTTTCACATCCTGCGTTGTGTCCTTCAACCGCAACTGCTAATGATCCGCTTAGGACTTGTCGTTGTCCGTTTTAGTTTCAGTTTCAACCACTGGGCCCAAAGTGCCATCCAACTATTTCCGGTTATCATTTTAACTATGAGAATGAAAAAATGAATACCTATGCAGGTGTATATACTATCATATTCCCGCTGGCAGGATAATGAAGCAACTTAATTTAGTTATTTCTGTTGCAAAACATTGTCATACATTGATTAGAGTTTAAGGTTTCCCAGAGTTTTTTACGCCAAATTGTGATTTAAAAAAAAAAAAATAAAAATTAAGTAATGATGTAGTCACCTCGACTGTGGTGTACCATGCACCATGCCATGAAACAACAATTTGAAATTCACAAGATTAAATGTAAAACCGGTTGGAGTCCGAGAGTTGAAATATTAGAGAAGAAAGTTGTCTTTTGTTGGCCCTTATAGTCTCTAATGGTCGGGTATGATCTAGGCTATTAATGCTGATCAGAAGCTTATACATACACATACATTACATACATATATACTTTGTAGGGCCTGTTACATACATTTTGGTGACTCTTATATACATTTCACCCTCTGAGTGCTTGGTATAAAAGAGAGTTACACAGCATCCTCAAAACCCCATCCAAATGCCACCCCACTGGGAGCGTCTTTGCTGCAATTTTCTCTGCTACTTTTTCCATTTCATTCTGGCAGAATATTAGCGAAATTCGCATACCCTTTTGCGAAAAGAGTTGAGTCAACTAGAGTTACCATTTACATACTTCATTAAGAGAGTGACTTTAGTTCATTCAATCTTTAAATCTATTATCTGAGTCGTAAGTTAGGTTTAAGTTAGTTCGCATAAAATTCTGTCAGGGTATTGAAACTTCGTTATTAAGGTAAATTAGGTCGGTGCTCTGGTTTCCTCTTTATGCATTATCTTCTTGTTAATAACTTCAGGGTATGTAGCGAGTCTAAGAGACAAGAAAAAAATAAATTCTATTACTTCGAGAGTTCAACGAAGGCTTCCATGTTTGAAATTGAAACTACAAGAATGTATATACTAAACAAATATTGTACATATAATACATATGTACTCTTAAGTATGTATGTATATAAATACAAATGTATGATAAACAAGGCCCTAATCGCATAGGTTATATGTATGCAACTGACAGGATGCTTTACAATGAAACTCCCACGTGAGAGTCTCTGAAAAGCACTAGCCATCGGTATCATTCAGATTTTGATTGAATGCGTTCAAAACGAGGAGCCCATTCATATGACATAGGCATGACACACATATGTACCTTTCTATCATTTGTTAATCCCAATTGATGCAAACAGAATTTCAAGGGATTAAAAAAGCCTTATAGTGGTGGAATTTTAGCAATTATAGATCCACATCATCAATACATAAGTAGATGTGGTATAAATCTTCATGGGTACAGTAAAGAAAATAGAAACACGTATTTTACTTGGAGCTTAGATGGCTAACTTTAAATAAGTTTTGTTTAGGGGTTAGCAGTGTTAACAAGAATAATTTTTATAGACAGCTACTGAGAATTTGGTTACGTCTTGGGCTTTGTCACGTTTTCTAACGGACTTTCAGTGAACAGCAAACAGGTGTGTGTCCAAGAGAACAGGACTAGTCAATGCTACCGAATTATGCATCTCCATTGGACTTGCCCTCACCATAGATAGCACACGGGATGCACATAGCTCGACCACTCCTGATGCTGAATTTGTAGCCTGTTATCTGCCGATGGCAGTGACAGCATTTGAAACACTTTGAGTGCCATTTGGTGTTCAAGGCAACGACGGCATTATTATCGATGGGCTCCGCACAGCCGGCACAGCGGGACAACAACGATTCCCGGAAGTCGATCTTGCAGAACAGATATCCGTTGACTTCGAAGAATGTCGAAGTCACCAGTGATTTGCTGCAACTTACGCACCGGAAACACTTCTCGTGCCACTTGCGGCCGACGGCGATGATGCCACGCTGCAGTATAGCCATTCCACAGGCATAACATCGGGACGCATACTTCTCCCGGTAGCAGGTATTACAAACCGGTTCGTCATCCACCACACTATAGGCCAATAATCCAATCGGTTGCTCGCATTCCTTGCACGTGAAATGCTGTGGATGATATGTCCTACCTAAGGCGCTTACTACGCGCGGTTTCACTACTTCATTGCACTTGCAGCAAATTGCCGTGGCCATCATTTTCCAAATATTGAATGTTTCTGTATTAAATGTCGTTTCGATTTCTTTGTAATATATATATACTATTATCCAAATATATATACATACTTCAAAGGCTCGTACTAGACTGACGGGAATTCCAAGTGTCACACGCTTGAATTAAATTTATAATTCGTGTGTTTAGAGACGAATAGGAGTGCAGACAGCGTGTTGCAGCTATTCATATCTCTCTCCATTTAAATATATGCTTTTTAAGCCAACGAGAAAGAATTGTGTTCTATCACTGGCAAAACTAATTTTCGCTGATCTTGACGTCTTCATTTAAGTAAAAATCCATTGACTATGCGCCCAGTTTTCACTTTGGTTCAGAGTTAACGCAACAGATTTGTTGCTTCACTCAGTCAGCCTAATTCGCTGAACCAAAATAGTAGTCTACTTTTCGGGGCCCAGCTCAATCTATTTTCATAGAAGCATATGTATGTATGTATGTACAAACGCACGCACACACGTACAAATAAGGGTGTATGTATAGGAGTAGGGTGGAGGGACAAGAACGGGAGCGGTCGAGGGCAACTAAAACGCAGCAGGCAATATATAAGTATTACGGGAAATGAACAATATAAAAATTGTGTAAACCGAAATGAATAAAATTCAATTTACAGCTGGGACTTTCGGTTGAGGATGGGCATGGGGTTGGACTTGGTAGTGATGGTGAGATGGGGAAAGCAGCGCGAGTGGGTGAAATGAAAAGAGCTGGCAGCGGGTCTAGGACCAACGGAGCTATATAAAAATTATGGCTCCGCATTAATTTCAATAAATGCTGACGAGCATATAAATAAAACATCAAATTAAATGCGACATACATACATGTATGTATGTGTATATAATCGTGTGTGTATGTCTGTGTGTTTGTTGAATGAATAAAGGTAAGTGTAAACGTAAACATAACCCAATGATGGCAGGCTACGTATACCTATGTTTAAATATATATACATATATATATTTATATACACATTCGTATGTGTAGGTTAGTATTGGCAATATGTCTGCTTCTTTTTATGTCCCCACATTTGTCTTCATTCGCAACATATATGTAATTATTTTGCCATAAACTGTTGCTCATTCCGCTCCCCATGAAACCGCTCCACCGCTGATTCGTCCATACAGATGTATTGTATACATATATGTTTTATGACATGTCTCAAATGGGATCACTCATTTCCTCAGAGGGCTACCAAAGCCACGATCTTTAAAATGCATATAACTCGCTTTATGGCGCAACAAGGGTCGACCAGCCGAGGAATAAAAGATATGGAATTGCAGGATGATGGGTACACCATGGGTGGAGGGGCTACCAAAAGGAAAAGTGGTTTGGCATTTATTTTCATTACCAAGTTCCCACCCGGCTGGTTATCCACATCAGCATCACCATCAGCAGAAACAGCAGCCGCATCAGCATCAGCAGCATCACCCAGCGAGCATCAACATCATTGGTGATTAATGTCATAATTATGCTGACACAATGCAATTTATAACTTCATACATTTCTTTAGTGTATCCTGTGATGTGCTGCTGCTGGACCAACCGAGCTGGCAATAGTCCAGCCCATGCCCGGGCCCGGGTCCGAGTCGTGGCACTGCTTTTGCTTTCTGCTCGTGGTCCGAGCTCTGTTCCGCCACTCTGTTTTAGTCCGGCATATTAGTTATGCCACTCAGATGCATATTCGTTAAAAATCAAGTTTTATTTTAACCCATATGTGTTTATGTTTGATTCCCGAAGTCCCTAATTACGCAATGTCTCTGCAGAACGTTATCAAAGTTCAGAACACACATTTTGACCAAGATATAGAGAACTAAAACCAATGTGAGCACCAACTTATGTTATATTTTTACAAGGTTTCAACGATACATTTTATTGAAGGTGCATGAAGTGCTGTATATGACTTTTCTAATCGACATAATGGAGACTTAACAAACTCCACACTGGTTGGCGCTTTGTTCTAAACAATGAGATAATTAGCAAAACCTTTTAATTAAGGGACTTAAATGTACACCAAAGTCGTAAAAGTGCTTCGATACCGATATTCGCAGGATATTTGCAATTCGTTTTTTTTTTTTTTTTTTGTTTGTTGGTGGAAGACAACAATTGAACGAAAAAAGAAATAACAAAGAAGTTTTCACCGAGTTCTGTAAGTGTGTGAGGTTTTTCCTCTTTTGTTTTTGTTGTACATCATTCCATTCCATTGCCCAGCCATCATCATCGGTGGAGGAGAAGTTGAAGACGGGGAAAAGGGCGTTTCTTTTTTGTGTTTTTATTTTTTGTTTCCTTTCGTGCCGCCGCCATTGTTTTTTGTGTTTCATTTTCACAGCGTTTTCGCCGCAAAAATAAGAGATGCGAAAATTTTCAGTGTCCAACAAAAAAATCGTAAGTGGTTTGGGGGCCAGCAGCAGTAGCGTTCAACAATTGTGTGAGAGAGAAAATTAATTATCAAATTTATTTTGCTGGCGACAGGCGTAGAGGGGGCTGTTGAGGGGAGAGGTGACCGTGGTCGGTTGGTCGGACGAACGGACAAAAGGTCGGACAGTTGGTCAGTTATAAAAGCCTTCACACCCCGAAAGCCGGATGCCAAACTGAGAATTGTGTGGAACGGAACGGATGGTGATGGGCTAAATGCTGTGCGATTTTCATCGAATGAACTTATTACAAGCTTTAATTGTGCTTCACTTTGTTTGCTGACCCGCAACTGAGGGCCTAAACGAGTTATGAGTATTGTGAACCGGTGGCGGGCGAAGAGGTCGATATGGACATGAAGTGGTTAGAGGGTTGCGAATGGTTTATTGGCAAACATTTGGACATCAGCGAAAGGGCTCAATAAGCAAATTTTGAAAGTAAACTCCAACGGGGAAATCCCACCAACGATCTCTTCCCGACCCCCCTTTTAGTTAATTTATGTCTGTACATATATGTATACATCATCCTGGGTGTATGAATGTGGTTGTGTTTGTGCGGCAGGTAACGTTCAACGAACCTTGAAATTCTAATATTTACGTGTGCTGTGTGATAAAATCTTTGTACCTTTTGCTGCTCCTGCTGCTGATGCTGGAAGGTTTTGCCGTCTGCTAATGGCATGATGATGATGATAATGATAATGATGACGATGATGAGCCGCGGACTTGGACCCGGTCTACCCGGTCCTTAGCATCAAACATTTCGTTCCTCTCTTACTTACCATTTTGCTGGCGTCCGCGCCTCAACCATTTGCAGGTTAATTTTGTGCTATTTAGTTCGCATTACGTAAATTTTCGCTTAATTTTGAAATTCTGCGAGTTTCCACTGCGAGTCGGAGGGGAGCTGGTGCCGCAGCTGAAGCTGAAGAAGAAGGAGCGTTGGCAAACGAGGGTCGACTGGCTGGCAACCGCACCGCCATTTGTCGGAAAATGCGGGAATATCAAAATAAACATACATTTTTATTATCATGTCGTTGGTAAAAGCCGTAGCAAAAGTCTGCGTCATTTTGTTGCCGGCAAGGGGCAAGCAAGTTCTCGGAGCTCCACACACACCCACTTCCATGGTCCGTTGAGGGTGTGAGTATATTTAGGTGTTGGCGCCGGTGATAATGAGCCTGCTGCTACTCCACCTACCCGCAGGAAGGCTGGCAGGATGGCTGCTCCTCACTCTCACTGTTGGACCTAACCATTGCTAGTGCCAGAGACCGAGTCAGAGCCAGCAGGCGCCTTCATAGTTAATTAAAACGGTTTGAATATTATTTGCACGATTTGTGTTTACTCTCACACGCAGGAAGGCTATATGGCGGGCTGGCTGGCTGGCAGTCACAGAATGGGGGCCACCAGTGGTATGAAGGACCATCCAGACAGAGAAACAGAGCAATAGCAACGCGGCTGCATGTTATCGCGGACTTCATTCCGCCATTCTGCCATTCCGTTTTCAGACATTCTAATGGAGCTGTAGAGCTGCTGTAGCTTGGACGCAGACCCAGGTCCAGACAGGCCGAGGCCGAGGCATTTGCGAAAGCAATTAGATATGTAGCTCAAATATTCATTTGGAGCAAAAAAAAATTATATATACGCATATAACGAATAACGAATGAAGCAAAACAAAAACGAAAATTGTGCCGATTAAGCATGTAATCGTAATCAAAAACTGGATCTGGATCTGCTTATGTGTAGCATATTGACAACAATAATATACAAAGCAATGTTTGTTTTATTTTTTGTCTGGGAAAACCAACTAATGGAGGTCGTTTTTGCTGGCATTAAAAAGTTTGACATTTCATTAGCCACAATCTGTCTATCGAATTGAATCTATTTTGAGTTTTTGCTTCCCCAGAATTCAATTATAATTAGCACAAAACTAATTAAAGATGATCTTATTCAAAGGAAGTAAGTTTCCTAACATTTATCCAAAAAATATCTGTTAAAGCTTGCTCAGCTTTTAATTCGAATCCTTGGAATAAAGATGAAGATCTGATGCATATACCCGTTATCCAAGAGAATCCAAAGTAAAATAAAAAGCACCCAAATGTGGCGACACAGAAAAATAATGCTAATCTAATTTTGAGAAGAATGCAACACTCACCGCACGCGCATCAACAACATGTGAGTGTGTGTGTGTGTGTTAGAGCGCGCGTGTGGGGCGGTAGCGGAAACGGAAATGAAAACTGAGAAACTGAAACTGAAACGGGATCCCTGGGCATTAGTTGAGACAAGTAACAGTAACTGTAACTGTAACAACGCCGCAACCCGCAACCAGGGTAAACCCATTGCCGGTAAGAGTCTGGGCGTGCGTTGAATACGATCGTAAAAAGTACAAGTCAAGCTTTTTTACGACCAAAATGACTGTTTGTGTGTGTGTATATGTTTTTTGGGGAGGATGTGTCCTCTTCTCTGGAATGGGATCTGTTTTCGGGCAGAAACAATCGCGGGGTAGTACTGAAATTCCCTTGCAATTTTATTTCTTTTCAATGGGCCGACGCCCAGCTCACTCACACACGCTTTCACTCTCCCACCACTCTGTCTCTTTAGTCCCTTGCTTTCACTCTTGTTATTTCCCTTTCCGTTTTTTGGACACCTTGAACGGATTTTTTTTGTTGTTGGTTGGGTTTTATTGTCAACGTTGCACCTGGACACGGCCCTTCGTTTTATTTGAAACATTCGCCAGCTTTGCACAAAGACGCCAATAAGTGGTCAAAACCGAAAAAAAAAAACCCAGAAACAGAACAGAACCAAAGCCATAGCCCCAAGGAGATGTAGAGGAGACCGGAGGCCGGAACCGAAGCCGGAACCGAAGCCACTATAAAAGTGATTTTGCCGGCAAACAAAACAGACAAAACAAGACACAGAGTAAAGTTGGTTAGTAGATTTGGGAATGGGCATGACTGTGGAAAAGGAGGCACCCTCAGATGATGGTGGAGGCATGAAAGCAACGAGAATGTTTCATTTATTGTGTCGCACGCATTTTGACGGCCATAAAAATTTTCCCGAGATTATTTGCCGCTTTGGCATTTAGTGGTCGTAAAATATTTAGTTGGCCTCCACCACCATTTTTTGGTGCGGCACCAGACCTGGGACCTGGGTGAGCTTTTTGGCCTCAATGAGATTTTACTTTACGTTTGGCTTCTTGCCTGCCACCAAGCCCTCCAATCGTTCTGGTAGTGGAACCCGGCAAGCTAAATGTCTGCGTTCTTGCCTATGGCAGGGAGGCCGTTGTACGAGTATTCATAAAAAGTAAATAAAAATTGCTGCAATTGCTTAATCCAGCATTAAAATGATTTGCCATGCCCTGCATTTTCTTATTTCAAGCTCCGCATCCATCCCATTCCAACTATCACACCCTAGAGCCAATAATTCGCTTGAGAGCCTTTCGCTACGAACATCGCCCACAATTACCCATTTGCCACTTACAAATTTCGCTCTATAATTTATTGACACTTCTCAGAATTGAGAGAACGTTCATTAATTTATTATACATTTTTTTAATACTCAATGTTATTGTAATGGAATGTAGTAGAATTTGGGACCTTGATTTTAAATATAAAGACCCATGACTATTTTAAAAATGTTGCCAACTCAAAACTAATTCTAAAGTTAATCTCGTGAAAACTTGCATTACACGTTACAACAGTTTTTTTTAGCATTCGATAAAGACTTAAGCAAGAGACATAAGAAATCACAGATTATTCTCTAAAGAGAACAATAAAATGGTTAATTTTCTTTGATTTGCTTCAATATGTCTACAACTAACTGCTTAATCCCAACGACCCTTCTTATTGAGGTAGTTGAACTCTTAAATTGTTGTAATCTTTTAGCGAAATGATGGCGGAAGCATATCTAAAGGTCGCTGTGGGCTTCTGTCGGGTTTGAGTTCTATTTTCGTTTAAGCTTTTTTCCCACCGCAAATGCGATTGGGGATATTGGGGTTTGGCCAGTTTTTCGGTAGAGCTACTAAGATAGAGAGGGAGAAGGAGAGTGAAGGAAGGGAGCTGTGTCAAACAATTTCACATTTTGGCTGGTGGCGCTTGCATTTGCCAATCAATAATCGTTTTGTTCGCATGGTGCTGCACACCTGCGTCTGACCTCGACACGTTTCATTTCTCTCTCCGAGGAATTCGATTTTCTTAGCAAAACAGCATCAGCATCAGCAATGCTTTTGCTGGGGCACGTTCAGGGGGAACTTTGCGCCTGGAGTTGGAGCTGAATGGAGTCGAGTTGGGCTGGGTGGGCACCTTGTACATTACATTGCGGATCTCGTACTCTACTCCATTGCATGGCATATTGAATCAGCAGCAGCAACAGCAACGTCAATGGGCAATGCAATCGAAACAACACCAACATAACTAGAAATAAAAGCAAATGCAGATGTAACACTATTGGTGACGACTTAAGTGTGCACCCTGTACAGTGCACCACGGTGTACTTATCGTATAATATTTTCCAAACGAACACGAAAAGAGCTCTCAAATTAGGAAACACTGCAAGAAAGTCCTCTCCTAATGAGACGTGTACGGGGTTTACCAATAAAAAGCACATACGGAATAACGTAAGCTGGATAACTCTTGAATTTTGAACTGCTTTTCTTTCGTAGATAAGTATATGCCCCTTTGACATTTTTAGATACAGGGTATTTTAGATAAAAAAAAAAAAAAAAATAGGAGAAGAACAGGCACACACCAAATTGCGTATACGACGCGTGTACAGGGAAGATTTTGTTTTCTCTAGCGAGCTACGAACGACACGGAGCGGGGTATACGATTCAGCTTGCAGGCGCCTGCCTTGCATTGCCCAACATAGAACAGAGAAGTCTTCATCCACCGCCCATCCATTGGGCGACCTCTCCACTACTGACTGACAGTCACAACACTTGCGGGAATATAATAAAATTTTATGTCTGGTTAGGAGCCGTTAGCACATTTGGTGTCGTTTTGAGCGACAAACAAAATTAATGCGCAAAATTTCACATTTATGCAAAGAAAGAAAAAGGAAGAATACTTTTTGAATGCGAATTCCGATTGTACGATAAAGGGGGAGAAAGGGAGAGTGGAACCACTCGCCTGTATACAATGACAACGTACGTTTGCAAGAGTTGTATATGTGGAATGCTTTTTGCTGTTGGAGCAGCCAAAACCGTTTTCGTCGTAATGTGCACTAAATGAAAGAGTTGTCGTCGTTGCCATCGTTGTCCAAAAACCGTCCACGCTTCGTTCGTATTTCCCAATCACATTTTAAGCGCTGCCACTGCCACTGCCACTGCCTGTGTCCGTGTCCGTGTCTGTGTTTTTGCTACACTACCGCGTAGCCGAATGCCCCATTGCCATTGCCAATGTATCTGTATCTGTATCTGCTTGCGTCTGGGCTTTGGGGCCATGCGGCTTGGGTCCATTAAACCGACTTCTGTCTCTGTTTTTTTCTGTTTTGGGAGGAGAGGATTGGGGAGGCATTTGGTCTGCATTCACTTAAAGCGAATAACCGTCGAAGCAAGCGAATTTGATGGTCAATTAGGGAGATATGTTTTGGGTTAGACAGCTAGATCGATATACCAGATGCACACATGACTGGAGACGCACACACACACACATCTAACTGCAGACATTCACTTTCCCCAGGACACAAGAAAAATAAAACAAATAAAGGACAATGGATTAAAGGCGACTACCCCAACCGATTATGCTACGAAACCAATTCTATTATACTGTATTATAATAAATACACACTTATGCTTTATATGTACATAGCTATACACATGTACATACATAATTACGGTACATACTATCTTGTTGCCTTCTTCTTTGCTTTAGTTTAGGTTTTTTGGCTTGGCTTGAATTTCTTTTTTGCACAACAGCCATCAGCATATTTTTTGGGGATTTCTCTTGCCAAAAAACTTTCCTCAAATATCATTTTCAAACTGCAAAACTTTACACTTTAACTTCTTTGTGTGTGCCCAACATAATATTTACCTATGTATGTACATTTAATGGAAATGTCATCTGAAAGGTAAGAGAGAAGCCTTTTCATTAGCTTACGAATAAAACCCAGCATGGAATAGAGAGCTCAAATGATCTGATATTTTATTTATCAATAAAAGAAAACAAGTGGAAAACTCTTTTCCTCAACATGTGCCACTGCCAACACATACATACATACATCAGACAGTATACTAATCGCTACGATTGGCCATAAATCAACGCTGTTTGTCCTTCAGATTATAGAGTTATATACTCGTATTTGATAAGCGTATAAAAAATACATATCCACATATTTACATACGTAGATAGATAAGTAAATAAAAAACTATTTTTTCCTTCTTTTGGTATAAAGGGAAGTGCGGAAAATGTAAATTTCAAACTCGGGAACATTCAACAATTTCGTTTCCACCCATCTAACATGGACAACTAACGGGTATATATGGATCAGCAAAATAACAAAATAAGAGCCAACCATTTCCCAAGAGGGTAGAAATAAATAAGAAGAAGAAATTTCAAAAAGCTATTACCTATCATCGATAACAATAATTGAACTAAGTTTAAAGATTCAAAAATGAATAATTGATCTTTTCGATTACACCACAGGATATCTAATTGTCTTTACTTTTGGAATGGAAATTTATTTTGTTATTTTTTTATGGGGCTTCAGGCACTCAGCGTCAGCACTCTACTACTCGTAATTCAGGGGGACTTTGGCATCCTCGACGTCGTTGGCGTCGACGTCGACGCCGGCGTCAGTTGTCGCGACGCGTCGGTGTTTGACATTTTGACAGCAATCTCATTTGGCCATAAGCTGTTCTATGCGATTTATTGAGCGATGTGTGCGGCTGGCTTGGACGTGTCTTTTTATTTCTCCGTGCCGTGAGTTATCTTTTTTTTCTGTGTGTGCGTTTTTTTTTTTTTTTTTGTCTCTTTTACGAGTACGCACATACGGACTATACCTATACATATGTAAGTATATAGAGGTAGCTACATGGATGTTTGCTTGAATGGATTGTCGAATGGTTGGATGGATGGGTGTGCGCCTATGAACAATGGTTGGAAACATGTGTAGCGGGCCTAGCTCTCTTTTACTGAGATATTGTTCCTTTGGGACTGAGCCCGGTGACAATGGACGAGCGGGGTGCCCATGCCCAGTTTTACCACTCATTGTCAGCGCGTAATCCAAAATGGCAGACTGACTTGTCGTTGCAGTAGGGAGATGAGGAGAACATGCAGGATGCTGGCTGCAGGCTCCAACTAAAATGCAACATTGTCGGATGCCTGATGCTGAAGCTGCCTCTGATATAGGGTGAATATGACTGCTGGTAGATGGAGCAAAAGTATGGGTGGGCGAGAGTTTTGGGTGGGCAGATCTATGTCGTAGCACTCAAGAGTAGTGTAGCTGCCAGCAGCCAGTGCTTGACTTCCAGTGCCGCTTACTCTTCCACTCTATTACGCCTCCAACCCTGTAACGTTCTGACCTGAGGGCGTGGCTGTTGTTACTGTTGCTGTCTGCAACTACTCCTTCTGCTGCTGCTGCTGCTGCTCCTCGGATGTGCTGCGCCTGATGTTTCTGCGTGAAAATTTATTACCATAATGTGGCTGCTGTTGCTGTCAGTGCCAATATTCGACAAGTGGGCTCGTCGCCGTCGACAGCTTGGTTAATTTTGCATACGCATTTTGTGGGTGTGCATATGTATATGTACTGTGAATCCAACAGGATGCAGAATATGAGGTAGTTTGAGGTATGTAGGTGTTGGGTGCGTTTTGCCTTTACAACATGGTATGTTACTGATGTTTCTGTTGGTGTTGCCGATGTTGCTGCTGCTGCTGCTGTTGTTGATGATAATGATTATGATAGGCGCGGTCATGGCACTTGTGTCCGCCACTTCAGTGCGCACATAAACACGCGCGTTAATGGCCAGTGCCAGTCAAAGATTCTTACAACAGCCAGGCGCAGCCTGTTTAAAATGCAGCCTCAAGTGCGACACAGCCACAACGATGACAGCAGCAACAAGACCACGACGACAACGACTATGACTATGGCTATGACTATGACTATGACTATGACTCTGACTCTGACTCTGACTACGACTTGTCAGCGGCAGGCATCCTTCGGTCTTGTTCTCTTTTCCTTACCCCTTCCGCCCACTCCACTCCGCCTCGTTGCTAACTAACCTTAATATACAGCCAACAAGCGAACATTTCGCATGCCATTAAAAATACATATATGTACATACGCATAAATAATTTAGTAAGTACATCACATACATACAAAAAAAAAAAAACCAAAAACACAAAAATGAACCCAAACCGAACCATTCATGTATGTATATGAAAAGTCTCGAAACAAAAACAAAATTTACCCAATATCGTTGTTAAGTATACATATACATATACATATATCTATATATATGTTTTGATTTCTTGTCGGCAATTTAAGCCAAAGCTCAGCTGGGACATAAAGCCATAAATACACATACAAAATAGGAATAAAAAACACAAGCAACAAAAAAAGCAAAAAAAAAAAAAATTTGGGAGCAGGAGAACATTTGCGCCTTTGATCTATCTAGACATTATTTAATACTCAAGTCAAATAAAAGAAATTTAAGCATCGCAAGAAACATATTTGTTTCGATGCTTTTTTACAAGTTTTAAAGCATTTTCGCAAACGTTTTTCCATCGAAACTTCCTTTTCTGCCACCGCCATCTTAAACAAATACAAATTTCAATTTCAAAATGGAACAATCAATTCAACATACAAAAAAAAATCAACAAAAAGTCAACTAAGCAATGAACAAAATGAATGTTTTTCGTTCCATCTCTTTATACCCAATTTGTCATTTTGAATGCTTTAATATGAATATGATTATGGAATGAGTATTTATAAGTTTCCCACAGACAACTTTTTAAACTCAAAGACATGAGTATACAAATTAAGTTCATCAGGTTACTTTCATGCAAAACAGAACCCACACTTTGATTCTACACAAATCTAAGATATTTCTCAGCACACACAAATATAATATGTATTATTGAATGAAATTCCACATATAAAAAAAAAAGCAAACAGAGGAAGAGGAATGTAATGAAAAGAGCAAACTGGAGCACGGCATTCCGTCATTCTCATCGCTGCTAATTAAGACGCGTATTATTGATTAGCCAATATTGAATGGCTTCTTATTAAGTCGAGAGCATTCCGGCGAGCGCATCAATAGCCTCATTCCCCTACTCAGGACCACCCGAACCGAGTTCCGTGGCCCCTTTGGCCTCGTGTTGCCGCTCCATTACTTGTACATTTAGGTTTGGGTCTGAGGTCCGTTTTTGTCCGTCCGGGTGGGTATGAGGCAGCGAGTCGTCGCCACGTGCCCCGTGCACGCCCATCATCTTCCCAGGGGAAATTAATTGTGTCAATTGTATTAAATTCCTGCACTGAACACGGGTAACACGGAGCTGTGATGCTGTTGCCATTGCCGCATCGTTTGTATTAAAACAAATTAGGCACTTGTGGGCGTTTATGGGATAGGAATGAGGATCAACAGCAGTTGGAGCAACAGGAGACGGAGCCGAAGTTGAAGCTGGTGCTGGATTGGACTATCAAAAATCAGTTAAAAGCCATGTTCCAGGCAATGAAAATGAAAATGGTGGAGCAATATTTATATTATTTTCACCTTGTTGAATAAATGAGGCTTATGCTAATGAAGGCAACAACAATCCAGTGATTCGAATAAGCATCCGAATCGTGGACAATCCGTGGGCGAATCAAACGACCCATCAAAACGTACACTTTTGGGCCTCATTATCACAAATTTGTTGAATTGCCCTCGTTTCATGCTAGAAAACATTTCCATTAGATACTACACAGTTGGTTCGTCTTGTTCAAACTTGACTTGAGGAATTTAGCCTAACGTGAGTGTTTTTCTTCTGTATCTTTTTCTGTTTCAGTTTTCCACTGCAGTTGCATATTTTTTCAATTTTCTTACACTTGAAGAAAAACAAAAGGCAAAACATTTGTCAAAAAACTCTGTCTTCTGATAGTTTTTAACAGTTCTTAAAAAGGAAGTTGCAATCACAAGAAGGATTTCAAATATGCTACGCCTAATTAGATTTAGATTTTTCCAAGTGCATTTGTTTTGTGTAAACACTTACGAAGGGCGGCCAAAAACTTATCATCCAAATGATATCCTTCTTGTGATTGCCACTTCATTTCAATTTGCTACAAAGACAAAGACAAAGACTACATATAAACTTGTAAAAACAAATGTTAACAAAAGAATTCTCTTCCCAAAAAAAATGTACCTAATAATTTTAAAATGGGTTCCAAGTAGAATTTTCTTTTCAGACTAAACTTTCTCAGACTTCTTAAGCCAAGAATTCATGTTAAAGGCCGGGACAGCTTGCAAACTTTTTTTACATTCAAGATTTTAAAGATTCGATTCATTTTATTAACTTGTCAATTACCTCTCGTATATGCAAAGCCCTGAAAACCTATTGGCCATACGCTTCATTGCCAATATCTCAGAGAGACAGAGAGAGAGAGAAAGACTTTGGTATTTTATTTCAAAAATGCAAACTCTGCTGAAAACACTAAAAGGTCAAAACGACCACCAACGGGTGGATGGGATTCTGTATGGGTGCAGGGTGCAGCTCCATTTATGTCTAGGTTAGTGCACAAAAGTACAGAAACTACAAGTAAAATGGGTAAACAAGTTGTTATGATTTTCATTTTGTTGTTTTTCGATTTGAAATTTTTCTTTCAATTAGCCAAGAATATAGTTATTAAAATAGTTAGAGGCTTAGAGGCGAAACAACAAAGTTGCACTTTGACTTTGAATGGAATACTCCTAATGGGGACTGAGAGATTCCATGATGGCTGGTTACAACTTCGAGCTCAACTCAAATGTGAAAGGGTTGCAACTTTCAGCAATCTCATTGACATGTTGGAAACGTATGGACCTGGAAAGAGTTGCTCCGTGTAGTTAAATTTTTATTTTATATAAGAGACAGATTATATGTTACTTTTTGCCCATTTCAAAATGAACCAAGTAAAAATAGTATTAAATATTGATACTCCAAGCCAATACTTTAATGTAGTTTATTGCGATTACAAAAACCATCAGCGGACACAAAGAAAAGTTTTCAAATTCCCAATAGTTGATTTACTTTCAACTGTAATAGACAAGCCAAATGGTCCATTTGTATGGAGGAATATGATCTTAAACTTGTATTTTTTATAAATCTTACACTTGATTAAGCAAATGTACAAATACATATTTGCCGCATAACCCAATTGTAACTATGGTAAATAGCCAAAAACGGAAAAAAGCAAAGCAATATTAAAAGAGCAAAACAAAAAGAATAAAACAAATTCTCAACATAAATTGCAGTCGGGTAGACATTTTCATTTTCATTTCATTCGACAATGTCCCCACACAGATTTCAACAATGCATGTTTTTAAAATGTTGTTTTGCAACTTTATGATAATGCAGACCAATGTGACATTGGCACGCCCCAGAGGAGTGAAGCCAGCTGCGACCATACATACATATTGTACATACATACATACATATGTGAATCTGAATCTGAGAGTGAGTCCAGCATAAACCTCATCACATATCGCATTGAGGATACATGCTTATGTGTGTGTATATACTCGTATATACATACATACATCGAATATATAAAGATTTGTATATGGAACACATAGTTATATAGGCAGCCAAGTTTTGGCTATGCCACAATAGACCATTATAAACCCGCTCGACTTGGAGTTATGGCCCAGAAGATACAGTTACCCCCCTGAATTCTATTTCTCTTCTCATCGCCTTAACAATGGCCATGCGGAATGGGCGTATTCATTTAGGTCAAACATCTGCAAAACGGCAAAATAAACACAGTATTTATACATAATGTATTTCTTTTCTTCATCAATAAGCAAGTCAATTGCTTTATAGAGCTTTATAGACATACATATCTAAATGAACCAAGAAAGTTTGAACTGCCAAAATCCATTAATTTTTTTGACGCGTGTTGAAAATTTAAAAATTTGTTGTCTTAAAACGACATTGGCGCACCATTATCCAGTGAGGGTATTTGATACTCGGCGCACAGCAATTATTCTGCGGTAGATTTTTTTTTGTGCGCGCTTTATAAATTTATCCCATGGCGTTTTCGAAAATTAACTTTACTTCCCTGAAGAAGTATTGCTTTGCCGACTTATGCCCAATTAGCACGCCATGAGAAAACCCCCCACCCACATACACCCTCACACACACACAGGGATATAGGGATGATAGGATACAAACAAAAAGCCAACGAACATTCAATTGCCCCAGCCGAAAGAGTGAAATTAAAGCTAAGTGTTTAAAATAAAACCGAAAGAAGCAACAACAAAAAAAACCGAAAGCGAACCAACCAAAAGCAAACGGCAAAATGGCTATGAAAGCAGCAGCAGCATCAGCATCACCAGCAACAACAACAACAGCTTCTGCCCACGTCCCTGTCTATGTTTTAATCAAAAATCGTAAATTAAAAACTTTATTCTGCTCAAGTGAGGATTTTTCCACGCCAGAGTGGCAAGTGGGTAGTGGCAACTGGCAGATAGAAGGCAGCAGGGCAAGTCAGTACCAAGGGCCAAGGGCCAAGAGTCTGGAGACTGGAGACTGAAAGAAGAGACTGGCAAAAAGAACAGGCAGGCAAGATGGAACACAAATGGATGGAGCCAGTGCGAATGCGAAAGCAAGTGCGAATGGGTAGTAAGAGATGGGGAACGACAGAACGAGAGAGAAGGAGAGGTAGGGAGCAAAGCCAAACGCATTCATTATGCGACACAAAGCAAACAAATTTATGTTTATGGGACACACAAGAATAACACAACGAAACGAGGGGCAGGCCACAAGCTACCACATCTCCGGCCCTCCATTTCGACTTTCCCTGCGATTGGGGGCATACATTTTTAGGATGAGGTTGAGGTTGACGGCGCGGTGTGATGTTGTGATGTGGTAGCACTGTGGCAAAGAAGTGACTCCATCTCTCTGGCATCTGGGAGGGGGTTTGCTTCGGTCTCTGGCCATGCCTGGCAAGTAGGCAAAAATAATGCTGAAATATATTTCACATGAAATTAGAATGTAAATTTGAATATTAACACATTCGTTGTATAAAGTGGAAACCATTTCAGATCTCTTCTTCACCCCCTGCCATTTGCCAAATACATATAAGAACCGACAAAAGAAAAACAAACAAAACCAAAACCGCATGAACGACTCATAACAGCAATTGAATTTCTTTTTCAATTAGTTCAAGCTTTACTTTCGAATTGAAAGTATAATTTTCAAATTTATCCGCATTTCAGACCGTCAAAAAAATCAAGTATATTCACCACTTGACGTCTTTTCCCGGAAATCAAGAGCATCCCAAATAAGTATGCTATGAAAAAGTGTACGAATGTTCGTGCTGTTCGTTAAGCGATGGGGAGGGGGTGGAGGAGGTGATACGGATATGAGGAAAGAGATCGCTCGATTTCTGTTTCAACAAGTTATGTTGAAATGTAAGCTCATAAACATTGTGAAATTAGAAGACACCAACCATCTACCGTAAATACATATTACTTTTCTCTTTGCAAAGTCAACGATTTGTGCCATGAACTTTATAAAAAAGTGTGTATCCGTGAAAAGATTTAAAAATGTTAATGTGAACGTATGGTGACAGGCCATATACATAATTGTTTTACCTAGTTCTCTGTATAAACCATATTTTTCGTGGCTACTCTGTCGTATACGTAATGCAAAATGCTTATAATTAAAATAATTTCGCAAGTTCTCTTTTAAAATAGCTTTCAAATGAATATAACCATTAATTTGACAATTTTAAGCGGTATTCTGATTTTATAAAGTTTTATAACATTTTCGTTTTAATTTTCTAAGAATAACACGCAAAATCAAAAGCAAACCAAAGAAATCCTTTTAAATTGTATATTCTCTTGCTCTCAACATTGTGGTCGCTGATGGGGGCAGGATACTGGCAGCAGCAACGAACGGGCCAGGTGTACCCTAACATGGAAGGGGACGAAGGACACAAGAGAGCTGGGAAAGCTGGTAGTAGTTTGAGCTGAAGCTGTCGCCGTTTTTCCTTTTTCTGCACCATGAAGGGAAAGAAACGAAGATTCATAAACAACACTCGAAACAGGCTGCAACCCAGGACCAACACCAGCAGCAGCAGCAGGAGCCACCAAAGCAGGAGGAGCATTTAAAAAATGTACTGAGTAAGCCATTACTAAAGGCGAACGTTAAGAGTTGAAGGGGAGAGGGGCCATGGAGGTAAAGCAAAAGGCAAGTGCCGAGTGTTATTCTGGGATACACATGTATGTGGTGGGCATTGCCACCGCCAATTCGAGAATCAGGATGAAGAGACAAGAGGAGCCAAAAGAGGGTCTAGCACTTATTTCCTTCGGAAGCAAGAGAAGCTAGCAATGAAGATGGTTGCTGCAGCGGATGCTGTGGATGCGGAGTGGCGCCAGTGAGTAACAAATTTAAAGTAAACAAATAGTTTCGGTGTAATTGATGATGCCGCTGACGGACAAAGTTTTCGGTATGGGGTTCGGTTTGGGTTTTCAGTTGTTGGTGTTGGGGTTTTTGATGTTTTGCGAACGGAAGCAGCAAGGCAGCCAGACTCTGACGGGGCCATGCCTTTTGGGGCGGGCAGTAACAGAGGTAAGGCGACAGCATTGTGGCCAAGCGCTTTGTTAACAGACCAAGATGTTGTTCCACAACTTACTGCAACATATACACTTTGAGGAAAAGAACCCAAATAAATGGTCAGGATATGTTAAGTGTTAGCAGTTCAACGTTAAAGAAAATCATAGATACCTGAGTATTTGTAAATGTTTAGAACAAGTGTTATTTACAAATTTATTCAAAATTAAAAAATTTATTTATAAGTTCCTAAAAGTTCTTTAAAATTATGATTAAATTTATTTTTTATTTTTTCATTTATGATAATATATATTTGCTGTTGCTTTACTAAACACAAATTCAGATTGAAATGACTAAGCTGATGAAGTGATTGGACTTTTTCTCTCCATCTGTTTCTGTCTCTCGTTCTGAGCGTATGGCCATCCATGTATGCATGATGTAAGTAGGTATGTTTGATGCATTTACAAACATACTTACATAATAATAATGCAAAGTGAAGTTTTTGCCTGCCACAGGCGAGCACTTTAAATACTATTTCCCTTCCGGCACACACACAGAGACAGGCGTCCATATGCACACATACACAAACACTCACCCACACATGATAACCTTTGGCACACAACACAATATATGCCTCCTTTCTCTACCATCATCCAATCTGGCCGACAAAGAACTTGGAACAAAGTTGGTAGCCGACGCCGTCGCCGTTGCTGCTGCTGCCTTTGTTTCGCAGTCGCCGTCGCCATTTGCAACATTGTAACATAAAATCAGCAGAATTTCAAGCATTTCTGTTGCGCCCCAAACTTTTATGCACAGCCCAGCCGTCATCTTCAGGGCCACATAGCGGCGTTTCCCGTTTCCAGTTGCTAGTTTTACCATCGTCTCCCATCACCCATTAACCATTACCGTCACTCTGTTCCCGTCTCCATCTCTGAGAGCTGCTGGCTGTTGCTGCTTCTGTGGCTCCGACTTGTTTGTTTGCTATTTGGCTGGTAAAAACTTTTACCCACTGTTCGATCTTGCATAGGGAAGGAGCACGAGAACGGGAAGGAGTTGCGAACTTAATAACTTTCTTGTTCTTTTACTTCATTCTAACCTTTTTGGTTTTTTTTTTTTATATGTTTTTTTTTTTTTTTCTCCAGCTGCCGCCCCAGAATGTTGAACTCATATTAAGCGTCGACTTGTTTTTTTAAGCAATGCTGTTATAGTGCTTCCAAAGGATTTCACTGATGCCGGGGGTAAGGTAATTAAGTTGCACTAAAGCTACCATGGAAGTGCAGCATGCCCCGAAGCACTTTCTTTCACGTTTAGTAGGCCAAAAGGGTATAGAGAGGTGAAGTGTTCATAGGCCCAAAATCTACGGATTACCACAACAGCACTAGAAACAGCAGCAGTCCTTAGCAGTTATCCGTGGTCGTCCGTAACAGAAACAACTGTTGCTTACAGAGAGACCAGAGAACAGGAGCAGAAGCAAAAACAGTCAGTCAATGCTAATGGCTTTAAGGGAAATTTTCTCTTCACTTGCCCGCAAATGGAACGCGCTTACAGCTATTTTGGTGGTGGAGGGGGTAACAAGTTTCCTCTGGCAACATGGTTAATCTGTTCATTAAAAGTTTCATGCATATCGAACAATGACAATTGGCCAAAACAAGTTTCTCCCCTAATTAGTTACTATAATTTTCTCTTTTACTTTTTCCCTTTTTATTCCCACATAAATATTTGATGCGAAATACCTCGAATAATATATGTAAGTCAAAAATTTTTAAACAAAACCATTTAATTGTATTCTTTTTCAGATTGCAAAAAACTGTAGAACTGCAATGAAATCTATATTCAGGGATGAAAAAAAGGGGATTATTTTTAAGCTACTTACAAATCGTACGTTCATTAAAATCAATTAAACAAAACTATAAATAACTTGGTGGAAAAGTCGACGGCATCAACTTTAAAGTGTTCAATTTTCTTATATGTAACTTAAGTGCCACTTTTAATCGTAACAACTTACTAGTTGCTTGTATATTCATTTATCCTTAATGTAGTTGTCCTCATCTGATTGCGGGTTTCCCTTTGATAAGAAGAGAAAAGTAGAAGCCTTCAGCTGTCATGTTAAGAATGATTCAAATCTGCAACACAGTGGTTCGTAACTAAATATCTTCCCACTAAAGTAATGTAACAACTTATCGAATCTTTACTTGCCTTCATTCTGGGACACTCTTCAACCGTTTACCAAAAAGTTGGAAATATTTCAATTAGAGTTTCTGGCTTTTACAAGTAATTGCACTTTTTATTTTTTTTGCATTTCGGTTGGCACATTTCTGGTGCTGGTTGAGAATCATTTGCAATGCAAATTACCTGTCTAGTTGCAAACACATATCCATATATATATATTTAATACTGTTTGCCTCACTGTGCCACTTTTTAGTTGTTTCGCAACTCTTGGTCGTACATTTACTACCATCTACTGCTACGACTACTACTATCCTGGCCAATTGTCAAGAAATATTTTCGTTTGTACTTAATTCCATTGTTAAGGGTTAATGCAGGGCTCAAGTGCCAAAAGTTCACTCAGCTTGACGGAGTGTTTGGCAGCCACGGCTAGGGAATATGCGGAGGAGGAAGTGTTTTGAGGAGCCCGAGTCGGAGGGGGACATATTTTGAATAAAGGAATTAATCTGAAATTAAATATTCTGAAAAGTTTGTCTGCATTTGCAAAAGTATCCGCCCCAGCATCAGCATCCGAATCAGGCTCAGCCAAAGAGCCCTGAGCGAGTTAATAGCAGCCTTCCGCTTTTGCTGGCCTACTTCCACCCCATTCTTAAATAATATAAAAAAGCTGCCCAAAAATGCAAAAAATAAAAAAGAATCAAGCAAAATCCATTCCACACATCAAAAAAGAGACACCGAATTCTTGATGCCCTGAGTACACTATTCCATCTCACTGGTCGGGTTGGTAAAAGTTTGCTATTACATTCATGATCATTGTATTTCCCCGTCTACATTAATCAACTATTTGATACACGTCTTAACAACGCGAACAATGCAAAGAAAAGAAGAATACCTCTTAAAACTAAAGTGTATAACAAAAAATCCATCAACAACCAAACGCAAAAAAAATTGGAAAATTAAAAAAAAAATGAACAACAAAATAAAATAAAAAATGAATCCGAATACAAGTCAAAACTTGGGCATGACGCATAAAATTCCTATTTTTTTCTGTTTCTTGTTGTTGTTCACTGTTTACTGTGACCGAAAATTAATCAAGAGGCTGGCAACAGAATGGAAACGGGAGCATGTTCAGCGGCATTGTTCAGCGGCAGGTAGGATGTATGTTTGTCTGTCCCCTCCCCCTCGGACCAACCCACTGGCACTTTTATTCCGCTCTAGTGCCCCTACCTTCGTTTCTCGCTCTTGGTCGCCGCGTGATGCTCAATTCGGAAAAGTTTTTGATTGTTTTTATAAATTTTTATTTTTCAGCCATTGTTCATGTCGCATTGTCTGTCTTTGTCTGAATGCAAAAACGTAGGAAATCCATAGAAGTGTCAAAAGGGAAAGGAAGCGGCAGGAAGATCACACCCCTTCAAAGAATTCGCTAGAAATTAAAATTGTGTTATATATGGAGACAAAAAGATGAATGTCGACAGACAACTTTTGCCCTGTTTACAATTATGTGAATGTATATTTAAACCCTAACTACCCTTTCGCCCCTCTTTAACTCTAATCCCCTGTAGCGGACAATCCAATTATGCACTTCAATAAATAAATAAATACGTAATATTGTAATTGTTATCATTGGCTCAAGTGCGGTATATCGATTTCGATAAATTAACTGCAATAAAGGTGGAATTAAAAGAAGGGAAGTTCTTTTCAGATTATTTTGAAAATAATAACATATTTTCAATTACCAAAATGTTTAACATCTATACCACCATGGCAACAGGGAAATGTAAAGCCTTATGTACCTTAATTTAGTATAGGGTATTTCGCAATCGTTTCGCTCAATTGAATGTGTGAAATTTCTTTTTGTAATATTACAAATATCAATTCATTAAGCTGCATAGTTTTTCAGGCTCCAGACTCTGGGCATTGGCTTCTGTTTCAGATTCTTTCCCCATTCGTGCAATCATTCGAAGGGCATTCAAAAGCATTAACCATTGTCCTTGTGCGGACAGGCCGGCACACAGACAGATAAACAGACAGGCAGACAGACCCACAGTCAGACAGACAGATAGATAGTCAGCCCGCTGGCCAATCAGCTGTCCAGTATAATTAATGGAGGTTTTTATTGCGTTGGCCAACCAAGTTCCGGTTCAATATTAATTGCATATTAACAAGGCGCCGTGTGGAGAGGATTCGATACATATCCATCGCCATTACCAGGACCTTCACCAGAACCAAAACCAGGATGAACACCATCGACCACTTGGTCGATAATCATTGGCTCGTCGACAGGCGAACTGATTGATTATGATTGATATTGTGAGTAATTTTGCAAGTTGGCAAAAAGGTGCACAGACTACTATATGAAAAATAAGTCAAAGTAATATCAAGATGAATATGATGAGCGGGAGGGAGTGAGGCCGATGGCTACGCATGGGAAGGGGCTTCATAAGCCATGAAGATGTTGAATTGATGAAAGATTGCGCATTAAATAAAAATTTATTTGACAGGTTGAAGCTTTAACCTCTCTTAAAAATAAATAAAATAAATTTCAAGCTTTTTTTGTATCACAATAATCAGTCTATCTGTTGCCCATCAAAATGCACTTTAGGCGAACGTCTTCGACAAACGACTCAAATTTATGCGAAAACTCTAAATTTGATCTCATCATTTGACACATACAACACGATCTACTACTTAAATTGGTTAAAAGTAAAAATAATAGTTTTCAAGGTCTTAGTGCAAATTAAGAGACCACTGCAAACCCCAATTAATCACACACATTGTGTAAGCGATAAAATAAAAGCTTTCGTTGTTCATTCTTGATAATTATTTTGATGCTGAAATTGAATACATACATAAGTACGTATGTTGTATCATAATTAAAGGTAAATAAAAATCAATACGTCAATAAAGAACAAAAAATTATGAATAATCTTGTATGTACATTCATATGTATGTATGATTAATACCCCGCTCATCGAGGTTAAAGTAATCAGCATGTGTAATTGCGAATTGTGTCTACAAATAAGGATAAAACCTTTACAAATTGTTGACTTTAAGCGGCCCGAAACATGGCCAGACTGACGGCAAAGGGATATATTCCAAAGATATCGATCCGCCGTTTGAGCTATTATTATTTACCATCTCTAATTTCATAGTTAATCAGTAGCAAATCCTACGAAAACATCAAAAATCATATTGACAGTCAAGAAATATGTTAAATGCAGTATCATAAACAAACCGCATCACAATTTATGTGTTTTAGGAGATTTTTTAAAATTCTTTTTTATTTACTTCAATGAAATCTTTAGTCATTCTATTCGATTAATTATATTTCTTTGCTTTCGAACAGCCCAAATACAAATGATAATAATAATAATATTAGGTTTCGTTTTTTCTCATCAGATGGTTACAGCTGTAGAAGGACGAAATTTAATATCACCAAAATATTCTTTTCTCAAAACATTTTTGTTGTTATCGTTGTTGTGGATTTTTCTATACGTTTATATATTTCTTCCGTTCCTTTTTTTGTTTAATTTTCTGACACAACGATTACGTTTCTTATTTCTTTCTTTTTGCAACATTGTCAGTCAGTCAGTCAGCCGCCTTCGCTTCCACCTCAGACCCATCTTTAGGCTCCTATAGTCTGTTGTATCCTCGTGCTGTTGCAATTGCAAATTGCAGCAACAAAAACTTCGAGACGACAGACAGAAGGTGGAAGCTGAGACATGCTGAAGCAAAAGCACAAAAGTACTGAGTACAGAGCTCTTGGTAGCCGGACGTATTTCTTAGCATTCGGTTTCATTTCTCGACTTTTCTACGCGAACTCAACTCACAATTGCCGCCAGGATGAACACACAGAAACATACATATATAAATATGAGAATTGTGAGATTAAAATTTGTATTCAAATCCAAATTACTTTGCACTTGCCCAGCCATTGTTATTTCAATTGCTCGCCATCGCAAACACCAAACCGTAATCATACAAACAAAATGTTGTATACAATCTAATATAATCTAAAGGTAAGAGCTCCTCAGAGCAACAGACATATTTGTGAATTCAAAATACTCAATTGGACAGAAAATCTATAAACTATTTACGACAACCAGAAACACGAAACACCTACTATGATATTAGCTCTTAAACCGATAACGATTAATGCTTAATTCGTCTTTGAGCAGTTACGCATTTGGGCCACACAATGCTTCGAATTGGGAAACCAATGAAAAATGTGGTGCTGGGTACAATGGGTAATATCTCATATATCACCAAGTTTGCACAACGAAGCAGAGTTATCGGTTTCTGGTTTCTTTGTTTTAGCCGACACTCGCATCAACCACCACCTTCCCCAGAATGCTCATTAATCCTTAGGCATCCCAGCAATATGCATTCCTTTCCATTAAAAGCTGACAAATTCGATTGTCTAACGGCAATTACATGCCAGTTAGGAATTGAAGTGGCAATTTTGGTTTGATTGAAGTCCAAAAACGTAGAAATCTGCACACACCGCATTGTATGGCTTATTAGATTAGATGCCCTTGGGTGCTACAAAAAGGATATATTAGAATCAACAAAAAGCGAACAAATACATAACAACATTCTATGTTTTAGGTTTCAAGCACAATTACGGTTCAATTCTTTCTAAAGATATAAGTTTCAAGCTAATTGTTATAGTTGTCTAATTCATATATACCAACATACAAATGAGTTAATATAGAGTTCTTTTGTAAATAATTTACCATTTGAAATTGTTATAATTATATTATTTACCTTTTACAGGGTACACGGGCTCAATTCACGTGTTTATAGTTTGTCGCCAAATTGCTTTTTCCATATTTCGCTTCTTCCATTTCGATTATTGCATGTTCTGATTAATAATCTGGCATTGGTGATAATTTTATTCGGATTTCCTATTTCTAATGACGGGCTTTGGGGGACCGGGGTCGGGTCCATTCACATACCATTCACATGCCATATATACCACATCGATATGACTCGCCGACGCCATGTTGGATGCGTGCCAAAGTGGAGATTTGAACGTGGCGCTGATAGAGCATAAACTGTAACTAATTTAAGCAGGCCAACGTGTCTAGTGGGGGCGTTGCCAGGTGGGTTGAGGCACAAAGGTGACACAGCCTCAAATCATAGGACACACAGTTGCAGTAACCTGGCTGGCTGGTTGGCCGCCTTGCCTGCCTGCCGTACACGACATCTCTTCAACCGATGATGCCATGTGGAGGAGAAGCCTCAGTGTCGTGGAGCGGCATAAATACGTGCACATTTAGCTGATTCTGATTCCATTTGCATTACAACGTTCTCTGCCCTTATATTCTCATACTCATACTCATCCTCATTCTCTTCGTACCGTCATCATCGTCGTCGTCATTCCAAGACTGAAAGAGCACCGATCCGCCCCTCCTGTCCGGCCTTCCCAACCACTCACTAGTCACTCAACCAAGCCGGCGGCGATTAGACGAAACTCGGTGCCAGTCTCGACGCCAGGGTTGACGGAGGACGAGGCCCACACCCTGGCCATGGCGTGCGATGGCAAGCCAAAACATCCAAAGTGCGCTGCCAGCACTCAGGTAAGAGCTGAGACCTGACCGGAAACAACACGACACCACCAAGTACATAGTATCCGCCAACAAATCACCTGAAGGGCCAAGTCGGGTCGGTTCGGGTCAAGCCGGGACCGGGCCGGCCAAAGTTTGCGAAATTCTCAGTGCGAAGGTGTTGAGCTAATAATTTTAAGTTTCTTGACTTTTGCTAAAACGAAAATAAAAAATATAAATACCCCACAATTAGTCGAAATCAAAATACCCTGTAGATCTATATGTACATCAAATTAGCTGGAACCAACAACTCCGCTCTCCACCAGCAAATTTCCATTGCAAGAAGTAAACAAACAGATATGTATTAAATATGTCAATCTCCATAATATTCTCCATTTAATCTATCATTCCAGGGTATGTAAAAAGAAAAAGGAAGATTATTTGCATTTGCCTTGGACAAATATTTGTGTTCTATATTTTGTTCAAGTTTGCCATAGACACACAATGCAATGCAATGAGAGAAGAAAAAATGAAACCCGTGGCAAGAAGAGAGTGGAAGTAAGAAGAAGAAGTGCCAAGGATGCCTTGATGATGAGGAGAGAGTTTTGGAAATCTAGCGGAAACAGTTCTTTGAGTTGACTTTAAAGTTTTTGGACACTGTTCAAATCTTCTTCTGTCCCTTCCGCTCTCTCTGCCTGTCTCTCTGTCACTGTGTCGCTCCAACCAGCCTACTGCACATTATGATAGAAACTTAAGCTTTTTCAATCAATATTCTGAGATACATAAAAGGAGCCAAGAAAATATTTGCATAAATTTATGCTGATACTTTAATATCTTATTTAAATTTCAATTTTGTACTTGATCGTGAGTTTGAAAAGGGATCAAAAAAGTTTCAACTGGGTTATGACACTCCTCCCTAAAACTTACCTATGTGACCTTGTCATCATGGCGATTGTCTTAGGCTAATAAACAACGTTACTCATCCACGGCATTGGGCCATAATATACATATATCTCCCTTACTCAGAGAGGTGACATTTCGAAGCCAATTATAAACTGACCTAAGCATAACTTAATAAGCTTTCATTAATAAAAGTTAATAGAAACACAAATTTTAACTACATTTTAAATGCGTTGCCATCTAAATATACAGCTATAGGAACCCTCAACGTTTTGTCTTTCACTTTATAATTTTCACAAAAATGTATTATATGTATGTATGTATATATTAAATTGTTGAGTAAATGAATTGATGGGAAAAATTTCATATAAATTGAGTGGCTTGTGGCGACGAAACTTCATTGCCAATTAACAAGATGTTTTTGGCCCTGTCTTTACCTCTGTGCCAGCTGTCCCTGTCGTCCCAGCTATCGCCTCTATCAGTGTCGTCGCTTTTCACTGTGCTTGTTCTCCCACAAGAACCCAAAAGACCAACTCCAAAATTGTGCGACAGCCGCTGTCGGTGTCCAGGAATCAAATGTAAATTTGGGCATCTTACATAAGTATACACGTGTATGGCAAAATGAGCGAAACAAATTGCCATTATACTCCTTGTACAAGATGGCGGACAAGACAGGCGGCAGGCTAGCTGAGGGAAGCGAGGTCTTCAGGCAGGCAGTCAATATGGTGCGGTTGATTGGCTTCAGACTTGGCGTTGAAAATTGCCGTTAGAGGCGTTAATTAAAATTCGATTAGTTTTAGAGAGCGCCACATGCCAACCGCCTAAGATTGCTGCCAGCCTCAGCAGACTTGAGACGGAGCCACGAATATAACCACCCCCACCAGCCGCTCACTACGCATCACCCATCTCCAACCCTGCCTTAAGGCTGCTCATTTACATGCATGCAATATTCTTTTGCTCTGCTCTTTGTTGTAGTTCCAGTACCAGTTCCCCCAGCTCCCGTTCCAGCACCCATCTCCAGTCGCAGCCCCCAGCTGGCGGCGCAAATTAGTGACATTCATTAGAAATCCAACCAGGGATTTGAAAGGAATGGTAGGGAATGGTAGACTGCTGGGGGACGGGGGTATGGACGACAATAATCTGTTGCCAAAGTTTGTTTTCAATTTTGTCATTGCTCGTTTAATTAAATACGTGATTTGACAACAGCTACAACGTGTTGGGATCAGTCCATGGTGAACGGGCAAGTGGAAGAGACAGGGGGCTGGGATTATTTCATGACTATAAATTCATAGCGCATTTCTCTTGATCTTATAACTGAATGAAATAAGAGAAACAGAAAGAAACAGAGAAAAACAATTGCTTTCCAAACGGATAATGATAACTAATCTTAATCATTTTAGCAAAATAAAAGAGCAATTGCATAGAGATCAATAAAAGTTCAAATAAATAATATAAGCTGCCAAATTTTGATTTCACTAAAATGGGGCATGAAAATTTGAAGTTAATAGTTCAAAGTTCAAACTCATGCACTCATTAAAACAATCTTTTGAGTCTTTCACTCGAATGTTATCAGATTTAGAAATGGAAGCTCTTTTGAGGAATCAAAATAAAAGCAGCAAAGATCATGTTAAAGCATACATTCATTTCCTCTCGCTCCGTTCCTTTTCCTCTTTCTTTTATACCTTCCGCCATCATCCAGATGTACGTCGTCAACATACCATGCCTTCTGTCGTCCACTTCCCATGTCAGCTGGCGGCTGGCATCTGCTTGGCCCGGTCACTGGCACTTTGAGTGGGTCTACTCGTTTCCTTTTGCCATCCTTGCTGATGCCATTGTCGGTCTCCATCGCCGTCTCCGTCGCCAGCGATTCCAACGACTCTGACGCTCCGTCTTCATCTGCCCTCCATGCAAAAGGCCTGTCAGTTGTGCTAGCGGCCGCCATGACACCGCCAGCGACATCTCACCATCGTGGACCATCATCTTGGCAACTGGCAACCAGCAGCAGCTTCCACCGTACGACAAACAGCGACAACATCGTCCACGTTGTCGACTTAAGTGCCAAAAGTCGCGTTTCTCTTATTGTGCTGGCTGGGTTATTTTTTATTTTACACTTTCACTGTGAAGCATAATGGAGCTGTCACTCAATTTGTATCGGTTCGTAACAATAAACAATCAACCTGACAACAAGACAAATAGTTTTTATTGCCTTTTACCGATGAAGATTAAAGTCAACAAAAATTTCCGCCAAATCTTAACTTATTCTAACTTTTTCGGGTCAAATTTTCTTCAATTCCATCGCTTTTAAACACTATTCGACTACTTCGTTATTCTTCAGTTTGTTTATGCAATTGCAGTGTATGAACATTTCGTTATGCCAATTTGTAGATTTTGCTCCTTTTTTTTTCGCCTTTCGCATCTTACTTTTTTTCGCACTGAAATGAAGTGGTTCTAAATTAGAAGCCCAGCCCGACTGACTTTCTCTGGTCTCTATCTGTGGGTGTGTGTCTGTGTGTGTATGTATATTTTATGATAGCTAAAGAACTTTTAGGTAATTTTTTTTCTTCCTTTCTTTATTCTTTTTTACTTGCGCATTTCTCTTTCGGCTCCTCCCACCCAACCAAAGCTGGTTAGTCCTTATGCAGGATGTGGCATTTGGCACTGCCTCAACAGTAAATTCTGTTACCCAAAATGTAACCTTAGTAACCAGTTGCTTATACTGACCTACCTAATCATGCACTGTAGTCATGCTTAGACTGATTTCTTTTCACTTCTGCGATTGATGGTAATGTCGCATGCATGTCTGATGACGATTGAGAGGGAAAGTTTGTTTCATTTGAGTTAGAGTATAATCGATTGCATTCGAAGGGGGCCAATCGATAAAGTAAATGTCATACATGCAAGTGGCAACTCTGGCCACAAATATATAATTTAAATACTGAGACTACTGCGAAAAAAACTACTTTTTTTATAGTGCAAAAAGAAAATTAGACCAGCGAAATGACTTAAGCCCAATTACTTAAGAAAAACGATAAAAATAACTATGGACACTTTGGACTTTAACAGAAACCAAATATGAATGAAGTGTTTGTAATGCAAGCGTTATTCAAATAAGAAAGACAGCAGAATCAAATTTAGATGTGTTCGGCTCATAGTTGCTCGGCTCGTGGAGTGTCTCTGCCAGACAAGGACGTGCAGCCAAAAATTAAATGAAAAGCGCAAGTTCCTATTTGTATGTATTTATGTACGTACATTAAGGACATAAGAGAAAAGTGAATTTTCACAGTCTGAGTCTCAGCCGAAGTAGCACGAGGATGAATGGATGGTTGGGTGGATGGTTGGATGGTTGGATGGTTGCTGGAATAAATGGCATCAGCCCGTCAAAGGAGACATCGGGCAGCATAATCAGAGCACATGCCGCCTCTCTTATGCTTAGGAGAGGACATAATTTAATGAGCCGCAAAATAAGTGAACCCCCCTTAATAATGCTCACATTTCAGCTGAAGGACTTTTCGTATCATAATTACGCAATGTCCTCGCTTCAGCTGTGGGCCTGGAACACTGTCAAGGTGTTTCCCATTCCCATCACAAGCGCATTGCGATACCAAAATAAATATCCTGTATTCGTTAAGAATGGGCAAAACCTTGAGAGTTTTATGAAACAAAAAACAAATACTTCTTCTGCTTCACATAAAAAATTGTACTAAATTATGAAAAGGCATACATTTTTTGTGTTCGTATGAGATTCTAATTACTCGTCATTTTAACTTTGACTTTGGCTAGTATATTTTTTTTTTTTTTCTTGTTTTGCTAATGCTATGCTAATCGAATTTCTTCATAGAAACAGCAATTCGTTTAATGGCGGTTTTCTCTTTTTTTTTCACCTAATTTTCTTGTGCGGCGTTTCGATTTGGCCACGTTCTCCTCTTTCTCTCTTTCTTTTTTGCTCTATCTCTCTCTTTGTATGTGTCTTTCTCTGTCTCACTTAAGTCTCGATTCTTTTCTCGACTGCAGTGTGATTACTATCGTGAACCATGGCAGTGTTTGTCTGTATTTGAAAGAACTTTTACCTAAACAAGCTCGTATACACAAGCATTTTGTACGCTGCACAACTCATGACCCAACTCCTTTCCCCACAATTTCATGCCAAATCAGTAGCGGATTCATAGGAAAACGTTCTCGAGAACTCGCTACTTCTCTGATCGCAAGAATTCTTCTCAAACTTAATATTTTTCTACAAGAGATGTTTATCTTGTATAAAGATCTACTAACAAATTCAGTTCTCATGATTGTAACTAAAAAAAAATCAATTTTTTAATGCAAACAGCCGCATGTATGATAGAGAAGGATAAATTTGTGCGATTTTGAAAATGGACACCTTTTTCGGAGGTACACAAAATCCTCTACTGCCTGTGAACGCAACCATTTTGCGGAGAGTTAAGGAGCCAACGGTGTTTTAAGAGGTATGGGATGAGGGGAGGTAACCAGGGAACAAGGGCAGGGCAATGGTAACGGCTTTGGGGCACAGAAAGACGGCAAGAAGTTTCACCAAGTTGTTATACTTAGCATGTGTTCGTGCATTCGCTTTATCGACCAACTAATTACGCCACAAGTAAAAAAGTTTTATTAAAAAGCCTCGACCAACTGCCGTTGAGTTGCGGTCCGTGTACGGTCCGATCTCGGTCCCTGTCCGGTTTATACCTCTCTCTCTTTCTTTGTCTCTCCCTCTCTCTCTCTCTCCCCTTTCTCACTTTTTCTGGTCAACCCGACTGTTGGCAACTGTTTTGGGACTTGTGTGAGTGGGCCATAAGCGCACTGTTCGCCAGCTGTGTTTCTTGTAAGTAACAGACCCGTTCCATATCATTTCATACCATTTTCAGACACACACACAGACACCCATGGATACACTACATGTACATACATTTATACACACATAAGTACATACATACATATGTACATATATGGATGGCATACTTTCCGAGTATTTTACAAGTAACACGCATCCGCTGGCTCCTGCTCCAATCAGGTGTTAAGTGAAACACGGCGAGCAGTTTGCTTTTGCTTTTCGTAGCACTGCCCCGGAGCCAGACATGGACATGGGATACGGACATGGACACCAGGCGCCAGGCTGAGACCCAAAATGAAAGCTGGCATAAAGGAAATACTAATCTATATCAGATGCAGTTTCGGTCGAGCCGGGATTTTGGCCCCGTTCTTCTAGTTGCTGCTGTTGTTTTTGTTCTTCTTGCTGTAGCATAACCAAAGAAAAATACTCACACACAGGACTAGAAAGGACACTTGCACATGGAAGGTTTTCTCTATTTTTTGTTTGTTTTTTTTTTTTTTGTGTCAAGAAACAGGAAAGCTCGAAACTAGGTTGAACTTGTCGAAGCATGTTGTCAGCGCATAAGGCTTTAAATTGTACTCATGTCTTCTCTTGTCCCAGCAAGTTTATTCAGGAACTTAAGTCTGCTTAGATGTGCTTAGTTAGTGTTTACCAGGAGCAAGGGGACACCCTCAGCAGGGGGAAAAGCGGCACTGAGCCATGTTAAACATTGCTGACCACTTGCAATAGGAATTCCTTTTAGTCCTACCACTCCAAAGCCTACCATTTTATAATTTTCAATTCACCAATTCAATTGCCAAATCAATTTGAAACTGTTGATTACGATTGACCTTTCGATTTCGTTTAGAAAGTCAGAAGCTTTAAGGTAAAATTTTTATAGATATGTACATATGTATGTATGTATGTATGTATGTACTTCTTTTCATTATGTTTATTCTCAGTGTTGGAGAATATGAAAAATGTTTGTTGTCTCGACTTGAGTGTTGCAAAAGTATGCAAACAGAATCTGGAAATCTTTCAGAATTAGACTCGCTTTGTGGCAAAAGTCTCACGAAATTCATGCGAAGTTCATTCATTTTGAGCATTCTAAGCATCATATCCATCGTCGGGCCAAGTAATCGTAATAATCTCAATAATATGTATCGTCTTCACGACAATGAATCAAATGCAGTGGGTAAGTACCACATACATACGTACGTTATTTTGGTATTATAAATAAACATTTTATTACTCTTAATTCAGTATGGGGAAACGGAGTCGTTGGATTCACTATCGATGCATTAATTTTTGTTAACCTGTTGGCCTTCCTGTATGTCATTTCCCATATAATACTACATTGCATTCACTTTTTCAACAACGTCGATGGATGATCCCACTAATTTCACTCAAACACGCATCAGTTCTATGCATTAATCTACTCTAGGATTAAAAATAAATTGCCCTGTGTAATTATTTGATTTGTGTGTGGTTAACTCATTGAAAACAAAAATATATATTTGGCCAAGAATGCACAAAGTCCCTACTGATCGAAGTCTAATCATGAGTACATGGAGCTGCAGAGACCACACCAGAGAATAAGCCAAGCAGTGCGAATTTCCCCTACAAGAGAAATGTGCCCAACAACGACACAATGAGAAGGAGAGATGTTCAGCATGCGCCCATTTAACGCTAGCTGCTTCAGCGGCTCTGTTAAGGCAATGTTGAGGCTCTGTTAGTTGACTTGGACATATAAATGCTGCATGCAAGGAATTTGGCTAAATCAGTCTGCGGGCGAGCGTGGTCGTTGGTGTTGGTCGTTGTTTTTTGGGGCCAAGAAACGGCATTTCTCTCAGTCGCACAATTGGCAGCGCGGCATGGCCAATTTAGTGTCTTGAAGTTAGTGGGAGTGGCAGTAACAACATTTCCGTTTATCGTTACCGCAACCGTTACGTGTTACCGTTACCGTTACCGTTAACTCTGTAACTAACATTTGAACGTGAACGTGTATACCCTGTGCCGTGTTGTGGCATGCCGTGGCGTGACGTGAGGTGACATCGAATGTGAGTTAGTGGCAATGAAGCCGTGTGAAGAGTCGTCAAAGTCGTATGCCATGTACCTATGTACCTTTATGGCCATCAGGCATACGATGAGACAATTAAGAACGAATATCCATAATTGCCAGAGCACATACCAACACATACACACATACAAAAGACACTTTTGTGGTGGCTGTCTGAGTATATAGGGTGCCCTGTGGGGTTGGGAGAGCATGGCCAATGCAATTTGTTTTCAAGCCAAGAAAGTGCCGCAAAGCTCTACGACTCTGGCCATGGTCAGTGTCATCATATTGCCGTTCGTGTTAAAGCCAATTGTATAGAATTGAGCCGAAGAATAGACACAAAAGGCAAAAGCTGTGTGCATTAGAACGCGACTTTTTTTACCTTTTTTTTTTCATGCTTTTTTTTTGTTGTCTTCAATTTGCCTTTTGCCATTTTTTGATGCAATTTGCTGTGCTTTGTGCAATAATGGTGATGGCACTGGCTAGGTCGGTGTCGGTGTCGGTGTCTGTATCTGTGTTCTTCTGGCCAGAGGTCAAGCCATCTTTTAGTGACCACCACCACAACCACCCAACATCATTGCCCGCAGAGGCCACCCGTGGCAAACAAAGAAGCGGCGACAACATAAGCAAATAATCACATTAAACAAGTTGAGGCAGTGCCAAAGCAAACAATATTGTTAGAGACGCGCGCGAGGGCTAAAGCCAACGTTGAAGAAAACAGACAGACAGGCCGACTGACTAACTGGCCCTGTCAAATGGCAACTGGAACTGCGGGACTTGGAAGCGCGCTATCGTTCTGCCGTTGATGTACTTTTTGAATTTTTCATTGCTCCCTGCCTTTTCAATTTTTTTTCATGTTCTTATTTTTCATTTTCAATTTTCCATTTTTGTTTTCCTAATTTTATTCCATTTTCTTTTTTTTTTCAATTCGCACATGGCATTAAAAATGAAAAAGCTTCAGTGAAATTAACAGCAGTTTCCTCTGATTTTTTTGTGCTCTCATTTTTTTGTTGTTGTTAAAGAAATTAAGTTGTGAATACGAAAAAACAAAATATGAAATAATAAACATAATAAGAAGAAAGGAATAAAAGGAATACAGAGTGGATATACAATGGAAAAGAAGCATCGGCCAACGTATATGAATACGAATATTTAGAAAACAACCGAAGAACAAAAAAAAAGAAAAAGAATGGAACAATAAAAACCAAACGCCAAAAATGTGAGTTGATGAGATCTTCTTCTTTTTTGTTTTCTCAGTCTCACTCATGTCCCATCTGGGCCATAAAGGCAACACCCTGGCCCTTCTCTCTCTCTCTCTCTTTGCCTGTACTTCCTCACCCACAAACTTCCTGTGCAAGCTTCTAAGAAAATTTGAAAGAAATGAAAGTGGATTAACTTTTTCAATACCCTGTGGGAAGAGGAACAAAATTTGAAAAATTAAAACATAATCTAAGGATATTCTAAAACGTATTGCAGCGCCCCCTGAGGCCATTGGTTATCTGGCAATCTAATTATCTATCTTAATTTCGATTTAATTGCTACTTTTAGTAGAAAATTATTCTAGAAAGGTCATTGGGAATCCAACATATGCCAATTCGGGCCAGACTCGATTGCCTTTAGATGAGTCTTTTCTCCTTGAAATGCCCTTTTGACCCGACCAAAAAAAGGGTATTAAGACCAAAAATAAAATAAAACATAATAGTATTTTGCATGTGAGACGAATAGAACTCAATGTGAAAACAAAAGACAATCGTAAAATGCTTTGACTTGCTTGCTTTGACAAAGTTCAAACCCAAAAAAAGAAAAATAAAAAAGGCCAACAAACAATTAACTATGTACACATATGTATGTATGTACAACTGAGTTGAAAATTCCGGCTCTTTTATCTAAAATTTCATTTTCATCTGGGACCTAACCTAAAGCATTTGTTTGGCCAGTGTGTTTTTAATCTAAACGAGCCAGAACGAGTCCCTCATCAAGAACATTAAATATGAACCTTTCACTGATTATATATTGTCCTATATATTATTCGGGATATAACGTTTTTAATGTCTGAATAAAAACTACAGAAACAAAACAAACTGGCCAAACAGTTGAATTTTTAACGTCACCAAAGTGAGATTTGAAAGTTTGATACTCATACGACGTGTTGTCCCCATGATTTGGCATGTCAAGCCAATTATTTTCCATGTATGTACATATTTGAGTATGGTATACAATATGTGCATATCAGTGGGCATATTTAGTGTGCGAGATGTGGCTATAAAGTTCATCGTAAGCAAAATTGAAAATTGCCCCAAAAAGTATGCTTGCCTTTTCTTCTAAAACAGCCATTATATGAAGATACAGTATTTTTATTACTTATTTCGAAAGAACGTTTCTCCATTACACGATGCACACATTTCCTGATACTTTTTAATAAGTTTGTTATCATCTACACACATATGTAGCTTTTAATCTACTAATCTTTTCCTCCACACCTCGTACACGGCGACAATCATTTTTTATATGAATACATAAAATGTTTGCAATTTGCATATATGAAAAAACCAGAAAATAAATAATCGAAAAATATCAATTGAATTTACTAAATGACCTACTAAGCGATTCTGACACATTCCCTCTCCCTTGGAATCCTCTGCAATCATCCCCTTAGTAAAAAAAAACCATAAAAAACAAAATAGATAGCCGAAAAAAAATTCAAAATGAGATTTGAAAGAGGAAGAACGAGAGCTGCAGGGGGGTTGAGAATGGGTGGTGGAGAAAAAAGGAACATCATGCATATCATGGGGGGAAGGATGAGATGGCAGTAGGATAAGAGCAAACATCATTATAAAGTCCCACAAAAAATGTACTTGAGAATAATCTTGAAATCAATTTTTAGATAGATACACAAAGATTAATTGAATGCAAATATAATTCCAATTGATTAGATTTTAATTAGCCCCACTTTTAATTGAATTAAACAAAATCTCTTTATTTTAGGAGTATTCTGTGTGAATGTATATCATGTGCGTGTGTCTGTGTGTGTGTGCTTGTGTAAGAATGTGTACAATTATAAATTAAAGCACTTGGGAAGACTGCAAAAATAATGAAAACAATTTCAATTTCACGCACTTCTTATTTGTGTGTATCTACTTAAACATTCTTCATGGTCACAAGAATGACCATCGGAGGCCACATGAATTGAGAAAACTCAGATAAATACTAAATAAGAGGTGTGGCAAAGTTTTTTAAATACTATGGAACTTATTCTTCGCCTCCTTACACATTCGACAGATGTCAATTGTGCATAGAAACTGTAGTTGGACCATGTTTTACAACAAAACGGCTTTGTGATACCTTCTAAGTAGAAAAGTCTTGAATAAGGTATGTACATTTGTAGATATAGACTAAGCGTTTGCCTAGATCTTAAAGGATTTGCATTTGACAGGAGTCCAGAATTATTTGGCATCACAACGTTTTGATTGCTATCTTCTCTTCAGCTCTTATTCATCCTAAATAAAAGTTAAATCTTTTTATATTTATACATACGTATTTTCGAATATGCCCAGTTAGTCCTTGATAACAGGGTAATGGAATTTCCCATAGGAGAGCTCGGCACAGTTTCAGGTTGCAAAACAAGGAAAAAAATGATTTATTAACTTTTGTATTTGAAGTATTTTGTATAATTTATGCCGCAACTAAGTTTTGTTTAATTTGCATTCGAAATTTGTAATTGACCTTTTTATTTATATAGCCAAAGAAATTTAAGAAATTTAAGAACATTTTATAAAGACACAAATTTTGTTGGCATAGTCATAAAAACCAAGTTAAAGCAGTTGACTTGATTGTTAAGAAATTTAAGAACATTTTATAATATTAATATGTATTGTTAGGTTTAAGTTCTAAATCTTAAAGAATACAAATTTAATTGTATAAAATCAATTTAATTGATATTGACAGAATCTATAATCATGATAGATTCCATCTCAAAGACAGCTTTTTTAAGAATATGCTAAGGGATAAAAGATACATTTTCCTACGAATTATTCCGGTTTGTAAGGGAAACAATGAATTATATTTAGAATTTAAAAAGAGATAACGACTTGCTTTGAATATAGAAAGGAATGTGCTGAGTATGGGGATTATTTTTATAGAATGTGGATAGAGAATGCATAAAAAGCAAAGATGACTTCAAAGACACATGAAGGTTTTGCTTCACCACACACACACACACTCATGCACGCACACACACTATTTCACTCCCATCCGGTCTCTCTCTCTCTCTCTCCCTCTCTGTTGCTCACTTATGATTTGTGTTTGCACTTTTTTAAATAACGACTATGTAGTATTTCAAGAAGAACCTGTGTAAATAGCGCATATTTATAGCACTGTTCTTTGTTTTAACCAGCCGTCACATAATCCCTTGTGGGATGGCACGACGACATAGGGCAACTCTTAAATTGGTTGAAAAGTTGTCATATATTCGACTAGAGTATGCCACACCTACAAACATATACCATGTCCCTACGAATGTATGTTTGTGAGTGTGTGTGAAGTAGGTAGGAATGTGGCTCCTCTGGATGCGTGCCTGTGAATATTACATGCATACATACATACATATATACCAATATGTGTGAGAATGAGTGCACAATATGACGTTCGTTTCGTTGTTGTACTTAACCACGTTCCTACCATTTTTTTTTTTATATAGATACATTCATATGTATGTTTGTCGAAATATATCTCACACCACACACACAAAGACACACACATACACATATACATACTACAAAAACATATATACACTGCGGACAAATCGTGCCTTTTCACATACCCTACATGTGCATACATACATACATTAATAGGGTAGGCTAGGGTAGGGTATTTGAATCATATTGCAATATTCATGGGGCAAGTTTCGATTCCAAGCTGTAAATGCCTCAAGTTCTGTGATCGTTAAAGCTCTAGCTCATCAACTTTTCAAACCTTTTCTTGCGAATTCGAAGATGCAAAAATTTGTTGGGAGTTCTCTTCATAAATTAAATGAAAGTAACATTATTTAATTAATTTTCTTTGGGTTTTTTTTCAAAGAACAACATAAAGAATATTCAGCTGTTTAATTAAACCACTTGAAGTACACAGATAGACCGTAGGCATAGCATACTTTGAGGCACAATGAACACTGAAAGTAGTAACCTTTGAGCAATCGCTGGATACATGTGCAGTCGGGCAACTCTCCGAGAGGTTTTCGGCATATCTTTTTTTATCACCCACTGTCACACTGCCTTTGCCTCCGTTTCAGTCGCTGTGTTTTCTGGTTCAAAAAGATATTAACGCGCAGAAAAATACTGCACATTAGCCGGCGTAGTTTTTCATTTTTAATTTTCATTCTCTGCGCTGTGTGGTGGCAACCATTTGCGAATGTCGACCCCCTCTTCAGTCATGAGTAGAAAGCTGGGGCTGTGGCGGGGGAACTTCAGCTTGGGGCTTTGGGCTTCTGCAAAAGTTGATGGGGCAGACGGCTAAAGGGATCCGGACGCAGACACCGATACGGACAGGGACACGGACACAGACACGGACACGGACGCGGACACTGGTTGAAGTATGAGCTTTGGGGATTCATGGCCGGGCATTAAGGCAAACTAGAATTTAAATGAAACTTTAACACGTGGAAAACTTGGGGGAATTAACCGGTAAACACGTGTAATGAAACGCGATTTAAACAAATGTTGTCTGCCTAAAGTGTTTTATACACTCCGAAAAAGCAAAAGGGTAGATAGTCCTTGGCGGAGAAATCCCAAAATAAATGGGATTATCTAAATAGTTTGAGCAGCAGATCACTGTGTAATATTTTTGTTGATGTGAAATTACTCATACGCAGAGTGATCCTAATGGATCACCAGGCTATTTGTAAAAATTAAAAATATACTTTATACAATAAAATAGAAAGTTGACTTTAAAAATGTTAATATTCTTACTGAAAAATACAAATAAAAAGAGTAAGCCAAATAAATCCCATACCTTTGTGGGGGTTTAGGTTTTGTTTGTTTTTTTTTATCTGCTTTTTTTTGCCTATTAGGATTTTCTGATTGTGTACCCAGGTATAGAGATTTCCGTTTCGTATTATGTTCAGTTGAGGGAAAATTTGTTGAATTAAATTCCATAATTAATTATTGACGTTAGATAGGCAGCTTACATATGTATATGCATGCATTAGTAGTAGAAAAGAGCTAGCTTAAAAAGAAAATTCTATAACTAATGAACTTCAAAGACTACTTAAAAGTATAAGAATAAAGAGTGAGATAGAACCGAAGCAAGGAGTGAGGGAGGAGGAAATATAGGTGAAGGCATTAGTTCGTGTCAGCGGTTAATTAAATGCAAATCAAATGGTTTCTATATATACCAATTTCCAACCCCATCCGACAGCACATTGAAAATGAATTGTTAGGTCATTAGGCGCAACAATGTAAGTAGATAGACACACATAGACACACACACACACACCTCCTTTTCGCGAAGAAAGGCAAACTTGAGTTAATTGAAAATGCGCGTATATAACTAGTTAGTCTTTAAGTAGATTACATGGCCATGAAGCCTGTGCCCGTGCTCTGCTCTCTCCGCTGCTACCTCTGCCATCTTGCATATTCTTTACATTTATACTGAAAGCCATTCGCTGCCGCATTCTCTTTATGCAATGAAGAGCAAGCGTGCCACACTCTTCACATGACTATGCATACATCTATGTACATACATATGTATGCCAGGGACGAATCTAGTATATCAACGGGTTTGAAGGCCTCTCTTTTGAGAACCAAGAATAATTCCTCATTTTATCCCAATTTAAATTTTATAACAAAAACATTGAAACTTTAAGGACAAGAGCATTGTTAAGTGTAAACGAAAAAGATCACAGATTTATTAAAACATTTTATTATTTTTCAAAACAAATTGAAAATTGAATTGATTTAACAATTTTTGGGAGTTTTGAGATATGACTTTTTCAAAGCATACTTATTGGCACACTTATATACAACAAGCAGTGAAAAAACATATAATTGACAGTGCTAAGTGAATCCATGGGTTCTGAGTACTATAACACTTAACTTTAACTCTATCGGCCACTCCGGCACTGCTTTTTTAGTTCCACATATGTATGTTTATATATACCACATATAAATACGTATTACAATCTTTCATTTCAGTGTAACGAGGTGCATCTAACCAGCTCCAATTGTGCTCTCGAGCGAACAAAGAGGCAAGGAACGAGGGGGAAGAAAGAAAGAGTGTGTCTGTGAGTGGCAAAGTGGAGTGGAACGTGAATGACAGATAGGATTAGGCGTCGCAGCAAGCAATCGAATAAACAGCAATTAAAGTGCAACCGGATGCACGAGCGGATGTGCAAGCGAATCTGCCAAATTGAAGAGCGTGCCAAGTTTATGTGACCACAGAGGCAGGCGAGTGGCTTAGCGAAGCCCAAGACACAAACCCAACCTCAAACCCAATCCCATATCCCGACACGAACTCAAACGCCAACGCCAACGGCGACAGTGAATAATTTCCTGCTCTTCATATTCAGCAAACAGCCAACAATCTAAGGAGCCAAGGAGCCAAAGAGCCAAGAAGCCGCTGATTGCAACAATAGAGTGAAAAGGACGGAAGGAAAGGGGAGGATAGGGTAGACGGCTGACAGTCAGCAGGGAGCACTTGACACGCGGAGTTAACATCAACATCACAACATACACACTCGACTCCACCAAGTAGAGACCATCGGCCTGTCGCGGTCTCGTTTCCGCTCCCGTTCCAGACCCGATCCCATTCCAGCCAGTCAAGACGCATCCAACCATCCGGCGGCTTTGTTCGAGTAGCAGCTCCAGACACGCCGCAGCCCCCATTGTGTTTTTTTTTTTATCATTTTTTTAACTTAAAGGCTGCTGCTGCTGGTGCTTGACTTCAGTTTTTTCTGTTTTATTTTTTTTTTTTTTTAAGTTTTTTGTTTTTGGTTTGCTCCATTTTTTGGGGGGAACCTTGGCTGAATGTTGTGTCAGTGGCAGCAGCAGTGGCAGCAGCAGACGCCGCACGGGATAAAGATTCACCTGAATCATGGTTATCTGCAATCCCACTAAACAGAGACGGCTTTCATCTACCCTTACCCCATTCCTGATCCCATTTCCGTTCACCTCACCTATCGCTGCCCTGGCCCCACTAGGCAGTCTGCTGAAATGTCTGTGTGTTGTGGGACTCCTGCTGATAGGAGGAGGATTCAGTCCCGCCAGCGCCGATTGGCTAATGGATTGCGGCAATTGTCACTGCAAATGGAATTCCGGCAAAAAGACGGCCGATTGCCGGAATCTGAGTCTGAGCGGTGTACCAGAGAATCTCAGCTCCGAGCTGCAAGTACTGGATCTGTCGCACAATCGTATACCGTATCTCGAGCAGAATGCCTTCCTGGCGGCCGAATTGCAGAATCTGCACAAGCTCTTCATAAGGAACAGCTCGCTGCAACAGATCAATCCGCGCAGTTTCACCCAGCTGGAGATATTGATCGAATTGGACTTGTCCAACAATTTACTGCGGGAACTGCAGCCGAACGTCTTTGTCCGATTGATCAAGGTACGGGCCCTGGTGCTCAATGGCAATCTGCTGCAATCGCTCAATGGCGGCGTCTTCCACAATCTGAAATATTTGCACAAGATCGAGCTGAAACACAATCGTTTGATGCGCATCGATGCCCAAGCGTTTGTGGGTGTGCCGCTTCTGTCGCAGATTTATCTGGATGGGAATCAGTTGAATGTGCTGCGCAAGGAGAGTTTCGAGTCGTTGAAACGTCTGACGGCTCTGTCCCTAGACCAGAATCCCTGGAATTGCACTTGCGAATTGCAGCTCTTTCGAGACTTTGTCCTCAAACAGAATCTCTATACGCCACCAACCGCCTGCTATTATCCGGTGCAGTTGCGCAGCATGCTCTGGATAGAGGATCAACCTCAGGCATTTGCCTGCAAGCCGCGTATAATTTATCCGGCCCGCGGAGCCTCCATCAACACCTCCAAAGAGAATGTAACCCTGGTATGCCGCGTCCATGGCTCGCCAAACACGGTGATTGCATGGGACTACAACAAACAACTCTACAGATCGGAGAGCGCTTTACAGCACCACCATCATCAGCAGCAGCATCAGCGTGTCCATATTCAGATGGTACGCGAAGAGCAGTCCAAGGATCATCAGCAGTTTGGACGAGATATATTCATCTCGCGTCTCACTATTTTGGGGGCCGAAAAGAGCGACGAGGGCATCTACACATGCTTGGCGGAGAATGCCGGCGGCAAGGATGCCGTCCAAATGAGCCTGCTGGTCCAGAAGCCTGGCCAAAGGGATTTGTTGCTGCATAGCAATCTCTTTGTCGTGATCTGTCTGATGGCCTTGGGTCTGCTCAGTGTTTCGGTGCTGCTCTCTATGGTCACATGCTGCATTTACAGGCGTTTTAAGCAGCTCCATCCTAGCCAGCATGCCCATTTGCGTCAGTTGAATCTATCGCCCCAACAACTAGCTGGCACTGGGGCAAATAATCCTGGAGGCAATGGTGGTATTGGTGTTGGCGGTGTTGCAGCTCCTCTGAATGTTACGGGCGGCACAGAAGTTCTCCTTGATTCCGTGAGTGCGGTGGAAAATACATCGCTCAGCAATTTTAAACATCACAAGGCGTCGGATCGCGAAGGACCCGAAGGTGAGATGACGGGACAAGATAGCAAGTATGTCGACGTGATAATGGGTGGTACTCATCATCATCACCTGTCGCGCCAATCTCCTTCACCCCATTCCGTGGTCGGTTATCTAGAGGGTCAGGCCATGGGCGCTGATTCCGAGGGTCCATCAATGCGGTTGCAAAGAGATCGAAATCGAGATGGTTCGCTGCGTGGCGATAGTCAGGATGTCAGTCGTGGTACTCAATTCTTGGAGCAAAAGTCTGAAGGTAACTATTGGGATACTCTTCCGATGCATTCATACTTATGTATATGTTTTTCTCCACCATAGATAAGCTCAATGCAAAGTTCATGCAAACTGAAATTAGCCGCAGCAGCACTAGATCCTTCAGTCGTGGCGACAGCTCAACCGGAGGGCGCCACACATCGATTTTGGCCACAGGCGGTGAGTACAGGCCGGATCTGTTGCCCACATGTAAGAGTCAGCGGGGCAGCGGTGAGGATTTGCCATCGACAATTGGTCACAATCCGCGCAGCAAATACAACATTAATGTCCAGGAATATCTACAGACCAAATACGGTAGTGTCCGGACTGCGGCAAGCAGCAGCAACAACAATAACAATAGCAACAACAAACAGCAACATCAGCCAGATCACTCAATTAATGGCAACGGGGAGCAAGCGATGGCATATCACACCAAACGTGAGGCCGCCCCTAGCATACCACTTGTCTCATCCACATCGTTAACACTGGCTGAGACCCAGGCCCGTAATCTGCAACGGCACTGCAAGTCCCTGCCCATGGCCATGGCCAATTTGCGGAGCCAACCCACCGACAACAATGCCGCAAGCTACGAATATCGTCAACCACCGCCGCCGCCCTATAGCAGTGTAATTGCTCGATCGGCGGCCAATGCGACAACTAGCATAGTCACACTTCCATCACCCTCTCCATCGCCATCTTCACCATCGCCATCCATGTGCCAGCTAACCCCACGAGGCGGTATTCCGACGGCTACAGCAGCGGCTGCTGTGCGCAAGCAACTTCTTTGACAGCTCGTCACGAGGACGAGAAATATGTGACCAGAGGATGAACAGTAGAACGATTCCCGATCAGCGTCTACGTGGGAGTGGACAATAAATTGTGCATTGCAGTGGCAATGTGTCTTCTACGTAGCATGTGTATATACCTAATGTACAACTAAGATTTCGTTTTTGTTTTAGTTAATAATATATACAATACATATATATATATATATAAATACTTTTATGTTTTTTTTTTGTGTAGTCTTACTTAGTGCATATAAACTTAAGTGCTTCATCTTATATACTTCCATAAAATGGTAATAAATGGTAGCTGGGTCATGAAGCATTGTTTTAAACATTGTTTTAGTCAAACACATTTCAGAGTGATCTCACGGCGGGAAGCGAACAAAGCCAAATGCGTTTTCTTGTTCCAAGAACACCCATTTGTTAAAACAAAGCCCATGTGGAAAGCAGCAAGACCTTTATGGAATATACTCCTTTAGAGGCAATTCGAAAAATTCCGAACACTTACTTTTGTTCTGATTACTTACTAAGTTGTCTTCAATTCTAGAAATACTTAATTCTCCTCCAATTGAGTATGTGATTACTTTTGTAGCTTTTTACTTTTCTTCTTTGGTGGGTCCTCTTCTGCGGATTTGTCTTTAAATTCGGGTAGAGCAGAGCAAAAAAGTACCTAAAATTCATTTAGAGCAAAGATGTTTATATAGAACCTTCGAACTATGTATGGGGAGAACATACCGCTTGAGCCCACCCCGCGTATGGACCATGTAGTTTTTGAAAATGTTGAGCCACCTCATTATAGATTTTGTTGGTAACGCTTTTTTGGCCAGTTAAATGGGGCAAATAGTGTTGCTGAGCCAACTTATAGATATGCGTATCAACAGGGACTGCTATCAGATGACCCAAGGACATCAGACAAATGCAATCGGCCACCTTGTATCCGATACCAGGTAACTCTACTAGAGCCTCACGAGCTTCGATATACGGCAACTGGCGCAATTCGTCGAACCATTTATCACCGCCACGCTTTTGTATCTGCTCCAATGTTTGAGCTATGAATTTCGAACGATAGCCAAATTTGGCAGCTCGCAGATCCAAATCCAATTGCTTGCAGTCAATGTCTTTGAACTTTTGCAGGGCGGGAAACGTGTACTCATCCTGGCCATGGAAATGGCCAATCTTAGTGCCATACGAGGAACAGAACCACTGGATCATGGCGGAGATGCTAAACACGACATTCAATCAGCAATCAAAACGTTGTTAAATTAAAATAAAAAATGATTCAATGCCTACCGCTTAATATTATTATTTTGACTGCAAATGAAGCAAATGATATTCTCGAGAGGCTCTTGGGACAATATTCTCACTGGTTTGCCACAAAACGTTGCAAACTTTTCATCATTCTTCGTCCAAGAGCACTGCTCCCGTTCCAAATCAAAGTCGGCACGCAAATATGCACTTAGCATAGCCTCGTAAACATATGTTTGTTCCGGAACTGCGTCGGCAAAAGCCTGAAATTCAATATGTTCATTTGTTGGTGTTAGAACCCAAAACGTGTCCAGCGCAACTCCACAATATTTTGTTTGCCGCTCATGGCTCAATTTACGCCAACTGTGAGAAACAAACATTTAAGTGTTTTCTGACTTGCTCTTTAATCGTGACCTACCGAAAACTCTGACCGCCCAGCAATGTCCTCTCGAGATCGCAGGCACTTGCAGCTAATCGTATAATGCCCTTCTTTTGTAGTATTTTCGACATGTTAGCCGAATCGGGTCCCATTTTCATTTCAAAAATTTCACATATTCATATGATAACCATGCAATCGTTATCGATAGACACGATTACTTAGGAAAATAGAGAACTAGTTCACCAACAAAGTTTCACGAAAATTTGGTGTTGGAAAAATTATTCAACCATTTGAATTACATACGTGCATATCCGTTCTAAAATATAACATTTCACATGAACTTGGCAAAGAAATTTTTTAAATCAGTTCACTTTGACTTTAATTTTGAATTTATATATCGATTGGCGCTTACATCACTGCCGGTTATCGGACTTTTTTTGCATGGCCTACCTTCGATTATTCTGGGTAATACAAACACAAACGCACGGCACTCAAATACATATACATGGAAATTCATATAGGCACATGTATAAGTTGAAAACAATTTGTTTTGATTTATTTTTTATAAATATTTTACACCTGTCGGCCGAGCAACACGTCTATAGGCATACAGACAGCGAAATACAGCGCTTATTTAAGCCGCATCTGAAGTACACAGAATCGCAATCGAAGGCGCCACTCACACATCTATAGATCCTAACACAGACACAAACCAACAGATTATGGCTGGCATAAACAATTATTCCAATTTGATGTAAGTAAAATCTGGATAAAAATCTCTCGCGAATAGTAATAGCTTTCGTTCATATACTAGATATGCCGCAAACCGGGGGGCAGTATGACGAAGAAGGAGACCGGCAGAACCAACATCCACATAAACAGAGGCCTCCGCCCCTGACAATTATCAGCGGCCCCAGCATGCACATGAGCAGCAGGTAAATACAATGCTGTAATTACATAAACGCAATCAATTCAATCTGGGCACTAATCCACAGTCTCGAAGATCGGGAAAAATCCATTGTGGATAACATAAATGCGGATCAGGATGCAATCACAAAGCTGAAATATGTCAATTCGGATCGAGATCTATCGTTGCCATTGGAGAAGCATAAGATGCTTGACAAATTCCTAGATAGCCAAGAGGATGGTGAGATTTAGAAGAAAGCGGTCCTTTTAGTTGAACTAAGCTGAATTATTCCTCTTGCAGATGTATCGATACGCAAATATCTTGTGTTCGGTGTTCAATGGGTATCACTAGTCACGGAAAATCTTCTCAGCCATCCATTTATTGTGCTACGTCGCCAATGCCAGGTCTATAATGCATCGCAGCGATATCACTTGCATCCGATATCGCTCTTACCAACCATTGTCCATCTGCATAGACGCCAGGGTGTGACCACTCTGTGGAAAGGTCTGGGTAGCTGTTTATTAGTCAGAGGAATGACTTTGGCCGTTGACGATGTGATATCAAAGGTTACCAGTTGGCCAAAAGATGTAGATAGTAGAACAACCCTGAAACGTTTTGGTCAGCATATCTTACTCAAATGGCAAGTGTAAATTGCTCAAGAGCCTCATTTCATTTACTTAACGAACTATTGCAATCTGTTTACAGCATCAGCATTGGACTTGTTGTGCCCTTTTATGCCGCTTCCCTGGTAGAGACTGTTCAAAGTGATATTGCCAGCGAAAAGCCGGGCCTGTTCGATGTGTTCCGTGAGGGCAGTCTGCGGCTATTCTATTGGAGTTCACCGCAAAAGGGACGCATGCTACCCGCCTGGGCCTTGATTGGTCCGAGCGTATCGTTAGGAATCACCAAATATCTGTTCAGTCTGGTCATTCGCGGCGTCTCGTCGCGCATAATGCGACGCCGTCTGACCCTTATGCAGGAGAGACGCGGAGCCAAATATCGCGACGATACATTGGAACATCAAAATGCTGAAATCTATGCCAATTTGATTGCCATGCTGACCACCGAGGTCATATTCTTCCCGTTTGAGACGATTTTGCATCGCCTGCAGCTTCAAGGCACGCGAACGATTATTGACAATCTGGACAATGGCTATGCAGTGGTTCCCATACTGACCAACTATCAAGGTGCTGTCGATTGTTATCGCACCACCATCCTTACAGAAGGTTTTAGCGGCCTCTACAAAGGATTTGGAGCCATGGTGCTGCAGTTTGCCGCCCATGTGGCTGTCATCAAGCTAACCAAGTGGGTTGTTGGCCAAATCACAGAGGTCATCTCGAATCGTCCGCCACCAGGCATTGTTCAATACTATAATCTGGATCGTGGTGCTGGTAACTCAAACTCAACAACCATATCGCCGAGTATCTCCAGCACTGAGTTAGATGTCCACAGTGTGGGACAGAACTCGCTCGATTAATAAGGGGGGAAAACAGTTGTTGTTATTGTTGGTTTTCCTAGATTCTTCTATTTTTTTCCCACAATTCTTCTTTATTTTTAATTATTTGTGTATAACAAAATTTAATTGTGTGGCAAATGTGTGCTGTTCCTTTTTCTTTTTCTGAGGGTGGGTAGCATATATAGGTATTTATATCAGTCAGATTTTTGTTCTGTTTCATTTTGCTGTGATAACTTCCACACTCGCCTTCAGAAGAAGAAAAAGATAAACAGAAAGTTAGTTTATATTACTTAATTTTTTCATCCCCCTATAGTAAAAAAAATTCAAGCAAAATAAAGCTACCCAAAAATGTTATTTATTGACAATTGAAATGACATTGTTTGATTTTTACTTCACTTGCAATCGAAATAAAGCTTATCAGATTTTGAGTTCAAAAGGGAATTACGCAGATAGATTCTCTTCAATCTTCTGTTCTACCCATTCAGCCAAAAACTTATCCAATTTATATGAAACATAAGATTTGGTTTCCTGGAAGTTGTATAACCAAATCTAGTGAAAGTCCTGCGGGCTAATCTGCAAACTAATCAATAGAAATAATCAGCAGCACGGACGATTATAATGTCAGATCACAAAAAGTATTTTAAGAAACAACTTAAGTTGAGGAATTAAAACACAAAATTTCATTTATCCTTGAATATTTTTTTTCCCTTAACTATGTGTGAAAAGCTTTGTGTGGAGTTTATGGTTGTACATATGTATATAACAAGAACGACGGTTTATTGTCATCAGCCAGACCCTATTACTCGGTCTTGTAGGTGATGGTCTCATCCTTGAAATCGTGCACTTGATCGTACCAGATATCTTCGGGTAAGGCAGCGGCATCATCCTCATAAAGCGTAGGGAATGGAGGGGCTTCTTTGGGCTTGCGCAGAGGTAGAATTGTGTCATAGATGTAGATCAGACCATTGGTTGAGCCGGGCACAGCGCTTCCCTGGACCCACATGACATTATACTTAGTGTTGATGCGCCATATGCGCAAGCCTTTGCTGATACGCCAGCGGTTGCCCATATGACCAGGCATTTTTGTGCCGGGCCAGACGCGTCCTTTTTCACCGCCGCCACCAATGTTGCCGGCACGCCGATGGGTCTTGGTCACGCCATGAGAGGCGGGCATACCTTTGAAGCCATGTCGCTTTACAACGCCCTGAAATCCATGATCCACGCTAAAGAACAGAAAAAAGTCAAGTGTACTCAGGTGAAACTAGAAATGAGAGTAATACTCACGTTTTGCCGCGAACATCGACAAACTCGCCAACACGAAAGTGACCAACATTAAGAGGTGTTCCCGGCGCCAAAGCCGCCTGCGGCGATACAATAAAGCGAGCCACATTCTTCTTGGGCATGACTCCCGAATCCCGAAATATTCCACAATACTCCTTAGTTAGCAGAGCGGGATTTGTACTCTCGGCTCCCACCAGCAGGCAACCGTATTTATGCAGGTTATGGACACTGGGCCGATGACTAGGCTGATATTCCTCAGGAGGAGTATACTTGATCACATGATTGTCCACAATCTGCAGAAGGGTCGTACGCACTCGTTCGCCATTCTTTAGCCACAGCGGATACTGACCAATTTTCCGAGCTATCACACCGCAACGACGGACTTTTGGTGTCCAAGGCTCAGCATCGACAGTCGGTTTTTCTATTGGGGTTTTTATTAGCTTCTGCTCATAGGTCTGTACTCCCTTGATCAGTGCTGGTGATCCGTATGTCTCATGCACAACTTCTTTAACGAAATTTCGATTCTCTGGGGTGACATAGTCATCGGTTTGCTGGTTATGTGGTGAATAATAATTAAGAATCATTATGAATTGTTTGGTAGCTTATTACTTACAGAGCGCTCCTTTCTCAGAAACCAATGTGGATTTCGTAAACGAGGCCGGCTCAGGTGGCCCTTTTCGCGCACTTGTGTAACCAAAACGCAGCTGTTGCTGCTGCCACTGCTCAACCTGCAAAGTGAGAAATTGGTTGAGTTGAAAAGGTTTCACATTCAATTTACGAACCTCAGGCGGGCCAAATCTCCTATAACTGTGCGCAGCATATTACTTATATAACTTTCATACAGAAATTAAATAAACTACACATAAATTGTTTATTTTCGTTAAAATAGGCGATATCGGCAGACCGCACCACTAGAGATGGCTCAATTCCGGCCCTGAACGATAGTCGTTAGAGGTGGGTTTTATTCAAAAAAGTTAAGCGGCAAATTGGTTCATGTATGAAATGCAGTACCCATAGCCAAATAATTGCGTTTCACTTTTTACTCAAATTTAAATTAAATTAAGCTAAAAATTAAGAAATTCAAAATACCACTTTAATAACAGCGTCTGGCTGTTTTTTGAGTTTCACAGAGTTGGTAACATAACACTAACTGTTATCTGAGAGTAACAAGCAGTGCTGCCACTATTTTCAAGACACAAAAAAAAAAACAAATTCGAATTCGAAGAATATACAAAATTTGAAAAATTATGTTATAATCCTGATTAATTATCAAAATGTGTGCCTTCAAATGTTTAAATATTCAATATTTGTAGATTAGTGGCTGATGGGATATTCAAAATAGGTTGCTAAAGTGGCAGCACTGGTAACAGTAACCGCGGTTAACAGAATTCCGTGTGGCTCACATTTTAATTTTTTGCAGTGCAGAAGAAATTATAAAATCGGAAAATTTGTTTAACTGTATTTTTGATTTCGAGCTGAGCGGACGTGTATTGGCCGTAAAGTTTGTACTTTTCCACGCTGAACAACACGTGTGTGTGTCGGCAAGTTTGTATATATTTATTGCCAGGATAAACTTAGAGAAAGAATTAATTGAGAATTAACATTGATTTACAACACATTTGTTAGAATTGTTTAGCTGCCGCTTTGGTTGCCTTTTCGATTGGTAAGCGCCATAAAACCATGTGCTTCATACCCCCCACCCTCCCTGCCTACCAACCGGCTATATACCTTTCCTTTCCAATCATCTGTGTTTTACCCTCATCCCTCTTATTCTCTGACCAATGACCATTGACGATGACAGTTCAATTAACGCATTTAACCTTTATTTTATTTTGTATTTAATTTTTCTCTGTTTGCTCCTGTTTGCTTCTTCTTGTTCAGTTAAACACAACGAGTCGGCAACAAAAACGTTTTGCAAATTGCGTTGTGCAATTTCTTAGGTACGAATGAGAATTTTTGTATTGCATTGAAGGAGGAGAGAGAACACAGAGAGACCCCATAAAGACAGAGCAGAGATAGAGGAGGATCAAAAGCGTCGCCGGCACTAGCAGCAGCAGCGACGTCAACGTTCTAAGATCGCGATAAAAAAAAAAAAACTTGGGCCATTGCCTCTGCTATTTCTTGATATTTTGTTGATTTTTCTGTGCCTGTTATCAATAATATTATTATAATTACTATGGCAAGCAAGCAACAAGCATCACAAGAACAACAAGTGGCCCCCGGCACAGCGAGCAAAGTCAATGGTTTTGTTGCAGCAACAGGAGCTAGTGGCGCAACTGGAGATGCTGTGGAGTTGCAAGATGGCCTGTGTTGTGAGGAACTGTTTAATAACGGTGATGGTCTTACCTACAAGTAAGTACATGCATGGCCAACAAGACATCATTAAGTCGGACCAATTGGCCTAATTGATTAATAGTTCAATGAGTTGGGACAAAACTCTAGAATTTTAAAAATTCTTATTAGTCACTACTTTGGACGATTTCTTATTAGTTTATTTATGTGATAACTTAACGATTTCCACTTTTTAATCTGATCGTTCTGTATACTCTAACTCTTTTCAAACTATCGTTCGCTTTCTATGTGTGTGTGTGTGTATAACCAATCTATGCTTTTCGTCTCTTCCTCCACCACATCACGTCTTGTGTTTTCAAATCACCATCGCAGCGACTTTCTCATATTACCCGGCTACATAGACTTTGCCGCCGAGGAGGTTGATCTCAGTTCACCACTAACGAAGGCCATCACATTGAGAGCACCGCTAGTTAGCTCGCCCATGGATACAGTAACCGAGTCGGAGATGGCCATAGCCATGGCGGTAAGTAGCACCACGCAAGCACGCACACACCTCACCTCACCCACTTCACTTCACATCAATCACCCAATCAGTCACTCACTCATTGTGCAGTGTATGTATGAGGTGATGATGAGGTGACGCTCCAGTTGTGGTTGTAATTGAACACTCTTATGCGCCTCTCTAACCGCTCTCGCTATATTTTATCCTATCCCATCTGATGTCGCGTTCGTCGCGTCCGTCGCGCAGCTGTGTGGTGGCATTGGCATCATCCATCACAACTGCACGCCGGAATATCAAGCGTTGGAGGTGCACAAGGTTAAGAAATACAAACATGGCTTTATGCGCGACCCCTCGGTAATGTCGCCCAATAATACAGTTGGTGATGTCCTCGAGGCTAGACGCAAAAATGGCTTCACCGGCTATCCCGTTACCGAGAATGGCAAACTTGGTGGTAAACTCTTGGGCATGGTTACCTCACGTGATATCGATTTCCGTGAGAACCAACCGAATCTCCTATTGGCCGATATAATGACTACCGAGCTGATCACAGCACCCGATGGCATCACATTACCAACGGCCAATAATATTCTTGAGAAGAGTAAGAAGGGTAAACTACCTATAGTAAATCAGGCTGGTGAATTGGTTGCCATGATTGCTCGGACCGATTTGAAGAAGGCTCGATCCTATCCGAACGCGTCAAAAGATTCCAATAAGCAACTATTGGTGGGCGCTGCCATAGGAACACGGCATGAGGACAAGGCTCGTCTACAATTGCTGGTGGCCAATGGCGTCGATGTCATCATATTGGATTCATCGCAAGGCAATTCCATCTATCAGGTTGAAATGATTAAATACATCAAGGAAAAGTATCCGGAATTGCAAGTGATAGGCGGCAATGGTAAGAGCATACATCATTATAATAATTTCCATCCTCACAAACTAATTACTCATTTCCGCCTCTTTCCAACCTTTGCGTCTTTGTCTTTCTGTCTCCCTGCCTGTTTGTGATCATGCTTCTCCTCAGTTGTCACACGTGCCCAGGCAAAGAATTTAATTGATGCCGGTGTCGATGGTCTACGCGTCGGCATGGGCTCTGGCTCCATATGCATCACTCAAGAGGTTATGGCCTGCGGTTGCCCACAGGCCACAGCCGTTTATCAAGTGTCCACATATGCCAAACAATTTGGCGTTCCAGTTATTGCCGATGGCGGCATTCAATCGATTGGACATATTGTCAAAGCGTTGGCCTTAGGTGCCAGTGCTGTTATGATGGGCTCTCTTTTGGCTGGCACATCGGAGGCTCCCGGTGAGTATTTCTTTTCGGATGGTGTGCGCCTGAAGAAATATCGCGGCATGGGCTCATTGGAGGCAATGGAACGCGGCGATGCCAAAGGGGCGGCCATGTCACGTTATTACCACAATGAGATGGATAAAATGAAGGTGGCCCAAGGTGTTAGCGGCAGCATTGTCGATAAGGGAAGTGTATTGCGGTATTTGCCCTATCTGGAGTGCGGGTTGCAACACAGTTGTCAAGATATTGGGGCCAATTCGGTGCTTAAGTTAAGGTAAGAGCCACACTCAAAACTCTCTCTTGAACTCATAAATTACAATTGTTTTTGTTATTGTTCTCCAGGGAAATGATCTATAATGGGCGACTGCGTTTCATGAAACGCACACATTCGGCCCAATTGGAGGGCAATGTCCATGGACTTTTCAGCTATGAGAAGCGTCTCTTCTAACATATGCCCAATGCTGCGTCCTTTCAGCAGCCCCCACAGCAACATCATAACCAGCAGCAACAGCAACAACATCAGCATCATCATGTTCGTTCCCGTTCCAATTTTACTTCAGCTGCAGCTGCCAACTGTGGGCGTGGCATTTTTCCAGTTTTTAAAACTTGAGCTAAAGGGACACACACACAAACACTCTTTCGATTCCAATGATTTGGAGGTTCTCTAAAGGCCTAGCTATAGAGGAGAATCGTCTGCATCCACACCCCAAACTTTCTCCACGATCCTTCCAAACAAAAAAGAAAAAGTTAAAAAAAAAATACAAATATTTGATGTATACTCTATGTTAAGCGTTTTTGGAATCTTAAATACTGTAATACCATTTACCATATGTATCACACTCGCCAGTTAATCAATTTTCGCAATTGCGTACTTACCTAATTAGTACATTATACATATATATTAATATATATACATATATATTTCATAGGGATTATTACCATTTATTGTGTGTAGATCACTGAGAACTTCAGCTCGATATGCCAAACTTATTAAATGTAAACTGAATAATTAAAAAACCAAAACGAAAACATTTCAATTGCATTTATTCATTATTGGATTTGTCGAATACCTTCGATCTGTTCAGGATGAGAGAAAAACAATTGTTAACAATCAATAATGTGGTTTGTATTATCAATATGTTTTATTGGTTTATTTTGATTTCGTTAATCATAAGTAGAAGTACATATGTATATGTATGTGTACTTGCAATATATGTATGTATATGTAAATGTTGAATTAAATTTAAAAATTTTCGGTTTTTCGGTTTCGGTTAGAAATGCAATTAGTATTTAATTTGATAAACCCCTTTATAAGGACACTTAAATAAAGCCTACATGCAGTATACCAAATGTTTTGATAAGAACAAAAAAAAATATACGTATACGTATATATATGGAAATTTTAATATATTAATATAAGAGAAGATTTTCTTGTTGTTGGGGGAAAAAAAGCAAATCTCACACATTCCACTCACACACACGCACACACACACACTCATGCAGCCGTTCGGACATTCTGGCACACTCACACAGGCATATCAAAAATATATATATATATATGTATGTATATTTGTATGTGTATATGTCTATATGGATATACATACGTCATTAATAATATATATACTCTATACAGATACATATTATGCGATTAGGTAGTTGGAATTAGCATTTAGGTAGGTAGGTAGTTAGTTGGTTAGTTAGTTAGAGGGAAGGATTGTGTAGACGAGCTCTAGTGGGTAGGATTGTCAGCGGCCAGGCAATGCCACTTCTCATGGAAATGATCGGGCAAACGAATGCAATCCAGCCATTGCTGCAGACGTTCGCCCTTGCTTTGAGCGCCCAATTGAAGACTGCCAAGGAAATCGTTGCTTTTACCCAGGTCCTTGTCCCACACAGTTAGGATGAGCATCTCCTTGTTGAGATCATGTGGACTGGCCTCGAAATAGAACTCTTCATTGTAAACGGGGTTCAGTGTGCGCCACTTAACGCTTGTCTTGTGCTTCTTATTCTTGTGCGCATCCGGCTTGAGTTGCCTAAAACCAAACGGCAACAAAGAAACTCAATTATAATAATAATGACAGCTTAAAACCGACTCGTCCTCACAATTTGACAAACGGATCGGAACTGCCGTTGCTATCCATGGCCATCAAATTGATGCATTGCTTCACATCCACGACCAGAGCCCGTCGCTTTGTATTGTAGCACAAGGATAGCAACATTTTGCCATTGGGCCAATTCTGGGACATCTCGGCCACATTGCTATACTGATCCTCCGCGCCCAGCGGCACCGATATGCGATACTGCGATGTGCTGTGCACCTGCAAAGTAAATTAATTCCGTTAACTTTTCAAATTTTCAGTCAATCTCAAATTTTGACTTCCTGCTCTTGTTGTGGCAAGGAATGCAAAATGGTTCCCCCTAAAGTATGCAAGGGGCTGTCGAGAAGCTGACTTTTTCAAAACACGTTGATAATCCTCAATTTAAATCGATTTCAATTGAAATTGGAATGAAAATAGTTTCACTTGTCTGTAGAATATTACGAAATAGTTCAGATGCTGACAACGCAGAGAAGGAGGCATTTCGGCCCCATGAAGTATATATATTCTTGATCTGTTACACAACTTTCCCAGATCTAGATCTTGCAATTAGATATTTGTCTTTCAAACTCTATTATCCGTTTTGTAATTGATTGAAAGTGAAAACCGAAAACCATTTCACGCTCCTTTTACAAAAATATGTAGAATAAACAGAAAACTAAACTCACCGTCGACAGGCACACCTTGGCTGCACCCAAAAAATCATGTCCGTATTTATCGTCGTCGAATAGGGCCACATAGAGCAGGGAGTTGCCCAATTCTTCGGGCTCCACGCCCACAAACTGTAGGGTCTCATTGAATTCAGGATTTCTTGTCTTGTGGACAGTTTTGGTGCGTTGCCATCGTGTGTATTTGGCATGTGCCTCGGGCGTGATTATATTCAGCATGCAGTAGGGATCGGCCAGACCAGCTGAGTCCATGGCTGGTAGATCCCTCGCTCGCACCATTGTACAGTCCAGACTGTGAAAGTTTTCACGATAACTTATCGAAATTTCCAGCCAACCGAGCAATGGATCGCGACAATGCTGCTGCGAGTGACCCGTAATGGCCTGCGATTGCAATTGAGATTGAGACTGGGACTGCGATTGGGATTGGGTAGCCGAATTGCCAGAGCCCGAACTATCGCTAATGGACCACGATGAGCTGATTGAACCGCGTCGCAAAAAGCTGCTCTCTCTGCGCAATTGGGCCACAGTCGAGGCATTCGAGACACTAATGTTGTCATAGTCCATACATTCAGAATTCCGATGTTGCTGCTGCTGACTCTGCTGGCGTCCAAAAAAGAAGGACTGGGATAATTTGCGTTCACCGCCATCGATGAAATTGCGTATGGAGCCGTAGGCACGCAAACGAAAACTGTCCTCACGTTGAAGTTTACCCAATGGCCTCATTTTGCCGCCCATTGCCGCCCCATCCAGCTCATCTTCGGGCTCCGAATGGCCACTGGCGCTGCCATTGCTGCTGCTGCTGCTGCTGTCGTTGACACGTATCGTCAATTTTTTCACCCGTCCAGCCCTTGTGGGCGTGCCATGGCAACTTTGAACTGCTCGCATATCGCCTGCGATAAGATAATGTGGATGATTAGCGATGCAATTCTCAAAACACCACCCAATTACACGAATCCTTAGTCGTGACCAAAAATCTAATTATGAATACTCAGATGACTACCCCCCGAATTGGGACCTCAAAAACCTGACTATTTTCGATTCTTTGAAAAGTTTATTCTTAGTAAAATTGATCTTTCTCCTTCTTATGAACTGTAATCAACTAAAAGAATTTTAAATGGATTCTTGATTTTCATATAGAATCAAATCTGGGGGGACTCAAGGACTCGATGCCTTCACATTGTTGTCTCAAAAAAGCAAAGGAAAGAGAAACCGATCAAAACGTCCATCTTATGAAATTTGTGGTATTTGTTGGCTATGGCTAATCGTCTCAAAAACAAATTTGCTTGATGATCTTGGTCTGAATATATCGTCCTAGCCGAGAATTTGTCCATTATTAGGGTTTGAGCAACTCAAAGGCAAATTTTGGAAAAGTTACTTCTTATTGGGTTTCAAGTCTTTGAGTTGTTTCGTATTGAAAAGTCGTGTGCAAAAGTTTAACTAGAAGGACATTCCGGTTTTCACTTTCAATCGTTATTCTCTTTTCGGTTGTAAAATCATTGAGCATGGAGATAGAACCTACCTGGACCTGGTCCTGTGTTGAGTGTGGGCGTAGGCGTGGCACTGGCACTGCGTGGCATATCGTATTTGGGAAGACCCTTGAAGAACCATGCGCCGGACTTCTTCCACATTTCGCGAGTTTCTGAACAAATGCGACATAGCCAAATTTCGCGTGTCCTTTCGCTAGTGTGATATCGTATGTTAATATCCACACTACATTTTGTGCACACAGCCTGGCGGCAATCCTCGCAAATGATGCGGTGTGGTCGCAGGAGACCGAAAGCATCGCCGCAGAGGCGGCAACAATTGGGTCCGCGTTCGACAGCATGTTGTTTAATCTTCTCGACTCGCTCCACAAGGCGACCGACACGCTGACGCTCGGCAATCTCGATTTCCTCATTGCGACGTATCACGGATATGATGGCCTCCTGCTCTTCTGGACGTAGGGGTTCACTGGTCTTTGAACTACTCCAGCCGGCTCTCAATCTGCAACAGAAACAAAAACCACACGCAAAGTAGCTCTAGGTGTCAGTTTTTATGGATGGTTTCCCCTAATGAGGGTCATTAGGGGTTTCTTTTTTGTATGTGTGTTTATTATTCTTTTTTTTTAGGGGGACAGTCAAAGCTTAATGCGGTTTTCGTGTTGGTCTTGTCCCCCTTGCCGCCTCCTTTTGTGGCCCTTGCTCTCTTTTTTCGGTCTCCGTCTCTCTGTGAGACTAAAATGTCAAGTTCAAAGTTAATTAACTCGTCCAAGCTTAGCCTTGTTGGCTCTGCCAGCATCAGCATCAGCCTTGGGGTCTCGGCTGCGTTTATAGCCACTTGGAATCACTTACACATGGCGTCAAAAAAAGTTAACCTCAACCCCAGCTAAACATTCTCTCGGCCGTCCTCCGTCTGCCATCTCAGTTACTTACTGTTTTTACCCACATTACATACGGGCACGTAACCATGTGGCTTGGTTTGGCATGCAAATCCGGGCCGAGTGTTGTTTTCTTTTTTTTTTTCTGCCATTTTATGCCCGTCACGGGTTTATTGACTTGCCTCGTTTAAATTATACATGATGAATGAATGAACTTATAAATTATGAAGGGGGAAACAGGGAGAGAGAGAGGCAGATCTTTTGATAGAGTTTTCGAATTCTTTTACTTCATCAGTAGCGAGTGAACTGAGCCGAAGCTAGAGAATGGAATACCCAAAGGATCTTTCCACCAAATCCACCCCCTAAAGTTAATGTCGGTTAAAGCAACACTTTTGTCATCTTAAATCTTTTGAGAATTAAGAGAGATCTATCCCTTTTCTGGCAGCCCTTAAAAGTAGGCAAAGACTTTACTTTTTGAAAAACTTGGGATACAAGATTTACTTCTACTGTCCACTCTGGCTGAGATCAGTCATTACATTTGCCACCTTTCTGCTCAGAAGTTTCTTAACACAACTGTACATAATTTACTCTTTTTGATCACCTTCACTTAGGGAAATAAATAAGCAAAACCATCGTGTTTTTGAGTACAGCACGTGTATACGAGGCCTTGTTACTGATACCGAAACGTTTCTTTATTGGTGTGCGTGTCAAGTATGTGTGTCTGTGTGTGTGTGTGTTCGGGAGTTCCCTTGAGTTTGAATTTGAATTTCAAAATACACCCCCTGCCGATGGTAAAGTGTGAATTTCCTTTTTCCTAGGCACTTGAACTCCCTCAAACCAACTGAGAATTGATTTCAAAGCCCCAAAGAGTAGGCTATATATATTGCATTAATGCATATATATACATATATTTATTTATGTGTGTGTGTGTGTGTGTGTCGGTCTGTGTGTGTGTGTGTGCCAACATATGTTTTCTATTAACAATGCCATAAAATGGGCTGGCAGCAATATTAAAATTGAATTAATCTGTCAGCGGGGTAATAATTATGATTAGAATACTTTGGTGTTGCTCATCGTCGTCGTTGTTGTTGCTGGTGCTATTGCTGTTCTTGTTGTTGCTCCCCTGCAGTCTCAGGGTCAAACCAGCCCAACTATTCAGTCTATCCTCCCCTCCCCCCATACCTACACAATCCTACTCCATTCAAGCGTTTCCCTCATTGTCTCTACAGATCCAAAAATCCAACAACGGTTTGTTGTGTGTGTATTTCATTTGATTAGGCTACAATTTCATTTTATCCATTTTGCTTTTGTTTTTTAGTTAATCAAGCACACACATACATACTCAAACTGCACACGCACACAAAGTGCACACAGACAAACTTAATTAAATTATAACTAAAGCTTTTGTCAAGTTTTTGGCTAACTGTTGCACACACACACACACAGACACACAGACACAGATACATATACGAATAAAGAGAACCTGGCATTATTCCTTATCAGTTTTAGTTTGATTTGGCTTTTATGCTAACGCTCCAGGTACAAAGTAATAGTAATAGAGTGGTGTGTACAGAGGGATGAGATGGGGTGGAGTGGATACTATGTTGTTTGAAACAATTGTGCATTGTAGACAATTGTTGCATTGTCTCAATGTCATTTGCCTGCTGCCTATCCAGGCTGGATTCCGCATCTCTAAGCCCACCTCCTGTCCCTTTGTTGCTTTCCCTTCTCTATCGTAACATCTCTTTATCTTCTGTCTCTGTGTATTGCCATCTTTGTTACTCTACTTACTTGGCTCGCAAGGCCAGCTGCCTGTCACTGGGACAGACAAACTTATTTGCCGTATTATTACGATTTTGAAAGTCCATTTTGTCACATTATTTTTCCAGTACGCACACACACACACACACACGCGCACAAAATAGCGATTAAGGATGGTCAGTAAAGAATATATTTCAAATTACAATTTAGAAAACAAAAAAATATTGAAAACCCGTTGACTGCTTCTAGGCGCGTCGCGCTTTTTAATTCTCTCCGTTGTTTGCCGTTTGCTGTTGATTTCCGGCGTATGGCTAGATATGTAGAGAGTACGTCCAAAGGCTAACGTAGCTGCAGCACAACTGGCAAGCGACAACCGACGAGCCTAGCTGGCTGGCTGGCAGGCTATCCAAAACAAGGCGGTTACTGGAGATGGCAACGCTTTTTTATCGATAAGTTCGTGTGGGTTCCGAAAGCATAAACACCTGACAAGTCTCAAATTTCACAGGCACACTAGGATTAAAGTTACATTTTGATTTGAAGTTATAATCCTCAATTATTACTATAATGCATAAAAACAGTACCGGACTAAAGCCCTAAAGGAGTTAAAGTAAAATTGCACCCCACAAAATATTCTGTTGCCAAATTAGATCTCTGTCCATGCTTTTAACGTTCTTTAACTACATTTAAATCTTACAGAAAGTTTTATTTCATTGAATTTTCAACAATATATTGCCTACTTAGGAGGGCAGAAGTCATCCGGTTTACCCCAAAGATCCGACTTTGGTAAAATGGCCAACATATAATCTAAATGGTCAACGCAACCCGGCTGAGGTTACGAATTTCATATCAATTTATTTCACAGAACATCCCAAGCAAGGGCGAATTTCCTGGTGAAGGGCGATAACTGTTGACTAATGCTATCGGTTTCCTCTCTCACTTCGTCACTTGTCACTCACTCTCAGCCTGTTGCACAGTGAGGCCAGAAACAGAGAACTAAGCCCACCATATGGCGCCCACAGGAAGCAGCTCAAGTGGAGCCAACGACCACGAGGAGGGCAACGATGTTGATGTTGTTCGGGGTGGGTGGTGAAAATGTTTGGTTGGGGTATTTCAGTGGAGAGTTTAGTTCAGGCATATTTGCACGCGTACAGGCCAAAAGCAAAGCTCCATCTATGCGGCGTCATGGTAACCACTTCAGCACGCTGTGCTCGCTCTATTGCTATCTCTTTTCATCTTTGCACATGCCACATAATTTCATTGCATATTTTAATGGTGGGGCTCGTATTCGAGGGGTGTTGAAATATTAGTTAGTTTTGTGCAAAAAAAAAAAAAAAAAAAAAGAAAGAACACAAAATAAATATACAAATACATGTATTGTTGGTTTATTTCTTTTCTTTATGGTTTCTCTTTGTCAGTGTCAACTGATGTCCAAGGCAACGCACGTCAGAATCACCCAACCTCAGCGCCTATGAAAGTTCTTCACTGTCTGCATATCCTACAAGGGAGCGAGACCCAGAGAGCGGGTGTGGTCTACCTACATACCTCCCAACGACCTCCCACTGCCCATTCCCATTTCTACTAGGCATTCAAGTGGAATTTATGTGTGTGGCGGCCTAGGCTTAGTGCTGCACAGCAACAGACATCATCAGGTGGACATTGTCTATTAACAGGGGCGCAGATCAATCTTTTCCTACACCTTTGCAGTATTTTCAAGATTAAGAATACTCTTATAAATATTTCAAAATGTGATGATCGAGATCTCTCCAAATATAACTATGTATGAGGTTTCACCCAATACAATACAAGTACTTGCCCTGAAAAGTAGGCTACAAATTTAAGCGAGTCCTAGCCATAAGAGGTAGGCTATATCATTTAAAGACGTAATTGACCCGCCTTTCGCCGAATACGATCCTGTGTGGGCCCAGGTTTACCCTTTTGTTTTTAGATGGCACTGATGGGCGTGGTGTGGGCCATCTGTCCATTTTAAATAAATGCTGACAGCTAAATGAAAATATTTAACGTACGTGCAAAGTTGTTGCTTGTCGTTGACATTTTTTTCTTTATTTCTTTTTCTTTCTTTCCTTTTTGTCCGAGTCCGAGTGTTGACATTGCCTGTAGCTAGTTGCTGTTGCCGTTTGCTGTTGTTGACAGGATTAGGCATTCAAAACGCGTCCGCAACGCAATCGCATGCCATAAACGTTAGGGAGAGACAGCAACAAGGCGTACAAGAGAAACTGAGAGAGAGTGAGAGAGAGAACTCAAGCGGGTGTCGGCAATTGTGTCCTCTTTGCGTGGATGGAGGCGGCATTTGAGTTAGCTTTTGTTTGCGCCTTGGGCTAGTTGGCAAGCTGTTTTGGCTTAATGAGTCAATGCCGGCAGGCAAGCATGAAGGCATCATCCAGGCAGGCAGTCGGTGGCCCCCCAAAACTGCTGGGTAAATTGTCTATAAAGTTAATGTTGGGTATCTCTTTCACTAGATTCTAATCGTACTTTGATTGGGCAAAAAGTTGACAACTTATTTCAAAAACCTTATAAGGAACTCGAGTTCCTCGAAAACGAGTTTAGCCAGTTGTGAATTTGAAAGCCAAATACATGAATTCAATAATTTGTTGGGATGTTTTCTTGAAATAGTCTCATTTAATTGGAGATAGCCACTACAGACAGGTGGTTTATTAAACTAATTCTAACTTTATCAACGTTTCGACGTTTACGTGCAATACTTTTGTAACAAAAGAGCAAAGAGGGATGAGGGTTGGATAAAGTTCTTTACATAATGGAAAATAAATATAGATTAAGTTCTCTCTCATTTTAATATATTTAATAATTAAAGAACAAATTTACACATTTGAATTAAATTTATCGTTTATTTTCATTTATTCAGCATTTGAATTAGTTCTTGTTGTTTCTATAATTGTTTCCTTGTTTATTCAACTAAATTTGTTTAATTTTTACCTTTTGTTTCTCACTATTTGTAATGGCTGTCTAAACATTTGTCTTTTGCTTTTCATTTCATTTCATGTGGGACTAGTGGTATCTCTTTCTTATTCATATTGCATACCTTCTCACTTTCTCCCTAGACCTCCTCCTATCGTTCCTTTTCTCACTTTGCTGGCGATTTTGCATTTTGCAGCAATTGCAGTTTCTTTTTTTGACAACGTTTTTAAAGTCTATCTCTCAGTCTCTCTCTCTAGGCGACCTTTAAACCGATTCGGGCTTATGACTTGGCTCTAACTTTGGCCTACAACTACAAAGTTTACGCAAAGCGTTTTCAATCTATTGTTAATCAGACGGACATAGAAAGAGGACCGAGAATCAGCCTTATATTTTAGCATTCAACTCTGAACATTTGGCTAACTAACATGAAGAAGTGTCTGTCTAAGTCTGTGTGCAAATATGCGGGTGTGTAGTAGGGGAGCTAGTTGTAGACAGTCTCAATTCACTTCTCAATAAAGACATTTCTAGACTTAAGAGGAAAGTGCTTTCGTATGCCAAATTTAGGGCAAATCAAAGTTATACCTACGTTTTATATGTATATGTATGTAAGTATGTGTATAATACCTTCTACAAAGGTATTAAAACCGGTGTAAATTTCTATTGCTATTATATTAACAAAATATATATATATTCATACATCTGCTAGTCCCAACAAACAAAAAAAAATATTTTATATATGTGTAGTGTACGACTTATTACATTTTAATTATAATTTGACTAAAGGAAAAAAATGGGCGGGAGGGTGGAGAAATGGGGAATACAAACAAAGTGAGGAAAGTGAAAGATGGATTTGCGTTTGGGGGGTTAGAGAAGGGCAAAATATTAACAAAAAGAATTGTTGCATCTCTATTTTTTTTTTTTTTTAGGTTTTCTGTTGTTGTTGTTGTTGTTATATTGTTCAGAGCCTAATCGCGTAAAGCCTTGTGCTTGGCCTTCTCCTTTTTTAAACTGCTGCTCGCGGTGAAGGCAGAGGAGGAGGATGCGGATATTGATTTTGGCCGTGATGATGATGGTGATGGGACCTTCTTGTGGAGCCTCTTGTGATAGCTTTGGGCCAGAGAGTTGATTATAGAGACAATAAAGTAGCATACCATGCCAATAACAAATGTCTCGAATATCTTTGAGAGCAGATTACCCGAATCGCCGGTGGCATTGCCGCCGGCAACATTGTCCCCAGCACCGCCACGACCACGTTGTCGATGCAATCGTTGCTTCTGATTATTGAGGAACGCCTTGAAGGGCTCCTGCAGTTTGCTACCGAATATTGGCAATGTGGCCAATAGATCCACAGCCCGTTCGATAAGCGTCTCATTGAAGGCAATAATCACAAATACCTTCTGTATGTGCATCTTAATGATGGCCTTGCCAATGAGTGTGGCACCAAAGAATGTCCAAAATGGCACCAGAAAGTGTCCGCATGTTATGCCAGCCAAGTCGAACAACGGATTAGGAATCTATCAATAGGGAAATCAAACAGTTTCATTCGATTACATTTACTCTTCGCATATGGGATCACTCACGCTTGCACAGGCCAAAATGCCAAAGAAACCAACACGCTCAACCACACGCTCCATGAACAGTTTGCCCTTGTCCATTAGGCTAAGATTCTTTTGATTCCGCTTGGCATTTAGGGCCTCGAATTCAGCCAACTCTTCGGCATCGTCCGGATCATAGCCAGAGAGACGAGCCGCTTTCGCCATGAAATATGGAGGCAATTCGCCAAGAGCTGTACCAGCGCCCCAAAGAAATGCCTCCATTCGTACTTTGGACATAATGGACCAGATATTTGGCATACGTTTGACATAGGGTTCATCGGGACAAACGATCCTATACAACGAAACGAAACATTTAGTATAAAATGTACACTCTACCTCTAAAACTTACTCGTCTGGATATGGTGGTTGGGGGAAATTCAGTGAATTACATTCATAGCCGGCCAATGTAACACTGGCTATATGTGGACCCAAATATAAAAGGAACGTATGCAGGCCAGTGCCAAGTCCCACCGACGAGAGGACACCCAAGCCGAGCCAATAGATAAAGAACCAAGTGTTTCGACGAATAAACTCAATAGCCAATTGATGTGGTCCGTCGAATTTGTAAATTATGCTAAATACAATGCCTAATACTATTAAAACGGCCAGCAGAAGGCGCTGCTGCAGTAATCTGAAACAAAGGATTCGGTGAGTTAGGGAAGAAGAGCGTAAAACTTCACACTAATTCTGTCATTACCTGCTACTCCAAGTGCGTAATAACGCCATCAGTTCGAGGACACAATATTTGGTTGTTTGCCATGGCCGACGCCAAAGCACCAGTTGGCCACGTTCGGCACGTTCTCGTTCACGTTCCTTGTCTTTTTGGTTTTTCTCCTTTTTGCTTAACTGAGATTTATGGTTGCTACTGCTATGGATCTGCATGTTGCTGCCGATCGATTTGCTGTTGCTAATGGAATTGGTATTATGATTTGTATTATTGCCCCTTAAATTGCCATTGGGTGTCGTTGTTGACGTCGATGAATGCTGCTGCTGATGGTGTTTTCTGTTGTTGTTGTGTTTGTTGGTGTGTTGCTGCTGCTGCTGCTGTTGATGATGACTTTGTTGCTGCTGCTGCTGGTGGTCTTCGTGTTTATTTCGGTGACGTGTTGTGGCATGACTACTTGAGTTTGTTGATGTTGCCGGCGTTGCTACCGCTGCTGTATCCTTTTTCGAGTGTTGTGACATTTAAGCGTTTTGGCAAAAAGCAGCTAAAAAACAAACCGAATAAAAAATAATACAAAATAAAGTAAAAACAGATATCGAAAGAAGACAAAACGACCAAAACGAAGCGAAATTAAAACAAAAGAAATTTATTGACTAATTATGAAATTGGTATTAGACGGCATAATGTAGTAAGTAACTTTTGATAAGGCAGCAAACTAAACAAAATACGCCAACAGCTATTTGATAAGAAAGACCCAGCCGAAACGAAAGCGGCAACTTGAGATCGCGGTGCAAAGTTCTTTAGATCAAACGGGTGACTCTAATTTAAAAATTCAATTCGATGCAACTATGCACATGATTTCGTTTTGCTTAATAATAATTTCTTATTCCAGTTGCTGCTGCTGTTGTTCGACAAAATTGTTAATGAACTTTCGATCTTCTATACAGAATGGAATTCTAACAATTAGCGCACAATGTTACGCCACCTAATTAACCGAATGCACGGTGACAACACAGCTGGCCGTTCCACTTGTAAACTGAAGTTTAACCTGAACTGAGCATCTCCTGTGCTTGAAAAGGATTCAAATCCCGTTAGTGCTTTGGCGCTCCCTACATCGAAACCTATGAATGCATATTACGCCTCTGTGCCTCGATTTGACATACGCGTAGATACAAATGTAGTTATCTACATCCAGATGATTGCCTGCGCATTGTTCCTTCTTCTTTGTTATTTGTTTTTGTTCCTGTTGGTTCTTGCACAATTCTAGCAAGTAAACGCACCTGCCCAATTGATCTGGGGGAAAAGCGCAAAAACAATAACAACAACAGTCGAACAACGTGTAAGCGACGACGACAACAAATATGAGGAGATTATCATGCGATACTAGAGCAACCAATAAAATGAATCCACATGCGCGTAAAGCAAACAACAAAAGAGAACAGAACCGCACAGAAGAAAAGAAAAAAACACTACTGGGCTGGCGGGTGGAAGATAGCGGGTTGGATTGGGGGTGGCGAATCGGTGGAGTAAGGTGCTGGTGCTGGTACTTGCTAATCAGCACTTTTTTTTGTCATAATTTCAAAAACTTAAAACAAAACGTTGTACAATTGGTACACACTTTAACTCTGTCTTTGTCTATCTCTCTCTGTCGCACGCTTTAAGCGTTGCTTGTTATCAATACTGATGGGCCCAGCGGAAAGAGGTGGGGGGTGGTGACGGTGGTGGGTGAGTTTTCCAACCCCCGCGACAAGCGGCAGCAGCATTGACACCAAAGTAAAATGCAAGAACTCTCACACACAGAAGCAAAAACGACACGAAAAATCAATTAATTGCACTTAACAAAATAACTTTAATTAATAAATAACATCACGAGGAAAGGATAAGAGCCACAACAGCAACAACAATAACGCTATCGCCTCCTCTGTCTCTCTTTTATTCGCTATTACAAGCTCGCTTTCTCACTCTTTGTTACCTGCCGCTGTTTTGTAACTGTGGGCGGTTTTATCCTGTTTTTCTTTTTTTGTAACTAATGTACGTTTTTACTTGTTCTACTTAAACTTCAATACATTTGTGTGTGCGTGTGTGTTTCTGTTCACCTTTAACTTTTGTTCTCGAGTATTTTGTTAACAATCACCTTTTAGGCTGCCTCTTGTTTTAAATTAAATTAAATTAAATGATTAGTAAGTAACTAGCACACACGTCCGTTCACTTGGAAAACAAAACAAAAACAACAAAAAAAAAACGGGGAAAAAAACAACAACATGGCGAAATCAATTCGCTGGCGCGCCGAGTTCGCCCAAGCCGTAGAAAAAATGAATATTCGCCGCAACTTTTTGCCCTCGGCACTTTCGATAGTATGTTCTCAAAATATCGATTATATCGAGTGGCGCCACTGTCGATAATTCGCTTCGAACCACGTCGAACAAAGAAGTCGAACTCGAATATCGGAGTCGAACATCGGACTCGAACTCCGACAATTGAAGCCAACTTTGAACAAAGGAGGCGAATTCATACCGATAATGCCAGAATATTCGCCGTGAATGTTTTCGCTCCGACAAAACGAATATTCGCTTAAAATGAATTCGCTTGCGCCGATGACGCTCTTATCGATTGGACTCGTTATCGACCAATTCCCATATCGGGCAGAGTATTTTGGCGGAAAACATGCCTTTAATTAAAATTTGTGTATCAATTTAGTTAAATTTTAGTGTTATTTTGTTTTAATTCAAGTGGAATCGAACAGAAATTTATGAACAAATAAGTAATTGTAAAATCACACTTCGTTATTGGATTTCGAAATTTCACCAATATTACCAGTTAAGACCAAATTGCCAAAAACCTTATAGACAAGTACGTAAGTAATTTTTGAAGTACATGTAAAATCTAGTCTTTTTAAGATTATTAATTTAGCTGCAATATAATTTATGGACAAAATAACTTTTAAATAACTGTTATACATGCGCGCTCAGCATGAAAATATCCCTTGTCCTGAACAGCTGTTTTTGAAGCGAGAGCGAATGTCCCGATTTGACAATTCGAAAGAGAGCGAAACTACCCAGTTGGAAAAAGCGTCATACTTTTTGTGCACATCGAAGAATATGTGATCAAATTGGTCATTTTTTAAATTGTAATTAATTTTTCTTAAGCTCGCATAATATTAACAAAATTAATTATATTCTATAGAGAATATACATATGTAATGACATAATCAATTTGCCATTAGCTGGTAACGTACCCCACTTCTGACTGAGCTTAGGATCTCAATTCCAACTGGGTAAGTTCGAGAGAGCCGTTTCATGTAGGTGTGAGTGAATGGGCCCGTCCGTCTGTGCATGTTGGGGCATGTGTGTACGTGCTGTCATTGTGTTGACAACGTTAACGGAAAAAATATATCGAAACGGTCTGTGTGTGTGTTGTGTCTCGCTGTGTTTTGTGTGTTTTGGCCAGAACGTTTATTTATTTATGCACAACGTTTTTTCGCCATTTTTTTTTAAGTGTCTTGTCTGTAAATGTGTTAACAAAAATAATAATTTTTTTTTAAAAAGCAACCAAAAAAAACAAACAAGTTTAAAACATTACAAAAAATGTAATCCTCAATTGTTTATTGAAGTTGTTAATAAGAAGTTGAATCCCAAAACAAAAGAAGAAAAAGAAAAACGTTAACACTGTTGAAAAGGGAGCAGAGCAAAAAGCGGCAACAAAAGCAACGTACAAAACTAGTAACATTTATAAAAAAAAAAATACCACCTTAAAGTATTTAATTAGTATTTTTATTTATTTACTTTTTTTGGTTTGGTTTTTGTGAGGAGTTTGCTTAGTTGTTGTTATTATTTTTGTTTAGTTAATTTGGCCAATTAGCATTTTTGCTGGTGTTGGTGTTCTTATTAGAATGACAAAATATAACAAAGCGGTGCAAGCAAGAAGAAGCAGAAAAAGCCGCAACGCTTCTGACGTTTCCAGAGAGAGAAAGAGAGCGCCCAGTGGGATAGAGAGAGCAACAGCACGTTGTGTAAGTGGGTGCCTTCGTGTCTGTTAGTATATGTGTGTGTGTGTGAGTGTGGAACCTAATAAGTTAACAAACCGTCGTCGACGACAACGACAACGTGTGTTCGTTCGTTCCGCCATGGACGTAGTCCCAGGGGGCTCCCACAGGATCTCAAAAAAAAAAAAAAACGCTCTAGAGAATATTCTGTGTGATACAATCAGAATAATTTAATTAAAGCTTATTAATATGTAGTTTTGGGATAAGCAGAGAATGAGAAGTTGGAAATTCAATCCCTCTCTATGGTCGACCTACGCCCATGGTTTCAACCATGGCCAGTTGCAAATGGTGGTGCTGGTAAAGCGGGAGGCGGGCAAGAGAATAAGGGAAAGAGAGCGTTCTCTCTCAATTCATTGATTTTTCCACTCTAAATCGTGAGTCGTCACAAGGAGGGGGACGAGGGTGACCGAGAACAAGCCAAATAGTGCGAGAGAGAACGCGAGAGAGAGAGAGAGAGAGCAATTGCAGGAGAATGGTCGGTGGGGGGCTGACAGCGTTGGCCCAAACGTGGGAAAACAAAGGAAAAACCTGAAATGTGCGTGTGTGCAGTTGATAATTAGTTGATGTTCTTGTTGTTGGGTTCGTTACCAATTTCCTCTCCAACTGGTAGGTTACTTGCAAGTTTCTCGGCAATAGCCAACAACACAGTAAAAAGTATTTTGTCCCACTGTAAATTGGTTAAAAGGCGAATGCAAAAGTAACCACCGCCAAGTCTCTCCCAACCAAACAGAGTAAAAAAAAAAATACTAAATAAAAATATATATATTTTTTTTTATATATATTTGTATATAAAACCCAATAACAAAGAGAGCATGAGAGCAGAAGAAGAGAGTCTTGAACTCCAACTAAGGGGCAACCCAGTGGCAAAGTTGATGCAACCTTTTGCACATGATTACGACAATTCGTCTTAGCCAACTTTGTGTTTGGACCCAAACTAGTTAGTCGGCACTATCTGTATTCTTTAAAGAGAATGAGACCTGACGCATAAAGATAATAAATAGGATATTTATTGGTCCTCAAGTTTTTGATTACGTCAGAATAGGTTGTTTTGTTGGATCTGTTTCTGTGTTCTGATAAACTTCATGGATAAAAATGCCAATAAGAATCGCCTGTTCTACCGGGCATGAACGTACTTACTCGTATTAATTCTCTCTCTCTCGTTCTTTACCTCACTCTCTTTCTCTCTCTCAGCACACGCTTGCTTGCTCTCTTGTGTGACCGTTTTCGCTCTCTCTCTCGCAGTGGTAATGTAAAGAAAAAAGAACGTTAAAAGCAAAGCAAACGATATGAAATTCGCTCTCTGCAGCTGCTGCAGTGGCAAGGCGGCTGAGACGAAGAGCTGACGAAGAGAAACAACAGCAGCAGCAGTGCCAGCGGCAGCGGTAGCAGAAGCAAAATTTTTGTTGTTTTTCCTTCTTCTGGTTGATGTTTTTTTTTCTGCTTTTTCGGTTTGGTTTACTGTTAGTTGTTCGTGCTCTTCAAGCGGCGACAGTCGACAAAATTCGAATTGGAACTTGATGTGCAATTAGCAAAGTGCGCGCCAGGTTGTGTTAACTGGTAAATAATAATAACGACAATACCAATATCCAACAACAACAACAACAACAGCAACAATATAAAAAAAAATACAAATAACAACAACAATAACAACAACGACAGAACAAATATTTGTATGCAATACACCTGCCACGGTTCTCGATTCTCAATTCTCCGCTTTACAATTCTACATTCTTTACGATTCTACGCTCTTTCTTCCTCGCTCGCTCTCTTCCTCTCACCCACTATCTTCTCCCTCTCAATGCAAACACAAGCCGAAATCGAAAACAAAACCAAGTCTAAAACCGGCCGCAGTCTACAAAAAAAACAAAAAAACATATTATGCCACGCCGGGTTTTTCTTTTTGGCTTGAAGTGTCTTGTTGTTTTTGTTGTGTGTGTGTATGTGTGTGCATTTTTTCTCCTGTTTTGGTTTTTTGCTGTTGTCAACTTTTCTCTTGTTGTTTTAAAAGTTTTTTTTTTATAAATTTGTTTTGTTTTTTTTTCTTTTTTGTTGTGTAGTGTTTCTGTGGCAGCATCGAAAAACTGCTTAGAAATGAAAAATTGATTGAGTAAGAAAATATTCCTTATTTATATAAGGATTCCCATAAACGGAGGCGCAATCTCCAATGTTATATAAGATGACAACTTGTGACCCCCTACAAAACAAAAAAAACAACAAACACACGAATCACATCAAGCCCCATTACGAATACTCTATAAAGTGCAATCAAGTGATTACAAATTGAAACCGCAAGCGAAAGAAAGTGACTCAAGCAGAGTGTAACCAAACAGTTTTTGAATCATCAAAACGCAATTACACACATCTGAATCAATTGAAAGAATTGAATAATTTGCAAAACCTAAAAGTTATCATAGGATACAGTGGATTTTTTGTGCCCTACCAGTAACACATACTTTCTTTAGATAGGAGTGGAAAATCCACATTTATATTTGTGATATGGAAAACCGTAAGATAGTTACAGAAGGCAAGGGGTAAAAATGCTTATCTGAAACGAGTTTCACTCCTAAATGAGAGTCACTTTCTTTGTGAGTCAATACAAACATTGTAACCACAAATGTTGTTCTTATCAGTATTTATGTACATACATATAATTTCTATAAATATATATCTCCTAAAAACTAAATTTACACATAAGATTTGATATGAGGGCTAATTCCAGTCCCATAAGTGAATTTTTAGTTTCAGAACTGTAGATTTTCCCCAAAATGTCCGATGAACTAGTCTCTTAACACATATTTATAATTGTTACTGAAAGAAAATCCTGATAGTTGACAGATCATAAGGTTTAGCTAACACAAATGTTTGAAGGAACGTCATCAATCCTCTGTTCTTATTAAAGAGTTCAGATAACAAACTATATAGAACAATCAAGAAATGGTATAATAGTGTTCTTATTCAAGTGTATGATAAATAACTTTTTTTTTTTTAATTTTTATTACTTTTTACATCAGTCAGTGTATGTTCGAGTACATGTTTGTTTGTACAAATGTGTGTGTGTGTGCGTGTTGTATATACATACATAAATACTTATTTTATTTTTTGTATCCAATTCCAATGTATTTTACTCATTATATACATATATATATCTTTTTCTCTCTCTTTATATATAATCATACATATCAATATAAATATTAAATATTCAAATCTAAATGTCAACTCATCACCAATGACGACAACCATAACAACAACAACAACAACCTACACCAAACTCCAAATCAAAATCAAAACCAAAAATGCCCTTAATAAATCCAGATATGTTAAAATTGTGCAATGAAGGCGAGAAAAATCAAAAAATTGAACAACAATAAATATAAAAAAAAAAGTGTAAGCCAACAAAAAACAAAAAATTAACTCAATATGCTAGCCGCAACAACATCAACTACTACAGCGGCAGCAACATCGTCGACGGCAGCAACACGGCTCCACAGCAACAACAGCAACAACAAGTAAACCAACAATAATAACAACAACGCAAAGAAAACCCAGCAACAAATTACAAATTGAAGCTTCACATAACACATATAAAAAAATACACAAAAAAGAAGGAAAGGAAGGAAATAAAGGAGGGCGAAGAAATACCAAAAAAGTGCAAACAAAAAGAAAAGAAAAGCAAAATGAAAAATATTTAAAATCCAAAGTGTAAAAAATCAAAATCCAGCCAAACAAAAAAGCTACAGAGATCATCAACTGAACGTTTTTTTTTTTTGTCAAGTCCCCTCAACCCCCCCAAAAGAAACCCTTCCTGGGCATTCGACGGCTCACCTACCTATCTATCAAAACGCCACGCCCCGTCCCGCCAACGCCCTCCACTCTCCAAGAATCACCATCCAAAAAAAATATAATAATAATACTAATTATATTAATAATACAAAATTAAAAAAAAAAAAACTCCCTCTAAATGTTGCCTGGCAATATTTAATTGTTCATTATGTTACATAGTATATATATATATAGATATTTTAATATATATCATATATAAATATATCTGTCCATACATACATACATATACCTATATATATATATCTATATGTATATGTACCTATATTTTGTGTCCATATGTGTGTGCGTGTGTGTGTGTATTTTATTGTGCATTCCATCCATTAATTCGTATGTAACTTGAATAACAACAACAAAAATATTTAAAAAATATACCAACAACAACAAAAGCTTATTGCAAAAAAACAAAAACCGAAAAGCCAATCAAAGCAAAACAAAAACTACATTTTTCTAATACACCCCAACTAAATATATATATATATGTAATATATATATTACCTACATATATTTATATATATATAAGTAAATTAATCAATCAATCTATCAATTAAAACGTCAATAACTATAATAAAATACGACACAAACAAAAAACTAAAAACCAAAAAACAAATAAACTTTTCTCAAATCGAAAACGGAAAAATAAAAACTTCACAAAAACTTCAACGTAAACAAAATGGCGGACATCATGCGTCCGCCGTTTAGTGAGATCAAACGGCCGGATGAGATTGTCAGAATGACAACCGCCGATAACTTGAAATTCGCCGTCCTCATCGGCCTAATCGAGGTGGGCCAGGTGACCAATCGTGAGGTGGTCAATACTGTATTACATTTGGTAAGTACCTTCCTACCTTCCTACACATACATATAACTACTTACTATGGTCCAATCAATGACTTTACAATTACAATTATCATTACAATTACATTTAAGTTGGCAGCAATTACATGCCTGATTGCATTTGACCCTTTTTTGCGCCCTCTGCCAGTGTTGTTTCATTGTTTCTTCGTCGTCTCGCCATATCTTCTTCGTTCCTCCTCGAGTGGCTGAAATTTGTATTAAATATTCATTAGACTTGCCACAATATGTGTTAAGGTCACATCGACATTCAAATACCTTATAATATGGATAACTTCTCCAATGACGTGAGTCGAAGGGGTTTGATTCTATGGAACAAAACGTTCCCTTTTTCTGACACAAAGTGGAGAGAAATCGTTGTAAAAATCAATTTTCAAGTTGATTTATTGATTGATTTGTCTTAAGGTTGAGTTGTTGGAAACTCTGGGACAAAAGGCAACGATTGTTCTCTGTCAGTCAGGTGGAAATGGTTTATGTTTGCCAGCACTTTAAACATTTTAAGTAAAGTGTAAACAAATTGTAAAGTAGCTACATAAATCTTGTTGTTTTTCTAAATTTTGTATAGGTTTTTTGTCTTCTTATGTGTTATATTATCATCAGCCAAGCGAGTGGATGATAAAGATAGAGAAGAGTGAGAGAGAGAGAGAGAGAGGCACAGGAGGCATAGAAATATCAGTTGAGCTGATTAAATTGAAAATCCAATCCAACTTCTTTTGGCCAACTCAAGAGGCAACTTAACCTATACACATGCACACACATTGATGGAATTTTATTAGACAACTGACAAAGTGACGTTTGCTCCACCAGCCAAACCCCCGTCCAATCTCTTATCCAATAGCATCCCTCTTAACTCATTAGCACAAAATTAACATTTCAAGCAAAGCCACAACTTGGGTGTAGGCCTCTTCCAACATCACCCATATGCGGGGGATAAAGAGTAATGTGAGAAGGTGGTGACAACACAAAAAAAAAAAAAAAAAAAGATAGAGATAGGCAAACTCAGAGAAAAAGCGAGAGAAAGAGAGGGAGAGGGAGAGTGAGAGTATGCCAAAAAATCTGGCCCTGTGTCTGGGCTGTGATTAGATCAAAAGACAACCTTCAAGACAATGGGGTGGCACACACACAGTCACGGACACCCACCTATACACACACATACATCCATCTACACATATTGCATTATTAGAAAACATTATTATGATTATTACAACATATTTTCTTATTTAAATTTTCTACATACATTTTTATACACATTTTTATTTGATTTTTTTTTTTATGGAGCTTAATGAAAACATGACACCGTCGCTCATCATTACAAAAATGAAGCGGGTGGCTAAAAGAACGCTGGAGAATAAGGAACAAGAATGATGAAGAAGAAGTAAAAGTAGAAGAAGAAGGCAAGCAGGCTGGCCGGGTTTGGTTGGGTCCTTGGGAGGGTGGAAGCATAAGAAATTGAAAAGAAATTGAATTGAAGTTCGTCAACTGTCGTCATTATCAACATCATCATCATCATCATCATCGTTGTTGTCGACGTTGCCGTTACCCCTAGTTGTTACCATCGCATTCTCTCTTTTTCTCTGTCTCTCCCTGTTTGGCTTTGATAAGATAAGGCAACACACCGGCAGATATATGGTAGATACCGACAGGTGATACATATATGCATGTACATATGTGTATACATACCTACCTACTCACCTATTTACCTACCTACATAATATTAGAAAGAGAAATTGTAGGTATGCGTCGCCTACCACCTTAAAGTGCTTTTTATTTCTTATTTCTCATTTTTTTTTTTTTTCATTTTTTTCGTATGCCACGATCTTTGATAAGCGTGAAAAAATGTGTTGACGTGTTTCTATGCGACAACGTTCCCAAATGGTTAAGTTGGTAAAAAAGGTAATAAAAAAAACTTAAATGTGCAATGAAACCATACCGAAAAGCATATGGTTTAGGCAAGTAGTAAACTGTTTGTCCAAACAAATATCGGAATTCAGGTTGATTTATCCTTCTATCTCATCAAATTGGACCAAACTGAAAATGTACTCTCTCTTTGGCAACAATTGTTCCTTCTCTTCGTCACTCACGTGTCACATGCTTCGTGTCAATGGTAACGCATTGCTTCCCATCATGATAGGGCCCAATTACTCTTTCCCGAATTCAAATCTTTAAAGTTTGGCGACAAGAAACGCACCATCTAGTAAGCAAGAATTCCTGGTTGTGGGCCACCCGAGTCTCTTGAGGAACATGCCTACAGAACCCGGCCCATGGCCATTCACTTCCAATTTGGTTTTTTAAAACAGTTTGTATACTTGCCTGCTCACATTTCGCCCAGTGTATTTCTCGTACATATATGGATATCCTGTTTTAGGCATTTTCATAAATTTTTTATTGATTTCTTTTATTTTTTTTTTGGCTAAAGTGGAGAAAGAGGACGACAAAGAGGAGAGGGAAATGAAAGCAATATACAAAAAGTTATGGCTGTCGATTGATTAATGATTATTGCGTATTATGACATTGGGTTTACTTGGATTTAGCATTAATGGTTTCAGGAGAGATAATGGTATAATCAATATTTTGCATATTTAATAAAATTCGGCATGGTAAAAAATAAGGCAAACGAACATACTTTATACAATATATGTACAATAAATTTTTGTTTCATAGACCCCCGATTAATGTTCAGATAACTTTAGTTTGTTTTGGCCTGTTTTCTGTTCTGTGTCTCATCTAAGAGTTGAAAGATTTAGTATCTGGTGTGTCTACTGTCAATATGTGTTCATTTGCCTTCGCATTGAAATTAGTTTGCGGTTTCCTTTTTTGATTTTTTGCTGCGTCTCCTTTGTCATCTTACTGCGAATTAGAATTTCTTGAATGTCTTTTTAATCTGGTTTGATTTCCTGCTTTTGTCTGGCTTTATAAATTCTGTGATCATTTGCTAGTTACCCGGCGACCTTTCAACTTTAATTATCGTTTCGACCGGTAGTAACTCTGTTTCTGGCTCTCCCATCGTTTGTGTCTTTCTTTTTTTCCTGAATACCCCTTGCTCCTTGCACGCTGTTGTTGTTGAGCCTTTTGGGGGTCACTCTCCATGTTGGCTTAATCGGTCATTGGGCTTGTTATACAGCTCAATTATGTCCATTTTGCCATGTGGCGCACCCTTAAGCTCTGCTCCTCCTTCCAACTCCCAAAACTTCCTGCTTCCTTCTTTTAATCTATCTCAGTCTCGCTCTCCATCTCTCTCTCGCTCTCGCTCTTCTCATAGTGCTGTGTCACGTGCTGAACTGGCTGGCAGGCAGGCAGGCAAAGCCTTTTAATCGATTTGCCTTCGTCTCCTTCAGTTCGCTACTAAAAATAAACGTTTAATGCAAATCGCTTTTTTCTTTGCCAAAGAAGACAACAACAAGAACAATAAAAATAACGATTTTAAAACTCAGTGCAAAATGAAGGAGAAACCTTTCCTTGCCCGCCCACACACACACACACACACACACACACACACGCACACACACACATACATGTACACAAGAAATAGGGCGGGCACCCCACTTCAGTTTACTATAACTTGCGTTTATGTTTGTTTGCCTAGCCACAAAAATTGGGAACCTCTCCCCACCAAAAGGCTATGAGAGACGGCACAGGGGCGGAATAGTTAACAATGCAATGAGCCAACTCACCAGTCATTCGTTTTACCCATACATCGATAAATCCATCCATCTATAAATGTCTCTGATAAGGAGTACAAGCAAAAATGATATATCCATGTTGTTGGTTATTAGGCTCCAAAAACTGATTAATTAAAGTGTAAGTAATGGAAGAAAGTTATTAATGAAAATGAATGCAAAACAAATAGAAATCGGAAACAAGAAACATGACTGAAATCGCTGTTTAATGGACACGAAAGAATAAACTTGAACAACATAAGGCACTTCAAATGATAATCAGTGTTGCAAAACTACAAAAATGTTGGTAAAGATTCAAGCGTTTAAAATCTTTTTCAAGTCGAAACAAAGTCAGTGAGCAAGTGTTGGGAAACTAAATTGAGCTTGTCTGTGCAAGTGTTGGATAATGCTTGAAAAATCACTCACTTAACTTTCTAATTACATCCCTGTAAGGATCTGCAAGCAGACTGTGGACGTGTTTTTGTTTGTTCTATGTTTATCCATAATTATAATGACTTTATTTTGAAGATAAACATTTAGATAAAAAAGTGAATTTGGGGATGGCATGGGAATGAAGAAAACAGTTTCCTAACTCACTTCATATACGCATACACATGTATACACTGAGGCCGGCTCTTCTATTACCCTCTTCCCCCTTTCTTTCTTCACTCTCTTTTGCTTGCTTTCGCTGATAAAGTCATTGAGCACTAACAGACTTGCCGTAAGAGAGAAAGAGAGAGGCAAAAAAATGGATGAACAGTACTAGAGAGAAGAAGGGAGAGGGAATTCTTCTTCAACTAAATAATGTACGAACATACTTTGCTACTTTTACTTAATTTAATTAACGGCCGTGTAGCCACGCAACGATGGACATTCAACCCACCCCCCGCACCCACCCATTCCACTTAAGTAGCACCACCACCACTACCTGACATCAATGTCGACGCCTGTCAGCTGTTCCAAGTGTCAGAGAGGAAACAATGAAGATAGGCCTCTTCTTATATTGTTGGCATCCTGACGAAGGACAAACAACGGCAGGCAATGTCAGGAATAGTAGGGAATGAGACAAAGACCGAATGAGATGGGGTGCCGGGTAAAGCGGAGGGGGGCGGTGGGGCCAGAGAAGAAGGTTGGTATTTAGATGGCGGCCACATAACAGCAGCAAACTAAATGCCAAAGTCACATAAGAATGGGGCGCAAAGCACAGACACACACACAAACACACACCAAGTGAGAGAGAGAGAGAGAGAGAGAGAGAGCGAGCGCGAGCGACTCGCTTTAGAAAGAGAGAAAGTGAAATGATAAAGAATGACAAGAAAAAAAGAAGCTAGAAAAAATAAAGCCTAGACAACAACAAGAGGAAAGCTTCTGTTGGAGTGGGGGAGGAAGGAATGGGTGGGAGAACGTGTCAAAATAGGCTGAGGAAAATCAGGAAAAGCCGTAGCCGTTGCCGTCGCTAAACGCAAAAGCGAAACGAAACGAAACGAAATGAAACGTCCCGAAACTTGCTTCTTCTTTTTTTGGGTTGAGGTGGTACTGATTGTGGTGGTGGTGGAGATGGTGGAGTGGAGTGGTGCGAGTGGTAAGCAACAACAAGAAGAATTACATAAATACAAAAACAAAACACAGGGATGTGCTAACTTCTTTCTCTCTTTCGCCCTCGCCTTGCTCTCTCTCTGTGTGTGTGTGTGTGTATTTGCCAACCCTAAATGGAAAATTAAACAACAACAAAACGTCGACGCGGCAAAGGCAGAAAACGGCGTCAGGCTGTCGCTCCTTTTGCTTTGCTTTTGCTTTCTAAATGCTGCTTTCGGGAGTGAAAACGCTGAAATGGTGGAATCGTTGAAATGTGTGCGTGGGAATGGCGAAGGAATCGTACAGAGGAATGGGCCAAATTTCTAGTGCCACAATTGTCAACCTTTTCGCTAAAAACACTAACCCACTACGTCTATATATAGAAACATATATGTACATATATATCGGTCAACTCTTTGCAACAGACAAAGAATTTAATCAAAATTTCAAGATGATCCGAATTCGGTTATAATCAATTGGTTTATCTTATATTGGATCTTAAGTTTTGTTGAACATTTTTATTGATTTTAACTCTTCTTTCAACAAACAATTTATTCTATTCATTATAATTTTGAAGAAAAGAACGAAACGTATGTATTGTGTCAACAATTTGTATATAGAAACAATTAGAAAGAGGAAATTAAAGATCTTGTATATTAACTTCGAAGGAGCTGCTCTTGAGGCCTTATTCGTTTTGTTTGTCGGCATGGTCACCGTCTTCATAATCATATTCCCATCATCATCATCGTCCTCGTCGCCTATCCAGCCTGGAGAACATGCAGAAAACACGAAACGAAGACACGACAACCGCAAGAGATTTAACGACCAATAAAGAACAACGCAATGTTATTTAAGGTCGATGCTGAAGGGATTCAAAATGGTACGGGATTCTCGCATGCGCCCATTTCATGGCAACAACGACGGCGACTACGATGACTACCAGATGGGAATAAGGATGGGGGAAGATGGAGCTGAATCTGCTCTAGATGAGGGAGGGGGCCGAGAAATGGGTGGCGGCGGTTGCGGCGGACGACATTTTGTGTAACCGGTAGCCATTTCAACGGCTGTTTGATTGCGTGGGGAGTGGAGGCAGTTCTCGGTGGGGGGAGAGGCGTGACACATTTATGGCGACATTTTGTAATGCATCGTAGCCAAACTGATGTGACTCCCTGTGTGTGTGTGTGTGCGTGTGTTGTTCTGTCTGTCTGTTTATTTGTATTTTGCTCATCTACTTAATACAACACAATAAACCATTTCTTCTCCGAAGGATCTTTTACTTTGCGCGAATTTATCTATTTACTTATTTTGTTCAACATAAAATATTAACGGCACTCCTATGGACAGTAATATTATTTGCCTGACCTGACCATGAGGTTTCTAGCCCCCTGATCTTTGATCGCTGATCGTCCTGATCCAGTCTTAAAAGATGACCATGATTAGGGGCCTGTGACCAGGACCGTCAGCTTTGATTTGCTTTCAGCAACTGTGTCGGAAAGACCCGTGGAGCCTTGTGACGTGATAAAGAAAAATCGATAAAATTCAATTGGGAGGCACAACAAGAGCAGGGTGGCAAATGCTTTTATGACTGGCACTTGGTTTTTGGGATTGGGTCTCAATTTGGACGATATGTGAGAAGCAAAGGAAAGAAAAAATAAACCCCGTTTCAATTTTTTCCCCTTGTATAGGATTTTCTTTGAATTTTTTCAGTTTCTTTGCTTGGGTTTTCATTTATTTATACCAAAATGTTGGCAAGTATGAAAATATATTGTGGGTTTTGTGCGTTTCGTTCAATTTATGTGCATATCCCAAACACGAAGGCGTTGACAAGGCACCAGAAAATAGAACTACAGCAAGGTCAGGTCAATAGCTTCCATTTCGCTGTCCTCTGTTTCTCCATGCTATGATTTTTCTGTGTGGGTTGTTAACTAATCCCCGCATGTCTGAGATTGCTTGAGAGAGATTCTCAAATGCTTTTGGAAGAAGGGTTGCTCTGCTCTGCTCGTTGTAGACGTTGTCAACCCACAAACTAAGGGAAACTAGACCCCTGCACAGTAGAATCTTCAATCTGTTTTTAGGCCAAACGCCCAGTGAGGCAGCAATTCATTCATTCATCCCCTCAATCTTTGCAGACTCTTTCTTTTTTTTTGAGACACATTAGATGTCATTTGGCGCCATAAACAAAAAGTAGACCACAAAAACAGAGGAGGGTTGTCTGAACAATTTGAATTCGACGCGAATTTTTCTTCTTGCCTTACAAAAAGCGAACAAAAAGCGATTGAAACTAATCTACATGAAAGAATATTCCATCTCGTGCCATCATTTAAACACAAAACTTGGACATATTAATTTCTACACACGACTACGTTTATTTTGTTTCTAATTTTCTTGAAATCATTGGAAATCTCTGTCAAAATCTTTATATACGCTAAGAACTAAAAACTAACGTATTGATTGATGAACTTTAATTTTGGGCTTTAATTCTATTAATGTCAAAATGGTTTAATCCATTTAGTAGTCCGTTGCACTTCAATGTGATAAATGAGGTCAATAAAAATGAAAGAATTTATCCTTAAATTAGTGTGGCTGCAGTCCATCATGAAGCCAAATGCCAAAAGTCGGCAACGAGAAAATCCCAACCAATTCCAATTGATTGTCGTCTAATTCATACATTTGATGTGGCTCTAAAATACAGTTGGAAACCAGCAAAAAGCCACAATTTGTTATACACACGCAGACACACTTACAACTGTATACACACATGGCGACTTGGTTTACGTTCGCTTTTTTTTTGGCAAATAAAATGCAAACATAAATGCGAACAGAAAACGCGATTGAGCCCAAATAAAACGCGAAAATCTTGCCAATTGAGCCAAAGAAGATACGCAAAAACACACTAAGACTAAGGAAGTGACAGGGGAGGGAGATGGTGAAGAAAAAGAGTGAAAGAGAAGGAAGGAAAGAAACAAATACCAAATAGAGTAAGACAGAATAATTGAGAGAGAAAGCAGGACTTAAAACCAAAACTCTATAAGAGGCGGCAAGGACACGCGGGACTTGTGCATGGCCATTTGCGTTTAGCCAGAATTGCGTTGCCAGGATTTAATGATGACACAGCCGACAGCCGGCAGTCGACAGCATCGTTTCACTGCCCCATTAAAAAACGGAAAATTGTACCTTTTCCGTTATTTTTTTTATATTTTATATACAGCATTATAGCTTCATATATATGGATGTATGTATTTGAATGAATACAAATAGAAATATAAATCCAGAAAGGAAAAAACAACATGAGATGAAATTAAATCAATCAAAAATCTCGATTTTTCAGGGGCAGAGGTAAAACGAAACTCTGTATTTATATGAATGCTAAATAACATAGAATATTTGTTCACTGTATAAATATGAAATAAGAAAGAAATCTATAAACTAGCAAAAGTATGCAACACAAAACTCTCTATAATAAATTCATAGCAAGGACATAAAAAGGACACACACAAGCGCATACACATACAACAACAACAACAACAACAACAACTACAACTACAACGGGTGTCTCTAGAGATGTGCAGGTCTCATATGGCTATGGGATATCATAATATAGCCATGTCATATCATTTATAATTTATACAACTTTAATGAACAACATTAATATGCGAAATATGACAAGGCAAGGGTCCGCATGGTCCTTCCCTCAACGCCTACCCAACCACCCACTTGCGTGGATACCCACACATGTACCACAGCCACAACAACAATGAGAACAACTCCAGAGTAGGAGGAAAGAAAAAAAATAATATGAAAGGGATACTCGACAACACTTTTGGGATAACATTGTAAATTTAATAATAAGCCACAGGCAACCAAACAAGAACCAGAACTAAGGCAAAAAACAAAACCAACCAACCAGCCAGCCAACCAGTCCGCCATCCCGACCGACCATCCATATTACATCTACCAACGCATTGGTTAAACCAACTAACTGAAGGACTAACCAAAGCACTGCCATAAAAAAAAAACTAATTTCGTTGTAAAATCAAATATGAGTGCGCATACCTACTACTATTGCATAGTGCATAATTTATTTTTAAGGGCTTTGTGTCCTACAAATTTGATGCAAAAAAAAAAAACCCAAAAAATATAAATCCAAAAAGAGCAAAAAAGAATTATTTTTTTTTAACTAAAAAAAAGTGTTTGAGTTCAGAGGAAAAGAGAAAACAAAAACAGAGGCCCAAAGTGGGGAGAAGATGAAATGAGTTACTGTGGGTATTAGTAGGGATTAGCTTTTCGCAAGTGGAATTGGAATCGGAGTTCGTTGTGTGGATGTTTCTCTCTCTCTTTTTCTCTCCATTTGGAGGGACTTGTTAACGTAACAATTTTTGAGCAAATGTGCCTACAAAATGCCCAGTTAAACTCAATTATCCGACTCAGACACAGATACAGACAGATGGATAGATAGAGAGAAAAATAGAGAGAAGAACTATCAGTGGTGCATGCTTACTTGAGTAGCAAAAGTTTTATCTAGGACTAGTTACGAATTTTAACGAATTCAAGTAATGAGTTGAATAAAGCTTTCAATCTCAGAGTTTTGATTGAAAGAAATAGATATTAAAGCTTATGATAAATGAACCCAACGCAACCATCTTCCATAATTCAATCCAACTATTGGAAAAAACTGTTGGAAAAATATTATAAAAAGCTGGACAGTCATATAGAACTGAACTCAAACTGAATTTAAATCTACTACAAGAAGATTTCAGAAAACGCCTTTAACATGTACAGGACATGTGTGTGTGTGGACTTTAATGTAAAAAAATTTGACGGTAACAATTGCCAGGTTAGACCAACGAGCCGGCTAGAAAGCCCAACTCGCTCATTTCTGATGACCCTTTGCATACGCCATTTGACAATCAATATATCCGTTGTATATTTCCGTTTGTCAGCTAGCGACACACACCCAATACCCAAACGCGCATACACACACACACATGAAAAAAGGTGTGTTGCCGGGTTCATGCTCTGTTATGGAAACCTCGAGGGGTTGGTTGGTTGGCCCAACATTGTCGCCGTTTTTGTGGTTGCAAAGGGCGAGCCGGACTCTTGGACAAAGCAACACCCCATGCTCCATATACATACATATAAACGTATGTATGTATGTATTCAAAGTATATCGCGTGTGTATATTTATATACATACATATGTATGTATGTATGTGTATCATTTGGCTTAGTAATATGGCTCGGTATTAATATCTGAGAGCTGCATTTGCAGTCATTGTCGTCCAGTCGTCTGTCGTCGTCCATCGCCAGTTGAGTTGAGTCAGCTGTTGTCCATTGGCTTTTAATAGTTGTGTTGTTGTTGCTGTTAGGTTAGTTGGTTGGTTTTGAAAGTGGGTTGGCATTGGGGCTACAACTGGGCCTGGGGTCGAAAACTCATTTACGCTTTATCCTTTTACCAAGCAACATTCATGCCATTGTCCAGTGGACAATGGACAGGCGCAATTCATTGTATTCAATGCCTCAACGCTTTTCCAACAAAACCCAAGCAAAATAAAGCAACACGAATGAACAAAACACAGAAAAAAAAAACAACAACAATACAAGAGAAAACACGCAAAATAAAATTCAAATTGATGATGAAACAAAAATTTTTTTGTATACACTCTACTTTTAACCTATGTCAAATTTTAGAAAATAGTTGAAGAAATTCTTCATCAATTGGATAACCGAAATATTAGAGCAAATGGCTGAAACAACAAGTTGAATTAAGCGATTGAATATTAATCGATCCTGAAAGTTACTTTGAATCAAATTCAATGGGATAATCGTTTCTTAAGAACTCAAAAAGTATTAAAATAAATTTACATGTTTCCAAAAGCTTAAAACTTGAGTTCTAAACTCTTCGCGAATAAGCATAAAGATAGGTATACCTTCCTTACAGAGAGAGTATGAAATGGAAAGAATAACTGAAAACTGAACAGAAAAAAAGGTGTACAATTCAACCATATTTTTTCCTTTTGGGTTTTTTTGCTTGTATGCTATCCATTTGCAGTTGTTGTCGTTGTTTGTGGTTAGTTTTTTCTATGCTGCGCTTCACTGTCTGTCTGTCTGCCTTTCAGTCTAGCTGCCTGTCTTCCACTCTCTCTCTCTTTTCGCCCCCCTCGCTGTATCTGTATATGTGTCCGTCTGTCAGCTTCAGGACACAAACTGTTGCATTTCTCCTCTTTATTTTCGTCCTATGTTTTGATTCTTTTTTTCACCGCATTTCTGACGCATCGGAAAGTAGGTAATAGAAAAAATTTCAAATGAAATGATAAATATGTACGAACAAAACGATGAAACAACTTTCAAATTACTTAAATGACTTGAAACTCTTGTCAACTTATTTGTTAATTGCCTGTTTTTAGTTTCAAAACCTTCTCTCCCCACATTTCTCTTCCGTTTAAAGTTTTTGTTTCAGTTTTAAGCTGGCTAATTGTTGTTGTTGTTTATAATAAACATAACAAGACCAACAAAGGTCGCAACATTGTTGCCATTGTCCGTTCGTTCGTTCGTTCGTTCGTTTGCTATAATATTAATTACAAAGTTTTTACTGAAGAGGGTTAAACGGCAGCATAATAAACAATTTTCACTTTAATTTTGAAGCAATTAACACTTTTCTTGTGTTTTCTACAGTTTTCTTCAAAGTGTAATAGTAAAGCGCACAGGTGTAGAGCTGGCAATCTATAAAAAGAAGTTTATTTGTGATTATTGGCATAAAAATGTCTATATTATAGTTATGAGAAGAGAAGTGCAAATGGAATGAATAAGAGATGTAAGTGCATGAAGGAACTTGAAAAAAGAATTGGTTAAACATTCATTTCCATATAAATGCGATTGAAAGTCTGTCCCTGGTATCCTTTCATTTGAAAAGGGGAAATGAAAGCAATATAAAGATAGGTGGATTATCTTTAGTCTCATTTTATCGCTTTGTCATGCTGTCTGCTAAATCTGACGTATGTCATTTATTGTCTCCTTGCTCCATCATCTTATGACTTCTTCTGGATATGTACATATATTTTTTACGCTTCTTGTTTTCTTGTTTTCGTATACGTTTTGCCGCTGCCGCTGGTAGCGCACTTAAAAAGCAATTTAGTCTAATTACATTAAGTATAACAGGGCCAACTGAACTGAAAGTTGTGCGTGTGTCAATAAACAAACGACAAAGTACTCAAATACATATATAAAAGACGGGAAGAAAAAAAATGTTGCGCTTTTAGGCCATAATTACCTGAGAACTTTCTCGTGGGCCTTTCTAGTTCTTTCTGCTTATTCGCCTTATTCTCCTCTTGGGCTGTGTTGCCCATATTTTTGTTCCTGTTGTTGTTTGAGCATCTTTTGCTGCTTTTGCCTTATGGCCATTGCTGCTTGTTGGAGCTTCACTTCCGTTTCCGTTTTATGGGCGTATGGCTGACTGTGTGTATATATATATACATATATAAGTATGTGTGTGTTTGTGAGTGTGTATACTGATGTCCTTTGGCTATGCTAGCTCTCTGCTGCTCCGCTGTGTGTGTTTCTTCATTATTACACATTATTATTACTCTGTGCCCACTTTTCCCTACTTTTCCTTTGTTTTCAGTAAATAAATCAGCGAGCCAAGTAACTTTTTTCTTTTGCCACCACAAACAGACACAACATACAGAAGGGGGCCGGCGTAGAGGAGATACTGGTTGCTGCTGGGGGGAGGGTATCTCTGTGTGTGCGTGTGTGCGTTTCCGTTGCACTTTTTCTCTGTTGATTGGATAATTGTAATGAGCTTAGGTCTCGCTCTCTCCGTGTTTGCCAATTAAAATGAAGCAAGTAAGTCGACTCGTCGACTTGGGTATACCATACACCTGGTGAAACAAATATTTCTTATTTCGAAGACCAAATGTATGTCTATTAAATTGTTTTTACATGTCTTATACTATGTGCTATCTCGCTCACTCTACAAACACACGAGCACTCTAGCGCCGCTACTAGCCAACGTCCAATTCTGGCCTTGTGGACCGCGTAGTAAAATACGTTCATACGCATATTTTACATGTTTCTAGTCCGATTTCAATAAAATTTGGTAGTTTGGTAGAAATAGATAAGATAAATTAGTCTGCCAAATTTAAATGCGATAGTCAAAAAACTAAAGGAGGAAATCGTTTTTTTCTAAATTATGGAGGCGGAAGTGGGCGTGGCAAAATGTGAAAATATCTAAATTCTCCGCGCATACTATGCCAGTATACATACTAAATTTGGTGACTTTAGCTTTGTTAGTTTTTGATAAAATCAGTTTTGTTTAATTTGCGGGGGCGGAAGTGGGCGTGGCAAAATGTTTAAATAGCCAATATCTGCGCGTCTATTAAACTAGTCTACATACTAAATTTGATATCGGTAGCTATCATAGTTTTGAAGGAAATCACTTTTATGTAAATTCCGGGGGCGGAAGGGGGCGTGGCAAAAAGTTTAAACAATTAGTTTCTGCGCGCTAACTAACCGAGCATATAAACCAAATTTAATGTCTCTAGCTATTATACTTTTTGAGAAAAACAGTTTTGTGTGATTCCTGGGGGCGTAAGGGGGCGTGGCAAAAAGTTTGAACAGTTAATTTCTGCGCACTAACTAATCGGGTATACAAACTAAATTTGATGTCTCTAGCTGTCATACTTTTTAAGAAAAACAGTTTTATGTGATTCCTGGGGGCGTAAGGGGGCGTGGCCGAAATTCCAAATTACTCTGAACATGTGCATACTACACGAGTATACATACCAAATTTGGTGGCTCTAGCTCTTATAGTCTCCGAGATCTGCGTGTTCATACGGACGGACGGACGGACGGACGGACGGACGGACGGACGGACGGACGGACGGACAGACGGACATGGCTAGATCGACTCGGCTGTTGATCCTGATCAAGAATATATATACTTTATAGGGTCGGAGAAGCTTCCTTCTGCCTGTTACATACATTTTGGCGACTTTAATATACCATTTCACCCTATGGGTGTATGGTATAATGATAGCATATGAAAATTGAATTAGGTATTCTATTCTGAAAGCCACTCGGAACAATATTCGTTCAACGTTTACCCTGTTCTATTTTTAATCTCTTTCATTAAAGCGATCTGGTGGCTTTATGTCATAAAGAGATATGTGCAAGAGTAGTGCTGGCAAGAAAAGGAATTGATTATTCAAGCAACAATAATTAAAGAAAAATACTAACAATACATTTTCGGGTACTAATGATAAATGATGTTCGTAAACCCGAAACTTTGGTTGGTACTAAGATTTTGCGTCCTTCGAGTTTTCTTAATTTTGGATATTGTTCCAGACATTAAATGCCTGAGCTACTATGTACTTTAAGGTCTAAACTTAAAAGCCAGGGCATCTGAGTGCAAGCATATTCGAACTTCACAATTTTTACATATGTACGTGTTCTTAATGAAATTGTGGTAGTGGTTTCATTTTAACGATGCTGGCAAAGAGTATAAATGTTGACGCAGTAAAGTATGCAATACATTTTATGCACGTTTCTGAGCCAATTGGCTGTGTGTGTGTGTATGTATATTTATTTGATTTACACAAAATTGTAAAATTGCGAGACAAAAAAGGAATTGAAAAGAAAAACTGGCAAATAAATCAAATGAAATTTTCTACAACAATTCTCTCTCTCTTTCTACATACACACACAGAGACATATTCAGACATACAGAACCCTATAGCTTGTCCTTGTTAAAAGAAAAAAACAAAAGCCCACAAGTCATGTAAGCAGAAAGAAAAACAATGTCTGTCAGTTCTTCTCTATCTTTAGCTGTAATGCTCTCTCTTGCTCGTATGTGTGTGCGCGTCTTTTTGTATTTATTTAACTTTTGTGTGTGTCTGTGTGTGTGTTGTCAAATAAAATACAATGAAAGCTAATTCAATGCGCCACTTTTTACATTTTTCCTCCTTCTTGGCCCCCTCTCTTGCTTTCTGTCTCTATCGCTTTGTTTCTCTGTTTTTACATTATCCTCAACATCAGCCAAAGGAGTCAACACACAGGAAAACCAACATTTGACCCCAAAAAAAATATTACAAATTCAATTATTAAATATGTATGCTGCTTCCAGCAATGTCACTCCTATAAAGATGATTTGTGTTATTATTTCCACATACTTTTTTGTTTTCGTTTCACTTTTGTCGTATACATACAAATATACGGCAGACGCCTCCGGACTCTACAATTGAAAATCAAAAGAAAAACATAAAAAACTGTAGACACAAAAAAAGGACAACAAGAAATTCAATTTAATTTCTCTGGAACAGAAATCTTATTGGGTTTCTTTTGTTATATCCACTTAGGTTTTTTGCCTGGAATTCAAGGCATGAACTGCTTGAGATATCATTTTACTCTAAACAAAACCTGATAATTATTGATTTGTTGTAGAATATATTTATATTTGCTTAGGTCATAGTTATAATAGTATGTTTCTTGTATGCCTTCGAAACTAGTTCATATATTCAAAGAAAAAAATAAACGATTTTGACCCAATCAGATATATGATGCTAAACTCTCTTTCTGGATTAAAGATATATTTGCCAAACTTTTACTTTCCGTGTGAAAACAACCAGTCAACCCAGCCATCCGTTCTATTTCTGCCCCATCAGTAGTATCCACAAGATATATGTATCTATCGTATATCTATGTACATTTATCGTATGCAAATCAAGTCTTGTGCAATATTAATGAGCATTGCCGCTTCAAAAGAAACATTCAAAAATAAAACTTAAAGTTAAGCAAAAAAAAAAAAAAAAAAAGGAAAAGTTGGAGGAGTCGATAGAAGAGTGTGTGTGTGGATTAAAATGCCAATAAAACCATATGGAGAGAATGTAACTTTGTTATGCCGGATTCCGGATACCCTTCAATAGGCTAAATAAGAGATTGTTAACTGATTCCTTCTGTGTCATATATCTATGTATGCATATATATTCCAAATGAAATTTCGATTCTTTGCTGATATATTGTACAAAAGAAACTTCTTCATGTGCAAACTACAAAAACCAAAAAAAAGTTAAGGAAACTTTTTTTTTTTTAAGCCCAATCGAAGAAGAGGAAAACACTTGAAATGTGGGCGTGGCAAGCGTCTAGGTAGTGTGTGCATATATGTATATTATATGAGTGACTGTGTGTGTGTGCTGTGTGTGTGAGGAAGAGGATACACCAGCCAAGCGATTTGCATATAAATGATTACGGAAATAAAAAAGGAAGTTGAAAATAGACACAGAGACGTCGTTCTCGTTGTTGGCGTTGCCAAATAAGATGTCATTGAAGGCAAGCGAGGAGGTGTAGAGAATCCGAGAAGGGGCAACAAACAAAAAGGGCAAAAAAGAACTCAAACACAGACACACACACTCGCACATTTATATATATAGAAAGGAAACGCCACGCATTTCGTTTACATCTTTTGCAACATTTCTGCCAAAATATTTTTGTTGCACTGCAAAGAGACTGAAAAAGATACATGGCAAAAGCGGCAGGGAGAGAGTGAACGTAAGGCAAAGGACCGAGAAAGAGATAGTCGAAACTATTCGACTTAGTTGGCTAGCTGCCTGCCCGCATAAGTGCGCTATGAAAAATATTTTTTAGACCAAGCCATAAAATATTGCAGACGGAATTTGCAGGGCAAAGTTATACACCAATAGATGACTCTGAAACGAAAGAGATAGACATACATATATACACTTGCTATATATAGAAAATGTATATGAAAGAATATCTTAAAGAATCGCTTACCTGTAAAAGAACCACAAACACACAAAAGCTCAAAAGTTGTAACGGGGCAGTTTAGTTGACTTTAGTTGAACTTTTGTTTGTTATAGAAATATAAAATTTAAAATCAATAGGATTAAAATAATATCAACAATAGCAGATTTGGATCTGAAACTAATATCTCAAACAAGTTTTCCTTACTAAATTTTGCCTTAGTTTTAGTATTATTCATTGGAAATGAAAGAAACAATGGGAGCAACAAGCAAGCAGAAGTGGCAGCAGCTACAACAACACGATATACAACCAAAAGCAAGCAAGAAAAAAAAAACTAAACAACAACATTGACATTGATGAATGGTTGTGAGAAATGATAGATTGATAGATGGCCACGTGCTTGCAGCTGCCTGAATTGAAATGGAATCAGAGCTTTAGTTTCTATTGAGCTTGAATTGATAATGAGGCATATTCTTCTTCTTGTTGTTGTTTCTTATGATGATGGCGGCTTAATTAATTTTCACTAGACACTCTCTCGTCTGATGGGGCACGCCCACTAATTAAACTTTCTTCTTACACGAAAAAAAGGAAATACGAGAAAAAAGGAGTTTTTCCAGCTCTCGTTCTCTATCTGAACTAATTTGAAAATGCTGAAATGCCTGATGGAATGAAGCAAGGTGACGACGACGACTACGACGACTGACTAGCTGATATATTGCTGCCTGCTGCTGTTGCCCTCAAAATGTTGAAGAAGATGGCAAACTTTTAATTACCAAGCAGCAAGAAGGCGACGTCAACTGATGTCGGCGACGGCAATGAATTGACGCCGGCGACCATAGTCAGAGGCATAGCCATAGCCAGAGCCTTTCAATTACACTGAGTCATGGCCAGAGGCGTTCAAAGTCCAAGTTGAAAAACCACAGCCCAACAGCCCCAAACAGCCAGTCAGTTGTTTTTCAATGTGGCCAAAACTTATTGTGGGATCCACAAAAGGTGAAGCAAGCAACCAACCAAAAAAAAAAAAAAAAAAAAAAAGACCAAAAATAGAACAAAAAACAAAAGTTTTTGCTCGCTGAGATAGGAAATGGCATCGACCAAACGTGTATCCTCTGTTTTTTGTTGTAGTTCACATAACAGTTTTAAATCTTTGCTCAAAAATTCGAATATCCCTCACTTAGTACCTTGTAGTCTTTAAAGAAAATTTCATTACCTTTTTTTATGTTTGGCCTAGGCCAAAGTTATTTGCTTCAGTTAGTTGAGAAAAGCCAAGGCAACAATCTCTCCCTTTTCTGTCCATTCTTCTTCCTGCTAGGTGGTGGTGAGCATGAATCCAAAATGAAGCTCCCAAGTGGCTAGCCGCCTTTATTGTCGTGCTCTAACTTGACTTTATACACAGACACACCAATACACATACATACTATTATGTGTATATATTAAAAATACACTTAACAAAATCATAACAATCGCATGCAAATACATATATTCTTCAAGTTTTGGTATATTATTGAATTCACAGTTTTGATTGGGAAAACGCCTAACTTAAACATTTCAACATACTTTCGTTCATCATGATGTATTTATTAAGTCGAGCAAATACTTCAATCAAAAAGTTAAAACTTGTCTTTAAGTGTATGTTGAACTGAAAGTGCAGTACTTTTATTTGCTCAAAATTAGGAGGAATTCAGGGGAACCAAACCAACAACGACCAAAGCAAGAGCCAAAGCTGTTCAAAATTCAATATGGCAAGCCTTCAGAAGGTGTAAACGAAAATAGTAGAAGGCCAAGTGCCCCAAAACTGAGAAGGCAGCCAACACAAATCATAAGCTCGACTGCTTTTTCGTCTATTCCTGCTGTTGCTGCCGCTGGTGCTGCCATTGCTGCACCCATTCATATGCAACATGAACAACCCCAAAAGCAGGAAGCACAAGAGTCGCGGACACGCGCCATACGGGCCAAGTTTCTTGTGTAAAGGACAAGAAGAGCAGCGGCAGCTGTAGCTGTAACAGCAGCAAATTGGAAATTTTATGCTCTTCCCTGTGTTTTGTACGTGAGGGGCATGGGCTATTTTTTCCTTTTTTTTTATCTTTCATTTTATTTCGGGAGGGCGGTTGATTTTCTTTTATTTTTATTTTTTGTTGCAATATAACGAAAAGAACGAACTTTTCGCAGTATAAAATTGTAAATATATCGCTGTGTGAGTGAATAAATGAGTGGGCACGGGAGATAAGCTTCTGGAACCAAAGTCAAAGTCAAGTCAAAAGGATGAATTATATTAAAGCCTTGACACCACTCCAAGACAGTGCTCTAAGCGCACAAAGAAGATAACCACTATTTGACATAGTTATTCAAGTTGAAATCCCTTTACTACTTAAAGTTTTAAATTAAACATTTTGGACGTATCTGAAAGCTAATAAAAACTGAAATTTTAGTCAATATATTGTGGACTGAATTTAACATATAACGTTTTTAGATCTTTGTACGTTTAATGACTAGATGCTTTCTTGAGTCCCATATCCTTTTGTGTAGGGTATGAAATAAGGACTTGAACGGCCATCGTTTTGGTATATTTGTAAAGTTAATTTATTATGCACTCTATCGTTTCGGTTGCTTCAACCCCGTTAGAAAGTTGGAACCAATGCTGTTCCCCTCTAAAAAGTAATTGAATTTCCTATGCATGGAGCAAGCAAACTTGAACTCTGTCAAAAGTTATGATAAAGTTGAAATCAAAAAGGGAAATTTATCTGTTAGTTCTGTGTTCTGTTCCTTGTCTGTCTCATCGTCTCTCAATGTCATTCTAGTTCTTAATCTAACTGATGGCTTGTTGTTTTTCCTAATAAATTATTAAGAGCAAAAAAACAAAAAAAGTTTGGGGGAGTCGGAAAAGGTTTCCTCTCCTTTAATGTGTCCATTGAGGGAAATGTTTTTGGTTTTACTTTAATTCTATTCCAAAACGAAACTGTCATGTGTGCAAGGATTTAAACCGGAAAAAAAGAAACCTGTTGCTAAAATATTTAAATTGTCGTAAAGTAACAATAAAAAGCAAAGAATATCCAGAGTGTGGGTGAAAAAAAACAGAAATTTTATATAGCATACGCACAGGCGACTGGGGCTGCTTTCCATAAATATTCAATACAATTTGTCAGGTGCCTTTGTGTAAAGTGAAAAGGTAGGGCTGGCCAACAACAGTCATTAGGCAACTCCCTAGTGTCTTTTTACCTTTGCACACACACAAACGCACACACACTCCCTTTTGTAGAGTGAGTGAAGAAGGACGGGGGTGGAAATGAAGGAGAGCTAGCTGGTAGAACTAAACCCTATAACCCTAGCCATGGAGTCTCTTGCATGTTAGTTTTTAAATAATTTATTGCTTTTCAAGCTTGTCCAAGTTTGTCTCTTAATATTTTCGTTTTTTCTTTCTCCACACCCTTAAACTTCCTTTTTCCTTATGTGTGTGTGTGTGTGTGTTTGAGTGTCTGTGTGCGTTGGCCTGACTTTGCCTATAGAATTTCATTAAGAATTTAAATCAAGTTAACTCTGTAAAATCTGACTCGGTCAGGTAGAAGTGTCAAGATTTTAGAAAAAGAGTAGAGAACAAAAAAAAAAAAATACAAAATAAAAGACACAAGACACAAAAGCTACATGATCCATCTTAAAGTGATTTCAGCCTGTTCTCAACAATATTACATTTCAGATAGTTTTATTTAAGAATTATATCAATGGATTAAAAATATTCCAAATTGATAGTTTGAATTCGCTAACGTTCTTAGGGTTTATTAAAAATAAAATAAATTTAGTCAATATTTCGTAAATCTCTCTAAATTTCCGTTTTGCTTTTCCACTCTCTCTGTTCACCTTGTGTTAATTTTCTCTTGGCTTGAGTTAAAGGACTTTTGAAAATATTTATTTTGTATATTTTTCAATAATCTTTAGGCAAGTCTAATAAGAGAAAAGGCTTCATTTCTAATTAATTTACTAACTTGCATTTTAAGCTGCTGATAAAAACAAAAAAAATTTTGAAAATATTTTCAAGTTGTGGAAAATGTATAGTCCCAGTTGAATTCTGACTGCGCATATTTGTATGTGTACTTGAGTTTTAAACCGAATTCCCACATCATTTCGGACATCCTGCTTTCTTTTTTTGTCTTTACGCATGCATGTTAACTAACCACAAAGCTTAAATTTAGAACTGTGTAAGATGCACACACACACATATAAACGCAAGCAAAATGCCCAGTTTATAGAAAACTAATACACCAACCGGACGTCGGTGAGATGGTTGGTAGAACGAGTAAGAATCAAAGTTAGTTTTGTTTTGGCCCGCCAGCCAATATATGTATGTATGTAGATGTTTGTGTATAAATACGTATATTTCGTGTATAAGTTAGTCGTATACATATGTACATATCTATGTAGTAGCTGGCCGGGAGGCAAGAAAAGTTGGTAGAGAGTAGGCGTGGCTTGACATTAGTTTACAACAGTTATTGCTAGAAATGTTGTGGCTGCTGCACACTCAACTTTACACGCATACAAATAGATAGATGAAGGAATCAGACACGAGGGGTAACCTAAAAGTTGACGATCTAAAGTGCAGCCTTCAATCTATAGACAGCTTATTATCAGGGGAAGAAAAAGTCATTTAAGATAACTAGAAGCACAACCCTCTCACAATACATGTGACTCAAAAATGTTGTTCATGCACATCCCAAGTAAATGTATGTGTAAAAGGCTAATATGTATTCTTGAAACATTCATTTATTTATTATAGGTTTTGTGTGTTATGTTTTTGATTGTGCCATAATCGAGCAATTGTTGATGCATTGATATTATAATTTTTATCATTACAATCCTAAACACGAGAATATTATAATAAATTGTGCAAAAGGACCTTAAACCTAAACTAACGAACTTTTGTTTATAGTTGCCAAATAATGTTTGATTAGCCCTCGTTTGTGCGCATACTTAGAAATCACCGTTGCACTCGCACATTCTATTTGGAATGTTCAATATAAAAGACAGAAACCTAGAAAGTGAGCGAATGAGAAAGACCGAGAGAGAGAGAGAGAGAGAGAAAAAGAAACTATTGCTGGGTTGCCAACATATTTTCAATTACTAATCTACAACTTTTGCAATTCCTATTTGCATAACAATAACCGAAAGTACTTGCAATTTGTGTAGAACAACAACTAGTAGTTGGGCTTTTGGCGGAAGGATAGCGTAAGAAGAGCGAAACAAGAGAGGATGAAGGTAAAGAGCTCAATGGAATAATTCTATTGTACTTTTGTGGTATACTCAGGTTGTTAATTAAATTGTACCTACATTCGGTATTCGTATAAGTTTATTTCAGTTTAAGCCCTGCTTTGTCTTTGTCCTACATACAAAGTTCATTTCGCATTTTCTTGCGTCGCAGCCAGAAAAAACATGTGGCAAAATTCAATTAATTTTTGGGATAAAGGATAAACTAAGTTTGAAATTGTTGTTTAACGTGAAAATATGAGGACTCAACTTACTTAAATGAGATAATGAAACACAAACTGCTCTTAACCGATTAAGCTCGTAAAACTAATAAAAAACAATTTGCTGTTAAAGCTTTAAAACATTATTTGTATTTGTGTGCACCTAATTTTTTGTTAATTAATCCATTATTTCTGCATCTTCTCTTTCTAGGTGAGTCTCCTAACTATTATACACTTTCCTAGTTTGCCAACACTATGAGAACAGCAACCTTGACATGGTCTATACCATCGTTCGTTATCAAAACTATTCACTAAGTAAGCGAATGAAAATCAATAAAAACTGCAGTCTCTTTCTCTCTGTGTTAGTGTGTGTGCCCCAAAAAGTAGGCAAGCTTTATGGCAGCTCGAGCAATCAGAGTGAGAGAATTCTGAGTGCCCTCCATGATGATGAAGCATTAAAACGGGTTGACGAAAGTGTAACGAAATGAGTTTTTGCAACAAAAATACAATAAAAGTAGGCGTGCAACAGAAATCATGAAGAGAAAAAGGAAGAAAGAGAAAGCACGTGAAATTAGTCATTTATGTAAAAAGTGTTGAAGGGTGAGATGAGGGGAGAAGGCGAAAAAATGGAAAGAGTGGGAAAGGCGCTTGCTCGCTTGTGTGTGTGTGCCCGTGTTAGTGTGTTTGTAAGTGTGTGAAGGGACCACGGCTGTTGCACATTCTCATCGCATGCAATTTCAACATGAAGGGGTCGTCCCTTTACCCTATTGTGTTTGCCATTGAACACGCACATTGAATGGGTGTAACTGTCTTTAAATACATATATGTACACACATACTTATATACATGCATACCAGTGTGTTTGTACATGTGTGTGTACAACAGCTAAGCCGAACAATGGATTCTATAGAGAGACAGACACCTCGTGCTCACTCGCATCGTTCTAAATGGGCATTGCGACGGGGCCAGGGCAACATTTGTCGCTCCTGTTGTTGTTGTAATTGTTGCAATCGAGCGTAGTTGAACAAAAGCTACGCTCACACAGCACACCCACTCACATGCACTCACATCTATTCAAACACACTCACACTAATGCATATTGTCACGCAGAGCTTCATACACGCACACGCACACGCACACGCTCACAAGAATATACAAACACTCACCTAGGCAAATTATGTAGCCCCTACTTACTTAGTAAGATGCTTTATAACACAAGATGCCTTCTACACACACTCACATAGAACATGGTTTAATTTAGGGTCGTGAAATTTGATCGATAAATTAACCTAACAATTCTTTTCACATAAATAGTTGCTTTAAGAATTTATGTCTCACGCAGCAATTTATTATGTCACGGTGTTTTATGAAATCAAGCAGATATATTTTGTATTACAAACTTCAGGTATGAAATGAGAAGCAAATGCCATATCATTGATTTATTCGTTTACTCTTTATAATTCCTTATACTAATCATAGTTTCAAAACGTTATCAAGCGACTTAATTCTAAATTTTATTTTTTATGGTTGTTTTCTATCATTGATTAATGAAACAATGCGGACATCTATAAAAAATGGCGAAGAAAATTTCCAGCAAGTCGTAGTGCATCAAAGCTGTGCTATTGGTTCATAAAATTTTATGTAGAAGGTGCATTTCGTTTTTTTAATCGTTTACTGTGTTAGAGGGTGATGGCATCAGAGACATGTGCAATGCAATCGACTTGAATAGGTAACTTGCATGGATGGTTTTATGTGGTTGGTATTTTGAGCTGTACACCCTACATCCCCCCCTCTTATGTGATACACAAGCGAACATAATTTACACGCCAATATAATGTTGTTTACACTTATCTCTTATCTCTTTCACTCAGTCACACATACACATACAGACACACCCAAAGAAAGTGTGTGTGTGTTTGTGGGCGTGTGAAAATAAAAATGAGGTCAATAGCAGGTAGATTATCAAATAACTATTACATAGCCACATACATGGATAGACATTGCGGCTAAGAAGAAGGAGTATGATGAAAGGCGAATTGCTATGCCTTAGCTCTCTTCCACTTTTAGCCACTTCGGGTTTGCAAGGTGTGAAGCCTCACAAATTGCACCCGATGCCAGTATGTTAGTGTGGCGGTGCCGCATTTTCACATTTCAACAAATTCTGTGTACGAAGCGGGGCTTGTGCTGGTGCTGCCCCTGGGTTTGGGGTTGGGGATGAAGCGTGCATGCTCAAGACGTCATAAGCTCGTTGGCATGGCTGGTTCGCCTCGCTTGGGTATTTAGGCAAGTGAAGTGGTTCGGCTTATGCGGTTAGTAATCTACGTCAACGTCTCCTCACCTACCATTCCATCCCCATACCCTTCCGGTCCATTCGTTTTCACGTTCTCTTTCGTAATAAAACTCTCAATTTGCGTGTGGCGTGCGTGAAGGTCAATTTATCGCCTAATGGCGTGTTTGAACAATGGGGTTAAAGAAGCAAAAAGCGATATGTCGATGGAGCCAACTTTGGGGCGTTGAATAGGAATCAAAGGGTCTATGTACATCCGATTACAGTCTAGTAAAATTGATGCTTATTTGCCTATAAAACATAAACGTTTCTTTAATTGTATTGTATCTTTAACGGATATAACTTAAGATTTAGATGGACTTCAAGATTACTGTAAAAACCTTGTGGTTAATACACATATAGTTTGAACGCGTTGAAACGGTTTGAATTATCTGAGCAAATGTAGCTTGTTCTAGTGAATAAAACTATGATAACATTCCATGCACATATGCTTCATTCTGGCTAATCTAGTTAACCAGCAGAACAATCCATTTAAGCAATTACCACATAGACCGACAGACAGACCAGAAACCAAATCGCTATCCAACTCGGGCCACTGCACACGGGTTTCACAAGTTCGAGTTTGAAGTTCTCAGGCCTCTCTCTGACTCATTTTCCTCCCGTCCCACCTCTGCGATAAAAGGATTCTCTATGCTTCTATCCGGCTGCTTGCTTTGTGGCTCATGTCCGGCATTCAAGCAGCTTAAACTCTTATCCATGAGTGTGAGTATGAGTGTGAGTAGGTGAAACGACTGACCCCAGCAAACGTAGATATAACCATAACCAAGTTAGCAACATCCTTGTTCCGGTTATAGAAATGCGTTTAAGCTAAAAGCTAGCCAAAAGAATTTAGCTTTCACCCTTTTTTTTTTGCTTTACCATTTTACCTGAAATTCCGGGCTGCCAAAAACAAATACAAAAAGCGGACAGAGCAAACAACAGCCGTAGCAACAGCAGCCAAAGGCCCAGGAAGAAGGTGAAGAAGCTCAGGATGAATGACAGCGAAATAAAGAAGGAGAGGGAGAGAACGCGCGAGCGAAAGAAAGAGAAAGATGAGAAAAACTTATTGCTTGGCAAAGCGTGAAATGCTTACGAGCGAATGACGATGGCGACTTGAGAGGCAAAAACCAGCAGCAATAGCAGCAGCAACCATCGTAAAAAGATTTGGGTCCTAGCGAAAACCTTATCCGCTTTACTTCTCTTTCTCTCCCACTGGCCTTCTTTTTTTCCTGTCTTCCTCTGCACAATTGTAAAGAAAATGTTATTAAGGATTTTCTATGCCATAACAAAAAGGCATACTAAAAAATATGTCCTGGGCGAGTGGCGCATTAAGCACTTGACATATACACACGGTTTTCGGTCTACATGGCATTTGCCAACTTTGCCATCCTGGCGACAGACCCTCTACCCGTCGAACCAATTCTCTTCGCCTCGATTTCACCCCTTTGGCATCAACATTCTCATTCACTTGTTGAAAGATGGGGAAGGGGTTAGACATTATGCTTAGCTCTCAATGGCGGTGTCCGGATGGGTCCTAGGTCCTGGCGGCCATCATCGTCAGTCAGAATGTTGACAAGTCGATGATTTGTACACATGTATGTGCATGTTGAGTGTGTGTGTTTACCCAGTCTGTGTGTTTGTGTGTGTGTGTGTTCAAGACTCAACCAACAAACATTAGTCCAACTCAAAAGCCCCGAATTGTGAGCGACCAAAAAGTGACGCAGTCAAGCAAAAGGCTCTCGTTGCACTCAAACAGAATGACTAACTGACGAGCAGACTGACTAGTTGACTGCTTGCATAAAAAAGTAAGATATTGATTATGTTTTATCAATATCATTTGATAAGGTAAAGCAAGCAATTGAAAGTGAATCCAATTCTCAATTCCAATTCTAAAAGTAAATGAAATGAAATGTTCCTATTCCTCGTCTTCGTTTGGTTTCATGTGGAAATAAATAAATAAAATTGTCATTCTTTTGCGAATAGAGTAAAACGTACATATTTAAATATAAATGAAGAATTTTGGACGTTTCGAAACAAAATTATTGCACCCTGTTTGCAAGGGTATAAAAAAGTGCAACCTACTTCTAGGGCGAGAGCAAAAACCTATTGATCGATCAATTTAAAAACAAATCTTAACTGAGAGCAAGAGCGTTGATGGCCAAAAGTAAAAGTGCGATAGGAGGGAGAAGGCAGACGGGCGCTACTGACAGGCAAACAGACAGGCGAGTAGACAAAATGAACAGGCAGAGTGTTAAGTCGAAACGAAAGATGGTGCAAAGATGTGGAAATGGAAGGATGTTTGAGGGCTGAGAATGTAACTGAAGCTCAACGTTGTGCAATGTGCAATTGCATAAGCGTGAATTAAAACAAGAAAACAGGAAAAAAAGTTTTCTTGAAAACGCTGAGAGGAGAAGAAAATCAACGGTGAAATATAATAAAGAAAGGCGTTGAGAAAAGTCACTTCAGGCGCACGCAAAGTTGCACCACGTTGAAGCATCTTTTTCACTCTCAGAGTTGATTTACGCATATGCCGACACGCTGTGAGCGATCCTGCTCCTGCTACTGCTGCTGGTGTTCCTTTTTTAATTGAATGTGTGTATATATAGGTTTATATATAAATGAAAATTGCGTTAGAGGGAGAGGGACAAAGTAGAGCTACTCTATTTCTCTCTTGCTGCCTTTCTTTCGCTTCATGTTTTGGTACATCAAATTGGTGCACCGCAAATCGTCGTCATCGTCCTCAGTCCTGTGTCTCCTACGCCCTGCGAGTTTCGTCCGTTTGTCCTTGCGTGTAATTGCAACCGAGCATAGCGTTCCCGCATTCGCGTTGTCATCCTTGTTTGCCATGGTTATGCATAGTTGCACTCCATCTTGTCGTACCCGTTTCCTCTATCTTCTGCATCTCCATCCTCTCATCCCATATGCATCCTAAATTGCTTTCCAGTTTATTTGTTGTTGTTCTGCTTTGAGATTTACAGCTTTGTTTGCTTTGGCTTGGACTTCTACTTTTACTTTTCCCTTCTTTTGGGTACCATTTCAATTTCTTTCTATTTTTCCTTGACATTTTTTAAATGGTATTTAATGGCCACAGCCACAGTATGTACCTTAAGGTCCTGGCATGCCCAGGATCATTATTATTATTTTCCTTCTTCGATTTTGCTGGCTAATATTGCTCGTTTAGACGGGTCGAAGCAGTTTAGCTCTGATTTATATTTCTTTTAGAATTTATGACCCAGCAGGTTTCAATAAAACATACTTATAGCAAATGTTACATAGCTGCGAGTGTGGGCTTCATTTAATTGTTGTTAAAGAGACACCGAATAATGAATTTAAAGGAATTGCATCATTTTCTTTAACAGAACGAGTACAAAAGAATCTTGCCATTTCCGGCTAAACTCCCCTGGCAACTCCTCTTCTGCTTATCATAATTGTAATCTCTGATACGGTGATTATATCCATCCGTCGTTGTCTCCCACGGAAAACCCCGTTTTATGCAAACAAAACAAAAATGTAAATAAGAATATACCTAAAAGTGTAAACTAAATAATTATAATTAAAAAATTCTTGCACAGTGAGTAAGCATCGACCGAGAATCACCCTGCATAAACGTATTAAAAACTTATCTTTCTTCTTACGAAATATTATTAGATTCGTAAAAGAAACGAGAATAGACGGAAAGGAAAACATGTAGTAAATAATATTTATAAAATGGAATAAGGTAAAGCGAGTTAATTGTTAATTTTTTTACCCCTGCAACCTTTCCATATAAACTTGTTAAGAAAATTTGTTTTAAATCTTAAAAGCTTTTGAGTATGTGAATAACTTCATTAACGAAAATCGAATTTAAAGTATCTAGACTCACAATTTTGTCTACAGAATGAAAAATCATCATTTGAAACGGAATTCCGCTTAAGGTGCAAACGAATTTCAAGTTGTTTTCGCGTCCTATCTTTTCGTGCTTCCCTTTTCTTTCTTGAAACGTTCTTTGGTTTGTATGCTCTTTCACCTATACATACAGCATGATTGGCGGCAGGTTTTGTTAATTTACGTATTTTTGGTCGCTGCTTCCCCCTTTGTTTTCCCTACTCCTCCGCAAATTTTTCCTACTGCCTTTATCGCTCTCTACATTTTCTAGCTTGGCCGTGTTTTCCTGTGTGTGTTCTTCTCTTCTTTGCCTCTAGCCAGAGTGGGGTCTCGCGTCTGGGTCTGGGCATGCCTGGGAGTGCGTGTTAGATAAACTGACAGAGCAGAGCAGAGGTGTGGCAGTGGCATTGGCATTGCCGTTAGGTTAGGTTAGCTCAGCTCAGTACAGTTTAGACAGAATGGAAGGAAGGAAGGAAGGCAGCAGGATATTCCGCAAGGGCAAGCGGATATGTTGCCGTTACCCTTTCCATATTTACTCCATTCTGTTTCTCCCTTTTCCTTTTTGTTTTTATGTTTTTTTTGTTTCTTTCCTGTTTGTATTTAGAGCCAAGCCTTTGACGTTGCGAGTGACAAGTCATGTGTGTGGGCGTGGCGGCTTTAACAGACTATGGGCGCTACTTCTATGCCATGTTGGTGGCATTTTTGTGGTTGCTACGTTTTTCATGGAGCAAAGCTCCACCTCGCTCTGGCTTTTAGCGTGAATTGACATTGATGATGACGATGATCAAAGGAATTTTTCGAAATCGTAGTACGAAAAGAGAAGCAAGACAGAAAAAAAAAAAAGTATCAATACCAACTGAGCAATTCGGACTTCACGATGTCCATTATGTCCCATACTAAATTAAAAAAGAATAAAGATTCCTGTAATGTTCTATTTGTTTATTTGATATTTGCTTACAATACAATTTTTAGTCAAATATTTGACTTGTCGTTTAAGCTTTTTGCTTACTTTAAGACTGTGGGATAAAGGGAACTAAAAAGTCGACTCCGCGTGTGAAATGTATGCACAAGCCATTTTTTCTAACAACCTACAAATGCCAAAAAAACATCAACAAAAAATGAGAAAAATAAAACGGAGAGAAAGGGTTGTGCTTAGGTGTGGGTGTGGGTTTGCGCAGGAAAATTAGTTTAGGCTGTGAGAGAGAAGGAGCGAATTTTTGAAATTCATAAAGTTGAGTGCGTGTCTGTAGGGGTGTATGTGTGTGTAAGCTAAGTGTGTGTTAATTTCAAGTTGACTCCTCGTTTCACTCGCATAATTGGCCTGTCTGTCTGCTGCATGCTGGCTGCCTGCTTGCTTGCCTCTTTACTTCGCTGTGATTCTCGCTTCGCCTGTGTACATAAAACACTAAACACAAACCTAACGGAACGCAATGAAGTTCATGCTTATGAATTAATGACCAGAACAACGTAGTATATGGTACATAGAAACCAGCCACAGATAGATGTAGATAGGATAGTTAGACACGGAGAGTGAAAACGACATAGGCAGATAGATGGAAAGACACAGAGATATCAGAGAGCACAGGAGGAGTGTTCTGAATATTCGTCAATTTCAATTCAATTTGTTATTTCTGAAATCTTTTGCATCTTGTGCAATGTTGATTAGTTAAGTGCAATTAATATTTTCATTTTACTTATAATACAAATAAATTTTCAAGGCATTGTTAATTGAAGTACTTTATTGAAATCCATATTCCATCAATGTTTATTCGATTGACAAGTAGAACAACTTGAAAGTAATTAATTTTATTGGACAACCAAAAGCAAATTGCAATATGTCCTGAGCAGAAAGACAAACGGAAGCAGCTCTGTCAAACAAGAGGAAATAAAACAACCCAAAATAAAAGACATACATATGTATTATCAAGTCATTAGAAATTCTTCTTTTTGGGTTAGGTGTTTTGTGTTTTAATTGACAAGATGAGGGCTCTCCAGTTATGGTTATTTTTTCTTTACCAAAATGTCAGAGATCTCGCCTACATACATAAAATTTGTGTAAAAAGGCTTTTGTAAAAAAGTGTAGCATACATTTATGGTTGGCCCTACCATGACGATTTATATGAATTTTTCTATTCTAGCAGAACGAGTATAAACTTTTTATTAATTGTGTGCTCGGGAGTAAGCTAAGAAGAGAGTTAGTATGAGTTTTAATTAAGTATGTAGAACGATTTTAGATGATAAATGATGAGAATAAAGAGCCGCCTCAACATTCCCATAAACAATTACACGAAGTTTTGCAGTTTTAAACGAAAACGGACTTAGAATATACATACATATAAGTGCAAAAATAGATTTGGACAGATGGACAACTGGTTTTGTCATTTTCACAAATGGTCTCTGCCTTCCATGAACCAACAACATATATTAAACTTTTAACCGACGGACGGACAGACAGACGGATATGGCTATATCTACTCAGCTTCTCATGCTGATTAAGAATATATTTACTTTATGGGGTTGAAAACGTCTGCTTCTGTGCGTTACAAACATCTGACCAATTTTTTAATTCCCTCTGCAAGGGTATAACAAATTCACTTTACTACTTATATTATGCTTTTGTGGATCGTTCATTTTCGTCTTCTATGTACAACTTTATTTTTAACTTAATGTGCTTTAAGCACACACACAAACATTTTCATCTCGAATGTGTGTAAAATATTGTATATTTTGTTTGCTATTGATGTTGCTTTTGCTGCTATTTTACCTGTTTCCTTACTCGTATCGTAAATTTATTGATACTCAGAAAAAGAAAACATGCGAAAGTGAAGCGAGGAGTGCCCAAAATAAAAGAGAAAACCCGAATAACCATAATAAAAATGAAAATTTGCCACAATAACAACAAACAACGCTACAAAGAGAAAAAATAGCAAAAGCAGCAACCAGTCATGACATGGGTTGGCTTGCTGATGCCAAAATGGCACCAGAGCAAAGTTGAAGCATTTGTCAACACTTTTTCTCGTCTAAAATACCCTAAGAGTCTAAATGTATGGGGTATGAACGAATTTACCCTTGTGTTGATGTAATATTTGTCAACAATATAAGATGTATTCATTATCTTTTTGTGGAAATTTGCTGCTTACTTTATACTCTATACTTTGCTGAATTTACACAAATTATTTATATTTTTCATTTTGTTATAAAACTGAACAAGTTTTTGACAAATGTTTGTAAAGTCTAAGAATAAAGAGAGTATGTCTACTTCGAGATGTTATGGTAAAATAATGTGAAATACATACTTATACGTAATGGTTTTTTTTTTTTTTTTATTGTTCTTGATTTTATTTACTATTAGGTGATATTAGGTGTGTGGGGAGGGCATGCGCGTGTGCTTTTATAGTGTGTGTAGGTGTGTGTGTGTGTATCCTGTTGCCAAGTCACCTTATTTTATATATTTTCTTTTTGGATCAAGAAAACGCGTAAAGCGTAAACTACAAATTGTTTTGTAGTTGCTGTTATTCTTTGTTATTGTTTCTGTTGTTGTTGCTGTGGGTGTAGCAACCAGCCAAATTGCCTTCATTTTTATTGGTGTTTTAAGGCGGATGACTCATCCCATAACCACCCATTCACCTTTACAGTCATTCACTCATCCGGCCACTACTCCCAATTACCACATCTGGCACATCTCGTCTTAAAGTCTGGACTAGGAGTCGATTAAGGCAACTTCGTTACACTATTTCACGTGTACACCCTTGCAAAGGGTACTCTAAAATTTGCTAGATGCTTACAACTCCTCAGCATGAGAAGTCCAGTCGAGGGTATATAAACTTTGACATAGCCGAAGTCGGCTCCTTTGATATTTTATATTTCTTTCACTTCACCTGCCATTTTAGTTGCTCTCAATGTTTGTGGGCGTACACATGTGTTTGTGTGTGTGTGTGTATGTGAGTGTTTGCTCACGTATTTCCCTAATTAAGTACTTAAATTGTAATTGCTTTCAAATGCTTATCAAAGGAAAAACCCCATTAAGTCTCTGGACACCCCGGTGGCATACATATTTGTATGGATAAAACACAAATATGATATATGTAAGTAAATGCTTGTCTATTTATCTTTCCTTGAGGTCATAACCTTTTGACATTTCGTTAGAAACTTTTTTATCATTTAATTGGCATCGTAATTTCCTATTTAACATTTCTGATAAATTGTAATATCGCTTCCTTTGTTTGGATCATAACACATATTTCATTAGTAATCTTATATGGATTATTATGTGTATGTTATTATATTGATATTTTTATGCTTCATCTGTTTCCTTATCATTTACCCCTCTTGGATATATTTAATGTTTAAATTTTTGTGTCAAGATTTTAAGTCGTAGCTTTGGTTTTGCACCTACCTATCTATATATATATAGCTACGACTGGCTACCCCATGGTGATGTGCTTAAGCCCCATCTAAGTCGGTCACTTTAATTTAATTGCACACAGAGGCTAAGCTGGCCACACTTAACGATGAGCAAGCAGCAGCAACAGTGGCAAGAGCACTTCTTGCCTCACGTTTTTATGTGCTTTTAAGTGAGCAATTAAAGGTCAATTGACGGCCGTCTCTGACTTGCCGGGCCAGGTTAGAGCCAGGTTGGAGCATCGAGACCAAAAGGAAAAGAAAAATGTGTGTGTGTACGTAAACATCAAGTAGGCTCTCATTTTACTGCACTCCATTTCAAGCTATCGACTCTCACACACATAAAGGCAAGTAAATCTCACTTCGAAATTCTCTGTCTTTATTATTTTATATTTGTGTTAACAAACAATAACAGTGACACGGAAAATGTCTGATCAAAGTGAGAATTTGATTGAATATAAAGCAGGACGAATGAATATGGTGGGTAAGCGTATTGAGCCCGAAGAACGCAGGGGCTTAATCTACCTTCGTCGATATATTAAGGATAATCAAATACATTTCTGTTGGGTGGATCGAAAAACGGGGCATATTGAAGTTGATATTGTAGCGGAACCAGGATTATTGCAGTTCCGGCGCATTGAACAGTGCAAGACGGGACGGATTTATGTCTTAAAATTTAAACAATCGACACGTCGTTTATTCTTTTGGTTGCAGGAGCAGCACCATGAAAATGATGAAGAATTTTGCATTCGAATGAATGAATACCTATTGGGCCCACATGTTGATGGCACCATCGATCCTTCTAAACCTTTAGCATCAGACACAAATAGACGTTCTGGTGGTGGTGGCAACGACATTTCTACAGAAGACCAGTATATTTTTGACGAAGGGCGTTACATATTTGAGCAAAAGGACGAAATAATGGAACTTTGGACCACCCCAAGAGACGGGCAAGTGACAAGTGAGGACTCCAAAGACAATAATCAGGCCAGTTGCCTTCCTTCATTGGCGCAACCCACGGAACTCGTTGACTCGACTATCATTGAGTCATCGTTTATTGACTTGGGGTTGGCCTTACAAATGCATGGCGAGACGGCTGTATCAACTCTTGTAAAATCTAAGTTGCGTATGCGTGCTCTACTTGCCCAGCTGCCCCAAGATGATGATGATATAGCAGTGAAGGAGCAGGAACAGATGCTGAATGATCTAAATGGTTCAAGTCTTTATATCGAGGAGCATTTACGCTCCCCACAATTCTATGAGGCTTTTGCTCAGTTCTCTATTGGTTTGGAAGCTGGCGTACTGGGTCCCGTTCTAGAACCATTTCATCTTGATGCTGAGGCAATGGCAGCCGTTCGACTCGGTGACTTGGAACTTTTTTTGCGTGTCCTGCATCAGGATATAAAAAACGAACAACAGCAATGGTCATAAATAAAAATACTATAAGAAGAGCATAAGAAAACAACAAAAAAAATTGCAATAGTCTTAGTCGTTGTCGTTTTCGTCGTTCAGTCGGTTGGTCCCAAAACTTACGAAGATAAATGAGATGCCATAAGTTAGAGAACAACTTGCTTGTACAACGTGTACAACGATTGCAATTGCAACAGCACTCACACCAACAACAACAACCTCGGCAAGAAGCCAAAAAAGCACTAAAATATATATTCATTTTTTCTTTCGCCTTTAAGATATTTGAAACAAAAAGAGGAAAAAGTTGAAAAAGAAAAAAATATTACAGAAAAAGAAATACTTAGAAAGAACTAGAATGGGCCATGTTTGGGGTTTAAAGGACGTAGCAACCGATTGAAAGTGCAAAAGGAAAAAAAGTTACAGATAAAACATTTGAAAAGTTTATATTCAACGAAAAAAGTGTGTTTTTTCATACCTGAGTTTGTAAAATTTCAACAAAGCTGTATTTGGTTAGTTCATTAGCGACTTTTTTTTTTAGTTTAATCCAACGACAATGTGGTTAGAGTTTGTTTAGTCCTATGTTTTGAAAGTCTATTGCATTTTTATTTAGAAAATCTGTACAAAGTTCCAAACAAGATTATAATATATTTATCTAGAATTATAGTTTGAGATAATTAAGTAATTTTAATAGAATGCCGCAAAAACTATTCAAAACAAATTACCAAAAAGGTGAAAAATATTTACTATGCTCTAACCACATTGATTATTACTGTGTTGCGAATTACAATTAGAGTAGCTTCACTTACCCGTGTGTTTGTTTATATCTTTTGGAATTTATAACACTTTATTCATTGTAAGTTATATGGCAAGGCAAATAACTGGCAATTAAGGCCAATGGCAACCAAGAGAAAACGAAAAGTTTTATTTACACTTGGCCTGGGAAATGGAAATTTACTTTGAAGAAATAAACACACATACACAAATGTCAGCAAATACGTATGTGTATATGTTATACATGTAGTTAAGATGCTGCTAACTATTGCCATTGCCGCCTGTAATACCTTTGACTACAAACTTTGTACAGGAGACCAAGCATTCGCTCACCTTAGCCACCCGTTTTCAGCCCAGTACTCTATCTCTTCACAGTACTCTAATCATCAAGCACAAAATACGGAACAAACTAACTACATTTGTGCCATTTGTGTGTAATTCAAGATGGGGAGGAATGCTAGCAAAACGGCAAAAGAACCAAAGATGCCTGCCTGACAGCTACACGTTGTAATGTTGAAATTTTTCAAATTAGTATGCAACACGCATAAGAACACAATTAGGGAGAGAGAGAAAAAGAGAGTGTATGAAGGAGTGTTGGATCTTTTTCAAGTATCTAGTGTGTTTTGACCAGAAATAGAATGTAAGCATTATATTTTGTTGTTGCCGATCAACCTTTAATTGACTTTTCTTAAAGTACATATTTGCAAATAAGAAAGAAACCTACGATAATAAAAAAGCTCTATTAACAAAAATATGAAGCATACCCTAGACTGCAAGTGTAGAAGGTAAGCTTCGAATGCGTGAAAAGTGATCCTTATATCAGAATCGGGTCACTGTTAAAAATTATACATATGTATGTACATATCTACTCTTGGGACTGTTCGCCTCTCCGGTTGGGTGAAAAACATAAGAAGAAGCTTCTGGAATGGTCTTGACATTGAACGCTGAACATTGTCACAAAAGGGAAACGACCAGCCTTAAGCGTATCCTGGGTAAAAAACTCGCAAAACAAGTGAAAGAAAACAAAAAGCGAGAAAAGGGAGAGAGAGATAGTCAAATATGTTTACGTAGCATTTCCATTTTTGGCACAAACAGTTGCCAAATTGACAGAAAAAAACAACTAAAACTAGCGACTGCCTGGCTGGCGTCATCCTCTGCGGAACTGCATCCTGGACCTAATGGAAGTGGCCTAGTTCGCATCAAAAGGGTTCACAGTCCAGTGGGAATATAACAATAACTCTCAGTCTATGACCACAAAAAAAAAAAGGAACGAAAAAAATTCGAATAAAATTCAAATAATAGCGTAAAAATTCACACAAAAACCCGACTGAGCCAACAAAAAAAAAAAAAAACGAATATACAAAGCGATATACGAAGAGAGAACATTGAAGAGGGGCGTAGCGACGTCGGGCAAGAGAATTTACGGCAATAAAATGTCACCGAGGATGCTTTGTTCTAGCTTTCAAATGGAAGGCGGCAAGATGTGAAAATGGTAATAGGATTGGTTTGGTGGTTGGGCCGTAGGGCGAGGTAGGGAAATCGCTAACCCAGATGCAATGAATAAATTTTTTTTCGCTTTTTTCCCCCCATAAAGGAGGAAAAGTTTGTAATACGAAAATTTGTTGAAATAAAGAACAATGCAAACATTCTATCCCATGGCATTCCAGTTCATGCGGACTCACTTTGACGTCCTCAAATCTACGCTGTTGTTAACTAACGAGCAAAAAACAATTCTGAAAGATAGGAAAATAGACAAAATATCTGTTAATTTTGATCAATTTTGGGTTTCGCTAATTTATATTTTAGATCATTTTCTTTTGGCCAGGTTGAGGACTTTTTAAGAAACAATTTTGTATCAAAATCAGATACTTGTTGCAAAACTTTGTAGCTCATACTTCTTTAATTGGCTTTGTTTTTGGAAGGTATTGAGACAATTCATGCTAATTCAATGACAAATTGAAATAATAAACGCTGGAGTGTATGGCAAACTGACAATAATACCAGATAGTGGATAGATAGGCGATAGGAGAAGGACAAGTACCAAATGGGCCGGGGGCAGAGGGATGCAGGATGCATGGATATGCAATCCAACCCGGAACTGACACGGCACAAAAGGATATGCAACATTTACTAATAAATTTCATATTTACATGTGTGCGTGTGTGTGTGTGTGTGTGTGAATGCAAACCTTTGGATACACCAACGTGAAATGTGCATAAAGTAGAGGAATAAAGTGAACGATGCGGAGAAGGAGGTGAAGAAAAAGCAGTCAGGGTGAATTGTGTCCCTTCGCTTTCTGTCTCTGGTTCTTCTTCCTTCTTTCTCTTCCTGTGTGTGTGTGTGTCTGTGTGTCTGTGTGTGTGCATTGGCGGTTGACTATACAAACAACATTCGGCTGACTGGCGGCAGTCCAATGCGGCTGCGGCGGTTTGCAAAATCACAGCAGGACATCAAAAAGGATGCGTGGCAATAACACAAAAGCGAAGACAAACAACAAACAGTGCGGCAGACAACAGGATACACACACACACACACACACACACAGAGAGCTCGTCCGTTCCGTCTCTTCACGTGGTGTTGCTGCTGATGACGACGACGACGAGGTTGAGGAGAATATTGCTGTTGATTTGTCGTCGGGCAACGGTCTAAAAGTCGCTATGGCATTCGCCGCCGCCGTTAATAAATATACCATATACATATGTATGTATTCATAAATATACATATACAAAATTCTTTCATATTCATTTTGATTATTCCGAAAACAATTAGAATTGTCAACAAACAAACAAAACACGAAAAAATAACAAAATAAAATAATAAGAAGTAACCCACAAAACCAAACAAAATCATTAACATAATCAATTTCGAATCCATTTATTATGCATCTGTGTATGTGTGCATATGTGATTTTGCATAATTGCCTAACAAAAAGTATACAAATATTTATAAATTTAATCATTTTATCTATAATTTCTCTATTCTTCTTTGTTGTTTATCGAAAAACATTATGCATATTTAAGAGCTGTCAATTTGCCCCCCCATCAGCAGTAATTTTGCATAAGTCACAAAACAAATAAATAAGGGCCACGACGAAATACTTTAAGTTTAGCTTTAAGAATACATAGACAACACATATTAACATATATTATTTCTTTCACATGCTCTTGTTATGCAAGTTAACAATATGTATTTAACTAAATATTAGTGTTGGCAATCGTCTGATATTATTTAGTTAAGCTTTAAGATTTTATTTAAAGAAAAAAACAAATAACGACAGTTTGAAAGTTAAAGCAACCATAAATGCTTGCCTTTCCGACACCTGGAAATTTTTGATTAAAGGAAAACTTTTCCAAGTTGACTTTTAAGTGTATTTTCACTATTTGAAATTGTCGCATTGAAATGCTGCCATGTTAAATGTACTCGGCGTTTCAACTGAGAGAGTTTCTCCGTATACTTTCTTTTTGATTTCTTCTTTGACATTTAAATAAAATTCGAAAAAGCGGCAAAAAAAAAGCTTAAGCGGATTATCCTGTTTTAAGTACTTCCTGGAAATAAACTTTTCTTTTCGTTTTTTATTTTTATTTTTAGTAGTAGGAAAATCATTTCATTTTATTTATATTTGTCATTGTATTTGGGGTATTTTGTTTGCTCTCATTCGGAATATACATAAATATAGGCAGAATAAATATACAAATAAATACGCACACACACACAAAGTGGATGAAAGAGAGAGGCAGGTGAGGGAGGTAGAGACACCGAGGAATAGTTGAGGAGAGAATCGAAAAGAGTATATCAAAATCCATAAGTTTGTCAAGCACTTAAATCAGACAATTTTCAATTATTAATTGATGCCTGCCAGCCACTGTGTATCCGTATCTGTCTCGGTTTCGGTATCGGTCTCGGTCTCCGTTTCTGTTTCTATCTCTATCACAGTGTGTGTGTCCTTAACGTATTTGCATTTGTGCTACTCTCCTCCTTTTCCTTCTTCTGTCGCCTATCTCTTATCCCCTCTGTGTATACTATATATAAATATTTGCCAAACCAAATTCAAACTTGAGCACTTGACATTTCACGCTTCATAGCAATAGCAATGGCAATGGCAATGGCACTTGGTATCTAAAGCGGAAAGCCAGTCAGTGGCAGTATAAAGTATATTCTCTATATACAGATTCCTTCAAAACGCATATACCCTAGCCACCATCCCATATTATACTACCTACACAACCCTCCTCCCTACCTATTCTCTTTAATACCAGCAGTATGAAAATCAACAGTAAAACCATCGTCATTTCCCTGAAGTTGATGTGCTATTTATTTTTGGTCTCATGCCCATGTTGATTAAACATTTGTGTTATGAAATATATATATATGTATATATGTATGTACGAACGAGGGTTCAAAGAAAAGTTTACCATAAGAGATGAAATTAAACACGATAAATTGAGTTTTCATACAATCAGATGTATTAAGCAAATGTCGAAAGCAGTTCTAAAATGGCCTATAACTACTCTTTCTCAACAACACGTTGTCTATTATTATTAATTAATTATTAATTTTTATGCATATACTAATACATATAAACATAGTTTTTGTGGACGTTGAGATGTTGAGTAGCCCTCGTTTATTTGCATTTTGTATGGAGACAGAGAGGGCTTTTGATTTCTATTTACTGGGCGCCTGCATGCCATTCAACCATCCATCCATCCATCCTTTTACGCTTGCAGTTTTGATCCTTTAATAGAATATTTAATTTTAATTACAAACATTTGATTTCCCTCGTTCAAGCAAAGTCGCTTTAAAAATGCATGACACATGCATCACATATGTGTGTATGGTTGTATGTATGTGTGTACATAAGTATGTAGAAAGCGAGTTGTCGTCTCCCTTCAATGTTGAATTCTGAATGTGTGTGTGTGTGTGTGAAAAGCATAAGCCGGCCAAGTTGAGGCTGTGTCAGAAGAGCTTGAAAAGAGATTGGAAACTTGAGGCTTTTGTCAATGGCAAAGCAGAAAAGCAGCCAGCAGACAAGCTGCAGTCACAAAACCGGCGACGCGTCTCGACGTTGCCATCATCTTGCCTTTTTGCAGCAAAAGGCTTGGCTTGGTTTCTACTTTTATATATTCTTAATGCTTATTTTTCTGTTGATACTGGCATGCACTTTGGGAAGATGTGAGCGATTAAGAGAAAAAAAGAATCATACACGAAATGGCAATGAACCTCGAGAGATAGAATTCCCGTAAGAAAAATGTAAAAATTTATATAATAATATCCTCTTCAATTTACACACAAACTGCTCAACTTAAACTAATGTTTTACCATGTAGGTTACCAATCGATCGATGTTCACTAAAGGATTATTTTATTGTTGCATAATTTTGCCAAAAGTCCTGAATGCGATTTCTGAGAAATAACAGTAAGAGGTTTCTCAAAACCCATCGGTAGTAATTAGAGTGGCCTGGAGTGTTTATCAAAATTTAAGAAGTCAATTAATCCTATTAAAATTATGTAAATAATCAATTTCAAATCCATGTGCCCTACGGCTCTAATATGCTCTATTTAAATTTAATCATATGGAAAATCAATTAATGAAACCTTTTTTCTTTCTTTTTTAATTGCAGGTGAGTAAAAGCTACTAGCCCAGATTATATGTATATCGCCCTTCCCCAACCATATTGCAATTTATCAAGTAAGTTTGTATGGAGTAAATACATACATTTATTGTAGCAAGTGCAGAGTCCCCATGATTAAAGTCTCTGTCGATCCATCAAGCAATGATAGCATCGCCAGAGCCCCCTGTCCCTCTGCACACCACTCACTCACACACACACACACACACACATCACGCAGTGTAAAATCATGAAAGATTCGGTTTGCGCGTTCCATTTGTCAATGTGCAGCACGTAGTCAATCTTCTGGCTTGTCAAACTTGCCAATGTGTTGCAACCGAAAATAAAATCGAAAGAAAAACCCTCAAGCTGAGGGAGCTGCAAAATGAAGAGGAAAAAATAACGCAGAAATATTTGTTATTTGATGTTCACCCTCATTCAGTCATTGTCATCGTCCTCTGCATAAGAATTGTGACTAAGATGAGATGAGGTTGCCATATTCATAAAAGAAAACTGTCAATCTTACACCAGCAACCAACCAAAACATCAAATGCAACATAATCAATGGCAGTTTCAACAAAAAAGTTGCACAACCACAATCTACAACATTAATAACCAAAGCCATTAACAACAATAATTCGAAATGTCATTTTGTTTCCAATGTTATTGAAGTACATACAAGCAAATGAACATAGGTCCCGAGCAGTTAAAAATTAAGTTTGCTGGCAAGTTTGTAAAGGAAATTAACAAAGTTCATGCTAAAGAAGAGCAACGAAAAACACATTGGCAGAGGTTCCGTTTGTTAATATTTGTATTTTGCAATCTAGGTCATTTGCTTACATTTGGGTATTCGTTGGTTCTATAACGAAGCTTGTATACACTTTTATTTAATTTTTTCAATGCTTTGTCCTGCTGTGCTCCATTTATTTACTTGATAAAAAAAAACAAGTTTCTGAACCAATTATTTGTTAACTTTCGATGCTCACAAAAATCTTTTTTCAAAAAAGTATTTAAAATTGTTACCTATGTATGTATGTACTATGAAACTCAAATGCAAAGAATTGGTTGGAGTTTGATGTTTAATTCAAATAACTGGCTAACTGCAATAGGGCGATTAATTTAGCATACGGTATTTTTGATTAATAGTGCTAAGTTGGAATTTCATGATATTTTCTTTGAATAGCATTATTTTATCTCATTGATTTTTCATCTAAGAATATTTTTATTATCGTATTAGTAGGTACTGTGTTTTATTTTCCCTTTTTCCTTTTTTTTATTTATGGCAAACTGTCACGCCCACACTCGCTTTCGTCACAGATGTCAGACAGCGTGGCAAAGTGCAGGCAAGGGCTGGCTAGTTGCCTGCCTGTCGTTTGCCTAGTGTATTAGGTTTTCTGTGACATAAATAAGTTTATATGATTCTATTAGCTAAAAACACAACAACAAACAGCTCTGTTGGGTTGAATCCTTGTTTTCTACGTATGATAGAATGCAGCTTCAAAACATCTAAAAATATCCACATATTTCATGCACAGTGAGTGAAAGGAATGGAGAGACACAGAGATAGATAGAGAGAGAGAGAGAGGGAGAAAGAGAAAGGGAGTGACCTCTTTGCTCTGCTGTGTGCCATAACAAAATTACAAAGTTCCTCAACTAAACAAGTTGCCAATAATAATATGAAGCAGAACTGAGACTTGGGATAGAGCACAGAATTTTTCGTACTGGACACCTATCGAGACAAAGAACACGTTCACCATACCCTCCGCCCCAATTCCCTCTCATTGAGTGTCCCTGTAGCTTTGCCTTTTATTTAAGTGAATGAGTGAGTGAGGGATGCGGGTGGTCAGTTGCTTCTGGCATCGTCCTTCTTATCCACCCTTCCTGCGTTCGTTGCTTTTCACAGTTGAGTTGCTCTAATAATGCAAATACACAATAAATAAACGCGCACGACCGACCAGTCAGTCCAAGCCAGTTCAGTCCAGTTCAGTCAGTCAGTCAGTCAGTCACTCCGAGAAACTCAACTCAATTCAACTTTCAAACTCTCTACCGCTTCAACTTCTTTGTCTGCGTCTCCTTTTCCCAATCTTTGATTTCACATACGATCCACCACTCAGAATTGGAATTTGTTGTTCAGTTATTTGCTTCATGGCATAGCAAATATTGTATATACCAATATACATATGTATATGCACAATATGCCAATTAGTTTCAGCTTGACGACGTCTACAACTATATGTACCTATAGGTAATATAAAGGTACACACACACACACATATGTATATATGAATATATATTTATATATACATATAAATGTGTATACACCCCTCCTTTCATTTTGGCATGTCTGAATTTACTTGACCCACTTACTTAGCTAGCCGATGGAAAAGGGCAAAGGAAAAGAGTTCAAATACAATATGTAGATGGAGCGCGAGAAATGTGTTCTCGTTAAATTTACTTGAACATCGTTAAGCTAATGAATTACTTAAAGGGAATGTAATAGACAGGGGTAGTTTATTTGGTATAAAGAATACAATTATTTGGAATTTGTAATTAAAATTGATTTGGTTATTTATATTTGGCATGGAAAAAAATGTAAGAAATGAGTAAAAACTTTCTGTAGGTAAAAATATATGCATTTTGAAGTCAGAACTTCCAATCGCTAACAAGTATCGGTTTTGCATACAGATTTGTGTGTATTATTGATCGATCTCAATTGTTGGTGTGTTTTTCATTTTTTTTTTTTTTTTGTTTTGCCATTCAAACTCTTTGATTTTGCATATTGTGCGATTTTTGTTTGCCCTTGTTTTGGAGCCGGCTTAACCTTCCTTCCTTTCCATTCTCTTTCTACAATCAACCCACACAAAATACATCACCTATACAAGCGACGAAACGACCGACCGCCCACTTAGGTCCAACAAACAAGCATTTCGTAGGCGCAACATGCGCCAAAACCAACAACAACAACAATGGGAACAACGATGCCTTAAACAATATTAAAAGAGATGGCGAACGGAGCGTGCAGGGGGCACAACCTTGAGTGGGTGCACCTTAAGCCCCCATATCCTCCCACTCCTTGTTCTCATACCCCATATCCAAACCCATCCACATTCGTCTCAGTTGGTCGCACCACCCAATGGGCAACCACCTCAGCTCATATGCAAATTTGCCTTGGCCGGGTGGTTATTGATTTTTTCCTTCCTTCCTTCCTTCCACTTGTTTCCTTCTTCTTGTGCCTTCTCTCTTTTTTTCCTTTTCTTTTTTGTTTTATTTTTTTTGATTGTCCTTGTTGTCGATGATGATGTTGGTGTTGTTGTTATTTTGTGTTTTGCTTTGTTTTTCAGCTGCTTCAGCTTTATTATTATTATAATAATAAAGTCAACACTAAAATGGTGCACACTTGATGTCTTTAATATATATGGAATAGTTATAAATTCAGATATTAAAATAGACAAAAAAAAAGCAAAAAAGCACATTCAATATAAATTAAGTTTGCTATAATTAAATCGTTCATTCGAACAGAACTCGGAGAAAAAACTCGCGCCGCACTCTCAACTTGCAATTTCCAATAACTCACAGCAGGCGCTGCACATTGGAACGAGTCTTATGCAAATATTGTTAACTTAAATAACAATATAACTGGGCTACAATAAAAACCTTCTCTGGTCGAAGTTCGCACGAACCAATTGCACTCTTGAATTCCAGATTCCAATTCCTATATCTGCTTTTGCATCTTGTGTCGTAGACAATTCTCTCCTAAGGTTTTAACGAAGACTTTACTAGACATGATAGAATGTCTACTAATCTTATTCTAAGAGAAAGTCTCACAGTTCTCAATGCTATTGTCAAACATGGTGTAGGGGTAAAATATAACGTTTTGCTTTCTTGTTTATTGATGGGGCGTCTTTCTTTCGTGTTTTATTCTTGGGAAATTTATTGGTAGCTCTGCTACCACAGTGCAGTCTTAGTGGTTTTTGTGTGAATTGTTGTTGGTTTGGACAAGATGGAGTGGTATAAGCGGAGGGCTAGTGCTATCACAGTTTGCTTCAATTTCAAAGCATTACGCTTATGAGAATTTATGTTATGGCGTACACAGGACCCACGCACACACGCTTACACACAGACACACACACACACACACACAATCCAACGCACACATATAGGCGTTCATATATAGCAGATAGATATGTATATGAGTATGGATGGGTACAGGACCTGCTGGCGCCCTGCTGTGCGGCATGTGGCGCGTCCTTTTGGCTGCGCTTCTTCCTGGTTGCTGTCTGCAATTAGTTCAGCATGATAAAAATGCTATATATATGCGACCCGACCTTCTCCTACCCACCATTCCCCCTCCCGCCACCTGCAGTCTGTACAAAACCACCAGCTTCGAGAGCCATTATAAGGCATCGTCGTTGTCCTTGTCGTCCTGTGGCTGTGAATGCTCATTGCTTCTGCAGTTTTGTCAACTCATTTGGCGCGATTTACCTACACACAAACACACACACACACGCATCCAGGAAACTAATAGATTTCATATATTAAAGAACTTTTCCGCCCTTAATGAAGTCGCCAACATGATTTTCTCTCTCTCGCTTTCTCTGCGTACATACAATGTACAACTTTGTCTGCCATGGCCATTTTGGGAAAGAAAAAAAGTATCAACTTGCAATCAATTAATTATGTAATTTTCTCTGACATAACATAATACTTACCTACACAAGGGGTACTAAACTGAGAGTGCTCCTCCTTTGAGTGTCACCCTGAATGTTTTTAGTTGGCAGCTCTTATAGCCGGCAAAAAGGTTTTAATGTTTACTAGTCGGCATAAGTATTTCAACTACATACATACATACGTATACTTTTGATTCTGAATGCCTGCATGAATTCCTTAAAGACTTTTGTTGACTTACTTGATAAACCAAGGATTTATACAAACCTTTCGCAAATCTGGCAACACTTGATTTAGTTCTTTGTGTTTTGTTTTTTAAATTCTGTATAATTTGGTATTCCCACTGATTTTAATCCCATGGTACCTACTTACATACATATGTACCTACATATATGTATTTACATACCTACTTGCAATATTAAAACCAAAAATTCGCATAATATTTTATGTTGAAGACAGAGAGTACTTATTGGATATATACATATGTATGTATGTATATTTATTCTGTGTACGTACATATATGTATATTTGTGTATGTGACAAGACAAGGACACAAAAACTGTGTGGCATAATAATCTTCAGTTATTACGAATACTAAGAGGGTAACAATTTTCCCCTTGTTTGTTTGTATACTCGTATCATTGTGAGGCATCATTATTTTTGTCACGATGCTTGTGACTTCTTCTATGCAAAGGGGACACCAATGTCATTTTCAAGTTGTGATAGTGTATTTTTATATTTTTATATCTATGGCGAAACAACCAAAATCTCACAAGTTAGAAAAAATTTTTAATGAAATTTGTATGGTGTGATCTAAACTCAATCTGATAGATGAAAAATGGATTTTAATTGTCAGAATATATCAGGTATTTTATGCCAGTCAAAGAGTTGCAAAAAGAGTATTTAATGATTCGGTGTGCTTTGTAAGCAGGTAAAAATTTATGCTAATCACCATAAAACAGCAAGTGGGGAGAGTGAAAAAATGTAAAACAAGGGTAATCGGTGGCGCTTGGCCTTTATCGGTTAATGCTGACACTGAATCAGAACAAATGTGGACTATAAGTTGATCATCTGATGGTAGCATGCGCTGCTGGAAGCCTTCCCAACCAACATATGCAACGTTAACCAAGAACAAAGAAAAAAAATCTTCCCAACGGGCTCCACTGCCTCCTGATGCTATCGTGGTGTATGTGTGTGAGTGTGGGTGTTTTTACCACGTTTCACCGAAGTTGCAAAGCTTTTAATTAAAGCATTTGCATTTTATATCAGTCTACCTTCTGCCACCTGTGTGCGTGGGGTGTTTTGGCCACAAGCGCGCCACAAGTTATGCAATACAAAAAGAAAGAACTAAAGCCAGCCAGCAAAATAAAAAAAAAAAAGAAATCAGGAAGAGAAGCTAACTCAATAGCCTTGTTTCCCCCGTAACCATCTATATAACCCTATGGTTTGCAGGCACTCCCAACTCCTCCCACTTTCTCCCTCTCATTGCCCATGCATACCATGCGGTAGCCAAGAGATTTTCTTTTACATTCCCTTCATTTTGCTATTCTCTGTCTATTTATTCGCTTCTCTCATCCTTTTTATTTTTTTTTTGGTTTTTGCTTTGTTGTTTGGAGATAGTTGAGCGTTTTTGTATTTTAATTGATTTTACTCCCGCGCCCCCCACAGTATGTGTGTAGGTGTGTGCATGAAAGTGTGCTAATTTCATGATTTGAATAGGGCGTATGTCCGTGTTCGTGTCCGTAACCAAGCCCATGTCCACGTGGCTGATGTGCGTAAATGTGTGCAATTAAGTGAAAAGTGCACACAAACTGCAATGGTGTAACGGGAAATTTCATTTGTATTTGTGCATTAAATGCATTTTGTCGTTTCCATCATGTGAATGATGAACCCGAAAAATATGATAGGCACAAAACCCCATCCTATGTGTATGATGGAGCATGATAATTATGCCATATTCTTCTCTTATGTGAAACATTTCATAAAGAAACCACAACCAGATTGCATCCTACCACTGCCTCTACATTTTGCAAATTTTCTGTACACATTTTGGTTCAAATAAAAAATTCATAAAAGGAAATTTTTTTTTAATGTCATACATATATTGACGAATGGTTGGCTGTCAATCACATTTAATATTGGAGTCAATAACAACTAGGATATATGTAGTCTGTTAAAAATAAAATAGTATTAAATAGTTTGATGCAAATATTTGTGAAAATGAAATAGAAAGCTGTTATAATTTACTTGGACATGAACACATTTTCATGTTGCTATTTTCTGTAAGCATTTTCCTCATTGCTTAAAGGGAAATGCTAAACATTCTCAACAAACATTCCTTAAACATTCCTCTGCCTTCCCGCTCTCTTATTCTCTTTATCTTTCTTTGTTTCTTTCTACTGCTCATTCTTGTTATGTCTTTCTATATGCAAGTCTTACTGTCTTCGTTTGACCATTTAACTTAGAATTTGACTTTGAATTCGATAGCCTAAAAGTAGTAATGTCAATTGTTGTCGTTCTACGTGTGTATCTATGAGTGTGTGTGTGTGTAAAACGGTTGGGGCTATATGTGTGTTCTCGATTCTTGTGCATATATTTATCTCTAAAGAAAAGCCAACTGCAGCAATTGCTTGATAACATGTTGAACATGTCGCCCATATGTTTGTTTGTTTGTTTGTTGCTTCTGGACTCTGGACCGAGCCACTAAGCGATTGACTAAAGTTCTTTAGGTATAAGTGTGTTTCTCTGTGTATGTGTATGTGTGTGCGTGTGAAGACGCCATTTGAATATAATATAGATTGCACAATGTGCAGGATGTGAAGGCTGACTCATAGTGTCTAACTTAATTGCAACTGCGTCTCTGTGTCTGTCTGGGTCTCGAGTCTCGATTCTCGCCTCTCGGTTGCTGAGTTCTCCTGGGTGGTTGTCGCGTTTGTGTTTATGCATATGATATGCAAATATTGTGGTATCAGTGTAGACACACACACAGACATAGGCACACACCAACACGAATTTCTATGGGAAATGAAATTGCCTGTGTCTGCTACCTTCTGCCTGCTCTCTTTCACCTATTCACATTCTCCTACCTCATTGCAGAGATGCTTTTATATACTTGTAGCTCGTAATTTTTGTTGCCACTTTGTTGCTTTCTCTCTCTCTGTCTCCCTCCCTATCTCTTTCACCCACGCCTACCATTTGGCGGACAAAACAACAGCAATTTACACAACACATTTGCTTAATTTATATTTATAACTTTTTACACACATACAATCTTAGTCTCAATTTGCATAATCGCGGCCAATGACTATGGAAATGCAACTTGGCAAACAGCACCATGCAAAAAATAAATGCGAAAATGCCTAGCCGACTTTTCTAAACCCTGCCAAAAGTGGTAAAGAGACTTTTAATTCAACGTATACATACATTTACCTTCTTTGCTGATAAATCCATTGGAAATTTCTTGGATCAGCTTTATTATCAAATGTATCAAAAACTATTAGAAAATATATTTTTTATATTTATACTTTCATTTGAATTAACTTTTTTTTTGAAGTAAATTCTACCTGAATAGGATTTATTTTGAATTGTGCATTTGTCAATTATCGGTAGTTCATTTGCCACAACCGCTGAGAGAAGCTGATTAGATTAGTTGCCCTAACGTCAGGTGGAACACGTTGGCTTTTAATTAAATCTAGTTAATAAAATTTCCAATTGAATTTAATTTTAAACATCACTTTTAAAGCGAACGCAATTGCTATTTTCCCATTTTCCACTTAACTCGAATTCAACTCTTCAACCGAAATCAGAAAAAATAGTAATAATAAATTCAACAAAAAATAAAAACAGGAAATGTTAACCAGGAAAGAAAAGGAGACGAAGAACGTCAATCCATTAGTCATTTGGGGCGGTTTTTTTAGGGGGCTTTAACAGGGGGAAAGGTCTTGCCACTTGAGACAGGTCTCCGGCCCCAACAAAAGAGTCCGGAACAACTTTAAATTGCAATTGCTGCTGAGTTGCATTGTTTATGCATTGGGTAGAGGACTAGGTGTTCTATTATAAGCTATTCACACACACACAGACCCGCACACACACTGACACACATGGGCTTGGATATGAGTTACTCTTATAATAAGTATCTAAGGGTATTAAGTCAACGAATCGTCGGTCTGTTGGCTAGTTGGTTTTCCCTTTTATTTTATTCTGTTTTTTTATTTATTTCGCAATTGCAAAGCTTCTAAAGAGATCGGGGATGGCATTCGGTTGCTCTAATGATGCAGCAGCTTCGGCAGCGACATCGGCAGTGGCGTCGACAGATGATGATGAAAGAGTTTCGTAATTACAGCACAAATGCAATACAACACAAAATTGTTCGCCAACTTCGGACTTCTACCCCAACCTACTTCTCCCCCTTTTAGCCATGGCCATAGCATTCCAGCCTTCTGGTGCTGGCCACAACTTTTCACAATTTTAACTTCAGTTGCAGCCGCTGCCACAAAATAAAATAAAATCAAATTTATTTATTTTCATTTTCTGTTTTTTTTTTTTTCGTTCTTGCTCTTCGAAATAAACCACAAAGCGCAGGCAGAGAGCACGAGGAGACCAAAGCGATGCTAACATAGAAAGCCTTCCTGTTCAGGCTTTATTTATCCTGCCTCTACTCTTCTTGCTTATATATACATACATACACGTATAGATGTATGTTTGTGTATTTTGTTCGTTTTTTTTGTAATGGATTTTTGAATTTATGCCGTTGCACTTGAATTTGCATTTGGCCGCAAAAACCTCTCAACGCCAACAATACAAAAATTTCCCAGCCGCAACAAAGACAGGCAACCGACTGGCTGCCTTTCTTCCATATAGGCCCGCTCCTCCCACCGTGTCCATCTATGATCAGCACTCACTAAAGCTTTGATTTTCATTGTGCTAGTGGAAACAAGTCAGCAACTTTTGCAATTAAAGCATTATTTCCTTTAATATGTACTAGTATGTATGTAAATGCAAATTCAATGCACCCAGATATCAATTGAAAATACAACAACATTTTATGATAATTTATTATTACACACCCAAAATGTCCATGACATATTTACGTGATGGGCGTTATATGCGTGTGTGTGTAAGTGTGTGAGTGTGCGCGGCTCTAACCACAGATATCCTGTAATTGAATTCTACATTTCGATTTTAATATATTCTGGCAGCATTTAGCATTTATTGCCTCTCGTCGCCGCCCACGTCGCCCTTTCTTTTAGCTAACAATCGTTTAAATATTTATTTATGTATCTTACCACTAATGGCATTTGGACTAACTGCTGTCAATTTTTGAAATATTTGACGCTTTTTGAACTTTAACGTTACATTGTAATTAATTTTAAAGCGTCTAATTAATTAACGACGAATTACTGTCGTCGAATAAACGTCAATCGTCAATCCAAAATAAACAATGTTAAGACTATGTTTAACATAGAACCCATTCAAAGCTATTGTCTAAGGAAATAATAATTAGCACTGTTGATGGACTACCCACATACATATGTAGATCAATTCGTTTCAATTTAATCACTTCTTAGACAAACCTTATAATATTTTCTTCTGAAGCTTGCAAGCACTTAGTGGATTAAACGAATAATCGATGTGATTATGCATTGAATAATCAATACACTTGATTATATGATCGAAAGTATTTAATATTGGGATAACATGACACACAAATCTCGTATTAAATGTCTTTAGTTATCGTTCTTTGGTGGGAGAAAATCATTATAATGTGTAATTTGAATAATTTGTATATACTCGCTTCCTCTTTTTTGTTGTTTATTCTACCTTTCTCTGTCTCTGATTGTGAATTTCCACTTTTATCTTATTCTAATGAAATTCATTTGATTTTGGCAGCTCTCGTTCTCTCCTTCTGTTCCTTGTCTTGCTACTGTTGTTGTCATTGTCAATTGGCCAACTAATTTGCAGTCTGAGTAAATGGCCCAATGTCAACATTAATTCTGGTACTTCTCTACCCCCAAACTCTCTCTTCTCTTTCTCTTTCTCTACTTCACACAGCAACCCTTCTTCTTTCACTAATACATACAGCCACATACAGAGATATATTCGATGTCTCGTTTTCACTTGTTTTGTCTATGTATGACATAAATATTTGATAGGGCCAAGGGCAGACAACAAGAATCTGTTTATATTTTTGTTCCCACCTCATTTATACCCCCCACCCTGTCCCTGCCTGTACGCCCACTCGGCGTACACTCCACCCCCTATTTTTCCTTGTTGTATACAATACAATTGTAATTTGATAGCATTAAATTTTTCAATTTACTTTTCGGAAAACGGCAAAATGCAAATGTCAAATGAAGTTTTTACGGTTTTTTTCTTTGATTTTCTCAATTTTCATTTCGGCAACTAATTAGAAAACGACATTTGTGGTTGACAACCATCCAGCAGCCACCCCGAGCCACCCGCCACCCATTTCGCAGTAGGCATCGTTTGTCTTGTTTTTTGTTTTCGTTTTCCATTTTGGGACATTTTCTTTGCCATTTGCAGCAATTCGTGTGATTTAATTAAAATGCCGCAAAATGAAAATTTACCAATTAATGCATAGCCAAGAGCTGTTGCCCTCCGTAGCCATCCGACTACAACCAGCGACCCATCGATCGATGGTTGATTGGGCGTGGCAATATTCGCCTTAATCATTTGCTCTATTTGTGTTTGTGTTTGGTTTTGTATGTGTGTGTGTGTGTGCCACAATCCGCCTAATGCGTCTAATTGCATTTTTCGGCACTTTTTCGGCTTGTCATGATTTAGCCGCATCCTCGTCGAATCCAGGTAAATTTATTTTTGCACCAACTAAAAAGGATGAAAGCGACGTTAAGGGATATGGATAAACTGGGATAGCAAACGAGAGGGAGCTGCTTATACAGGTGCCAGCATTTCTATGGCAAATGAAAACTTTCAAAGCGTAAAAGCGCACTAAATTCCTCATGTGCCGGCATCTACCTGACACATGTGTCAAACGCATTTGCTTAATTTATGTTTTGGTCTAAGAACTTAATTTTTAAAGATATAAATTTAATATAGCTTAGTTGATCTTAGTTGAAAACACTTGCAATGCAAATTTTGTTGTTAGTTAACTCGCTATGGATCTAGATTCTTGATCCTTGTTAATGTTTCTTATACCTTACCGTTGAAATTGATATAGTTTTATAGTTTATAGTTTTAGATATTGATATAGTAGTCAACAGTTAAGTTACTCTAGATGGTAGAAAATAAAAATCTAAAATCTATGTGCAACGAATTTCAATTTGACAATTTTGTTGGTGTATTTACACTTACGTTCATTTGGCCTTATAAAATTTGCTTGTTTGCTTTGGCGTTTGCGATTTTTTCAACCATTCCAACTCAGCCACATCAAAAAAAAAAAAAAAAAAAAAGACGGAAGCACACACACACACACGAAATAAGTTGAAATCATAGACATATATGTGGGTGCATTATTTCTAATTAGTAAAGTTTGTCTGTCAACTTAGAAGTCGGCGTATGCGATGGCAAATGGGAAAACTTCTTTGACTTTAGGCCCAAAACAGGCGGCAAATCAAATTGAAGCCAATGGCAAAAGCTGGAAAGCATGTGAAGAGAAGAAGATGCAAAAACGAGGGAAAGCCCAATTGAAAATCACAAACACAAACATCAGACAGAGCAAAGCAAAGCAGCCCAGAGCATCGGGCAGGGAAGCAGGGCGCAAAAATGTTTGCTTGCCACATTTTGTACATACAATGTGAAAGTTAATGAGCTGATCCTGTGAGCCACCAAGAACATTTATGTGTTTGCGTGTATGTGTGTGCGTGTGTGTGTTTGCCTGTCATTTACATGTTGCACAAGAGAACTTCAAACTTTCCCAAAAACGCAAAAAGGGCAAACTCACAAAAGGCAAACTCTGGAACTCAAGTAGACAAAAATATGTGAGGAAAAAAGAGAAAAAATTGGAATCTAGCATAACCTTAAACAAGTTTCATAATGATTCCATTTATTCTGTTAACTCTGATTAAGCATCGATGTATGCATGTACACAGCATTTTATATGTTTGCCTACAATTATTTAGAATTGTTCCATCTTAACCAACATACATAGTATATGTTTTTGAGCCTATGAGGAACAGGGACTGATACTGACTGATTTAAATTCCCTCTTCTCTGTTTAGTGGCATGAAATGAATATGAATATGCAAAATCATTGTGTGGTGTTAATATTTTCGTTTTGCTTATTTTGCTTTGTTAATTTATTGTCGAAATGCGTTTTATAATTAGCATTTTCGTTTTTAATTTGCATTGCATAGGGAGGTATTTAATAGCCGGCAGAGTATTTGGAATAAACTAAATATGAGTTCAATTATTGCACATTTTGTTTTCGATAAAGATGTTTTTCAAAAACTGTTTTTTCAGAACTTTATTAATTATGCTAATTAGTTAGTTGGTTGCGGCACAAACAAATTATATCTGGAAATTGCATTGAATTGAATTCAATTGGAATTTAAATAAAATTAAAATCAAACTCAAACTGAATATGTTGTTTCGTGTGAAATAATCGCACGGTCTCAATAGAAATTGTGTATAAAATATGAATTCCATTAAACAACATTGATTGCTGAGCTTACATTGATCAATTTCAAGACAGATCGATTATTATATTACACAATAAGGTGGTTAGCCACATTTTGTTTGTAACTAACAGATTTGAGCTCGAACCCTTTGGAAAAATCATTATCGTTTATAGGATTGGCGGATATATTCGCAGCCGTATTCTAATTCCGTTTTTTCGACTGTTTTCGATGTCCGATGGACCGTCTGCTACAAAACTGCAATAAAAGCACAAGAAAAAATAAAGCAAACAATTGGTAGAAGAAATCAGCTATTTCTATAGCGGCAGACAGACAATAAATCTTGTATACAATTTATTGACAATGGTTTTTCGGTTGGTGTGCGTGGAGCAAACAATGTCCTTCCGTTAGTAAACCGCTAACAAAAGGATGCATCTTTCGTTCAGTCGCGTTGTGGAGGGGTTGCAGAGATTGGTGTTGTGATTTTATAACAATTAACTCACCCTTGATTTATGGCTCGAAATTAATATCAGATCATAGAACATTAAAGTTATAAAGTTTGTTTATTTTCATTCGAGAGCTTTTCACCTAAGATTAAAACGGCCAAAAGCTTTGATTATGGCTGCTCCTATAAAAAGTTCCTGTGCTTTTGCGCCTGGCTGCAGCTTTGCCATAAAACTTGGCTGAGCCTTAAAGCTTTTGCTAATATTTATGGCCGAAGCGACCTCTGTAAATATTTACTGGCACTTGAAGTGAATATTCCTAAGAACTTCTTTCTCTAGTACGCAATATAAATTTATTTTCACTTTAAATGCCATTTTGATGTAGTGATTCGTGATGAATGTCCAATCATTCGGTCAGCTTCAATCAGAATAGCTTGTTTTCATTTATTTCCCCTTTTTGAATGGTACTATTGTTAGTTGGCGCTTTTGAATGCCAATTGTCAGGCAATGCATTAAAGATTTCTAAAATATTTAGTGAAAATTAACTTGTTTTTGGGCAGACACAGAAAGCTAAGAAATAGAGAGCCAGAGAGAGGAGGATAAGGACAAGGACAAGGACAAAGTTAGGCAAGCGGCAATGATCTAAATGAATGCAGGCAAAAACGTAAACTGAATTTTAATTGAAACATGAAACATGATTCAATTTTATCTCCTCTCTCTTTTACTCTCTCTCTATCTCTCGTTTTTTCACACTGTCTCTCTCTCTCTCTCTCTCTCTTTGTCTATTCTGGTCTTGGTTGCGCTCTAAGCAAAACTTTTTGCACTTCCCTTCCTTTCATTCCTTTCCCACCAAGAGCAATGGGTAACTTAAAGTTTGTTTTGCTAATAAATTTTTCCACTTGCTGGCACTGCTGCTGATGCTGATGCAAGAGAAACTATTTAGTTGTAGTATAATATATACATTGTTTTGACTTTTGTTACCATGTGCAGCAATAGTAGAGAGAGGTCCTATGAGCGGTTGCTGCGGCGTTGTGGGGATAGTGGACGAGCAATGGTAAACGGGGGTGGGAGAGTCTACTGCCGTTGACAAGGGCATAAATAAAATTTTTTTGGCTTTTGTTTTAATTTGTTGCTGTTGTTGTCAGTTTTATGTTGCTAGTTGGACTTGCCCCAGACAACAGCAACCAAAATGCAACACTGTGCTATGTGTCGTGCTTGTTGTTGTTGTCGTTGCTGGTCGTACAAAATTTGGGTCACTGCGGTAATGTTTTGTAGAGGTTGGCCGTTGCCTACCATGCACTACCTAACAATCACCTATTGCCTACTCATCTATGCTACAAACAATTGTATGTTGCAATTTGTTTTCACTTCAAATATAAATACAACAAGCAAAACGATGCATTTTATGTATATGTACATGAGAATATACTTATAAAAATACATTTTAATAGAAAAACAAACACAGTGACAACGTTCAGCCTTTGTCACCTTTGAGCAATGGGTTGACAATAGCTATGTATATATTAGTTGGAATATTTGGTTCTTTAATTTCGTAAAATTTATCCTTATATATTTTTTGTTGTTGTCGTTATTTGTTGTTAACTCCGTAAGTTGCAACATAGAGATAAAATTGGAAAAAGGGTAAATTTAGGTTTATTCATTTTTGTTTTGTTAATTATGGAAGTATTTGAGCAAATTTTTGGGTTAGGTGCTCAAAAAAGGGGTAGAATGAAAAGCTTTAAAAACCATAGCATACTGTTTGGGGCTTTAAAAAAAATTAACAACTGAAACTCTACAATGACCATAGAGTCTAGGGCGAAGTTTACTTGTTTATGTATATGTGAAAGTAAGTGTGTGTAAAATTCACATGTATATGAATTTCCCCTTCACATACATACATCTATGTATATGCGTATGTACGTATATGTATGTATGTATGTATGTACATACAACATGTGCAAAACTTGTATATACATTTATCAAATTGTTGTTGCATTTGGAGCGCAAATAAGTGGTTTATGATGAAGCCAACACCAGAGGCAAACCTTCTCTTTCTTCTTCTCCATGCGCCAGTCCCCTTGCCGTTTGCTTGTTGTTGCTGCTTCATTTTGCATTTTTACGATCTGCTTGGTTGGTTGTTGGCGCAATATCATATGCATGTGTGTGTGTGTGTGTGTGTGTCGCTGTAGTTGGTCTTGTTGTTGTTATTATTGCTGCTTCTGTTGTGGGTGCCGGCTATAAATTGTTTATACGGTTCACTTGGCTTTGGGGCCATTTGGGATCAGAGAAATGCAACACGCTCACACACATGCACACAGACGTACATACAAACTCATGTATTTCTCAGAGATACAAACCAACAGGCCAAACAAATTTTCATTGCACGTGCTTGAAAATCTATTAAGCGTTGATAATTCTTCTCCACTTTTTATGGTTGCCTTTTTTTTGTGAGTTTGAGTTTGAGTTGCCAAGGTATACCTATGACATTATGTCTGGGCATGCTCATGTGTGTGTTCAAATTTAATTGAAACAACAATAATAAAAACATCGCCAAAGCCCAGGGAAAATTAAGCTGATTTTATTGCAAATAAAAAGCAATAATTTATATTCTCAATTAATGTCCTTCCCGTTGTAGTTGTTGGTGTTGGTGATGATTGTGTACACGCTTAATTGCATTTCAAGTCAGGCATAATAATAAAAAACAAGAATCAAAAAAATAGCAACCAATATTACTTTGGCACACCGACATTGACATACTCTTACCGCACGCAACACATGGTGTTTACTGTTAGTGTCACCCAATTTCTAAACAATCTTTTCTCTTTTAACTTGCTGCAAGGGAATAAAAATTTATATCTATATTTATTTTCTAAATAAAAGTAAAAGTTCAGCGGCAATCATGACATCATTGCGATACCTATTCACTTTGAGGGTTTTTTAAAATGGTAATTGCAAATTAAAATTAAAAATAAACTTAAATTCAATTAAATTTGCTGCATAACAATGCATAATATACATATACATATGTTCATATAATCAAATGAAATTACGTATGGAGTAATGCAAAAGCAAAAAAAAAAAAAAAAAAAAAGGCAAACTTTTTGTCACCCTTTTAGGACGTCGACCTGGAGATACGCTGTATCGCAGCAACGTGCACACTAACACCTTATAATATACTATTAGGTACTAAATATTAGTTTCCTTGGCGAAAATAAGAATGTGATATTGAAAATCTGTTCAAAGTACAGAGACTGTGATGTGATCATAATAGCCAAGAATATTATATTTACAGGATACTAAAGTAATGCTAATTGGCAAAAGAGTTAAGTTGATTATTACAGAAAAGCTGGCCTGAGCAGCATAACCAGTCCCGCTGGAAAATATCTTGTGGAGGAAAATATATGTACATATGTGCGACAGGAAATCGTTAAAAGGGCAATTGAATACCATTTGACTGCAAGTATAAGTGCATATTGTTCGAGACTATCAGTCACAGCAAATTAGTATTAACCGAACAACTTTTTAATGAGAATAATATGTGATACTCCCATACACATTATATAAATTGATTTTATATACATGGTTATATTGTCAAAATCAACTGAAAGCTTAGGAAAATTTTTGTCACTTTTTCCATTAAGTCTATATTTGTTTGCCTTTTTTGAATTACTTTATAAAACCGTGGCAAAGAAATATCAACATTGTGAAGTCTTTCCTTATTGAACACAAGTGGGAGAACAGAAAGGCATAGCATAGCATACTTTTTGGTTGACAATGTGATTTTTGGGCTGGAGATTTGAAAGAGACATCTGGTTTGGGCATTGGGTCTTTGAGTAATTGGGGGGGAGCAGACAAGTTGAATTTTGATGGTGTTGTATAGTTTTATATGTATTTTATTTGAGTCCCAATGGCCTTTGTCCTTCTCTTACTTTTGCAGGATATATGTGCAGGTAAACTACGCTATAGATGCATATGTGTACATATACAAATGTATACATATGCTCGTTAATATATATATATGTATATACATACATATATATGTATAGTGTGTTAAAGCCATTCATCTTCGACCTCGGGGTAGCCATTTTGTTTTATTTGTCTGCTTGCTTTTATACCATTTCATCTCCCTTGCCATCTCTTCTATCTTTCTCTCGTTCTGTCTCTCTGTCTCTGGCTCTGTGTGTTAGTAGTCGGTTTGGTTTCTTTCTTTGGCTCTGCGGGTTTTTGATGCTGATTGTTCCAGCCACGGCACTTCGTGCTGTGTGACAATTGTTTTTAGCTTGACAACAACAAAATGTTCTCTTTCTCTGTCGCACCCTCTGTACCTTTTTCTGTTTCTTTGCCTTTCTCAGCGTTTAGTTTACAGCACCGCGAGGCACAAAATTTTTAACCATGTCACATGAAATATGGCCAAGTCTTGGTTGGTCGGTTGGCTGGTTGGTTGGTTGGTTGCCTCCTTGCCTGTTGTTCTTCTTCTTTAGCTGTGTGTGCCTGTGTGTGGTAAGGTCTTGAATTATAAGACGTTGTCCTTCTGCATGTTTCTTCGTGCCACTCTTTCAGTATTTTACTTTTGTTTTATTTTTCTGCTGCTTGTTTTATGCCTTGGCCATATAATTTATATATGCAAATATAAATAACAATGAAAATAATAATAAAACGCACAAAACACGACAAAAAAAATACCAAAAACAGAAACAAAAATGCGACGCAATGTTTGTTCTGTTATGTTTTAGTGTCAGCATCTGTTGAATTTTCATTTAATTACAATCAGACAGGCAAACTTTAAGTTATCACAGTTGCCAAAAAAAAAGGCAGCAAACGGAGTATTAAATCGTACATCTGGCTAAGTCGAAAGTCAAACTCTGCTGCTACTATTCTTGTTTTTAGTTTTGCCTATCGAACTAAATTTTGGTTATAACAAACCAAACGATTGAGTTTTTTCTTCATTTTTGTTTAGCCATGATCTATAAGAGGCTAAATCCAATAGATTAAACGTACCCCACATAAGCTGTTTACTGCTCTGCTAATCTTCTTTTGGCCTAAGACACTTTGGTATTCTTAAAGATTTAAGTATTGGGTAGAGACATGATATAAACATTTAAAGTTGCATAAAATACTCTGTAACTAGTTTATTATTTCTAGGACATTTTGCCAACTTTAATATGCTTTCTTGGGCTTGCAGCAGAGTATAAAAATGAGCAACTTTAGCAAAACACTGTTGCCTCATGCACAGACACACACACCAACGCAAACACACACACACACTCACAGGAAGCCAAAGAAAAAAGTAAAAAGAAAAAGAAAAGACAACTCGAATTGAAGTTGAAAACCAACCAAAATAGGAAAACCAACAGTCAGACTCTGTCTTTGACTTTTGATATCTCAATCGTTTCCAATCCAACTTGTCTTGGGGATTGCTGTCCAGCAGAATTCTAAAGTCGAAGCCCCCAAAAGATAAAAACTTCCAACTATTGCGCAAATGGGAGGATAGAAAGAGCCAAAAAGCTTGAGGGGAGAGCGGCGGATGTTAGATACATCGGGCGACGGCTAAGGAAAAATTAGTAAAAGGAAAAGTTTTCGTACTGACGGCCGCTTAAGAGTTAACAGTTATGACCGCTAGCCAAAAGAATAAAATAAAATAAAAATACTATAAAAGAAAAGAAAAATAATAAGATTTTCCCTTGCCGAGTGTAAAAGATTTTCTAATAAGTTAACTCGTCCCTGAATTGTTTGGCCATTAGCATCATTATCATTGGCATCATCAAGTCCGAAGCCAAAGGAAAAGCCTTATTCACTTTGTCTTCTTGATTATGCGATTGAATTCGAAATGAGACCAAATATGTTAAGTCTCATTGAAAATTAGCAAAGGCGTTTGGCCATGCATTCCCAACGTCTTCTTAGTGTGTGTGGGCGATTGTCACTTAATTATATATTAAGATGCTCTAAAATCGATTCGCAATTAATTATTCACAGAACGAGTGCACAATATTAATGTGACAATTTCCAAAACGAAAATTATCCTGAAATTGCTTCCATTGTGTATTAAGAAAATTAAATGAAAACCCAGGAATTTAAAATAAAAGACTTTCAGATCTCAATCACATTTTTGAATTTGCACATTCAAACAATCCCTATTGACTTCTCCGATTCCTGCTTACCGGGTAAAAATTGAATTGCCAATTAATGTCTCATTTGAAGTTGAAGTGCCTAAAGTGTATTAGATCAATTATTATTATTAACAGTCTAAAACAAACATTTTAATTCGCATTGATTGCATTTTTGCTTGTATCGCACAATAAACGTCTACATGGGGCAATGTTTACATACACTGCAATCCATTGGCTTTTGTAATTTAGGTCAGTCAGTATGCTGTGCATGTGATAAGCATACACACATGATAGTGAATCAATGTTAATTAATTTGACTATTGTTCACTCGTTCAATGCGTATTTACTGAACTGCGAGGACACATGCTTCATTGAAAACAAATTAATAACTCAAGGCTGATAGGAAAATTACAATTCGGTCTTAATCTTATCTTAGTGTATGCAGTTGCAGCTGAGTGGTAACCGAAATGTATAATGAATTTCGCAATTAATGCCGCTTGATCAATTCGGAATTATCAGATTGATTTATCCAACAAACTATCCAACCTACTCTACCTGTGGCTCATTGTGGCTCATTTTGTTGCCGTTCCAATTAGTCTCCCAACTCTTGTTCATCGGAAAAAAGCAATACTATGAGTAATAATTTTAGAAAGAACGAGAACAAGAAGGAGGAAGAGGCGCCCTCTGTTGAGTCAAGTGCTTGACCTGGCTCTTGATGGTAGCAGAATTGAGATTTTCCCCATTGCCTGTTGTAATTGGTAAGCGTAACAAATTATATAACAGAAATGGTTCAATGTTCAGATGTTCATTGAAGCGGATTTTACGTAATCAATTAATTAACTACAAAATCGCAGTGAACGCTAATGAAGTTGTGGGCAAAAATTACACTGTACACATACAGACAAACAAAAACCACAACAACTGCAACAAAAACCAATTGAACTAGATTCCATTTACTGGATTGGAATTTTTGTTGTTAGTTTTTGTAATTTTTTGTTTGAGCCGCGACCCTTAGGAATGAATTGTTACAATTTATGAATTCAACTACATAGTTCAACTAGTAAGAACACAAAAAGCTAAAACAATAAATCGAAATTAATAGGAAATTGAACTGAAATTGGTAGGGAAATTCGAAATTGAGAATTGATTTCAAAAAGCCTACTCAAACGCAGTCAAGCAATTTAAGTTGGTATATTTTTAAAATGGACTTTATCAATTATTTCTCCAAGCTGTCAACTCGATGGTCTCGAATTTTATATTGGGTGCATTCTGATAAATTAAAGCCACAATCTTCAATTATTTTTTGTGGTAGGGCTAAAGCCAAACAAAACCATGATTTCACTTTTCGTTTTCTGTTTCAATTTCCACTTCAATTTTATAAAATTGTAATCTTTCCTTTTGCCAAAACTCATTTCGTGTCAATGGCAAATGAAATTTTCAATTTGCTCTACATGATGTTGCCACAAAGTGTTGCAATTTGATGACACATAAGGCCATGTGTCTCTATACTAGTCTCTCTGTCTCTCCTTCCAATTTTGTATCTGTCACTACGAGTGTGTGTGTGCGTATGTTGGTCATGCTCTATTAAGCTGTAATGAGATTAGGTAATTGATTGAAGTGCGTCCCAGGTTAAGAGAATTGGTGGTATACACCAATCCCAAATACGAAAAGCCAAAAATTCGAAAAAAAAAGAAACTTCAACTCATTGATTGATTGATGGATTGATAGCAACGTTGTTTGGCCAGAGTCTGTGTTTTGGAAAATGCTTCAAAGTTCATTTTGATTGAGTGGCACGGTGCTCAGACACACACACAAACATATAGAATACTCATACATACATACATATGTAGTGCACTGGTCACGTGTGTATAGTTTGGTCTACACAAACAGCTTTCGATTACCACCCCTCCATATCTCTATTATTGCTTTTTCCTCGCCAAGTTCCTTCTTCTTCCCTCGAATTAGTTTCGCGCAATTCGTTAATTTGTTTAGTAGCACAGAGAACGACCGGCATAGAAGAGAAGCGAAAGAACGAAAGAGATTTGCATGTTAATGGGTGCTCCCTACCCTAAAGCCTACACTGTTCTCTCACACTGCCAGTTTGTATATCATGGGATAGATGGGGTGGCGGTAGAAATAGTTTGAGTTTCGTCAAAATGTAAGAATATTAAAAAGCTAACGAAAAAATGACTGAATGCTACACTGAAAAAAACTTAAGGTCATGTATTTTAATTTGGGACCTATGAAAATGTATATCGAAGACTATGATATGGCAAAATGAATACAAAATATAGAAAAAAGTTACTACGGTTCCCAAAACTAGCTGTCAATATTGCATTAAATTATTGTTCAGCTTGAAAGTCTTAAGTTGAAGAGTATAAAAATGATTTGCAAGACAAATTGAGGAGGCAAAAAGGAAACCCACAAAATGAGCGAATTGTGGTTCTATCACAACTTCACTTTAATACCACAGGATTTTACTCCATTCTCTTTTAACTTCTCGCTGCCTTTTTCCCTTTTTTTCGCTATCTCCATCTCCCTTTCACATTTAGTTATCTGTGTGTCCAGGCAAAAAGTTACAACTTTTTGGTTATTTATTTTACATATTGTTCAAGCCACCTGAAACAAAAAATCTCAACTGGCAACTCAGTTTACAAAAATTGTTTTGGAATTTTATGGCAGCAGCAGGGCAAATTCGATACCCCATAAATAACAGAAGGGAAATGGATATGCACGACCCCCCCAAAAAAAAAAAAAAAAACATTTAATCCTTATTCATCATTATAGTTAACTTAACCGAGTTTAGTTGTGTCTAACTAGTGTAGCATTATTGTGTCATTATCTAAGACTGGTTGAATTTGTCACAAAATAATTAATGTCTTAGAAGGTACTTAATGGTCGACTCGCCGCTTCTCGTTCGCTGAAGTTTTTCCATGTCATATCCTTCACCTAATTTAGGATTCTGGACGAAACTAGATTATGGTCAACTTACTGTTTGCTACCTTTTTTGTGGTTGCTGCCGTTGCCATTGCTGCTGCTGCTTTTTTGCTGTTGCCTGGCTTTGCGGTCACAACATTTTTTTGGTCACAATTAAAACCACACAACGGAGGGGAAAAAAGTAAAACAAGTGCCTCAAGTCTCACCAGGGCTGAAGGACAACAAGGTGAAACAAAAGATGGAAGATGGAAAGAAAAGATGCTGGTGGACCAATAAAAAAAAAAAAGGAAGAAAAAAAATTGAAAGGGGTTACATTTAGCATGTGTGTGCCTCTCTTTATGTGTGTGTGTGTGTGTTTCCCTTTCATTTTGGGGATGCTCTTTTGTTTTGTTATGGTCTAATTATCTCTATTTATTTATGCTTTGCCTGTTACTTTGTTGTTGCAGCAGCTTTTCCTTTTAGTCTTGTGTGTGAGTTTGTATCTATGTGTGTGGTTTTAGCCAGCTCTTACTTTTCCACATACGTAAGCAAACGGTGCCTTGTAGGTTTTAAGAGCCATTATGTTATTACAGCTGCTGCTGCTGGAAATGAATTTGGACCGTAAAAATGCAGATAATGTGTCTCTATCTCTCTCTGTCTCTCTACTCCCACCAGCACATACATACATGTATGTGGGGTGCAAGTCCGTTTTTTAAGCTTCTACCCCAAAAACAATTAACAACTACAGGCCGTATGCGTAATCTTGTTTTTATTGCCCTGCTGAGAGTATCTCAGTTTTCACACAATTTTCGTGCTAAGCATTAGCAAATGTCGCTTTTAAAGAGCAGGAGTGCGCTAGTTCTCTAAGTGAAGTGGAGAATTAACACATTCGGTCCTGTATAATTAACCAACTATTCGTGAAAGCAGCGAAACAGGAGTCCCTTCAAAAAAAGTGAACCGCAAGGGTATATAAAAAACGACATAGTGGAATTAGCTTCTGGTGCGTCTCTCTCTCTTTCTTTTCTCCTTATCCCTTATTTTTGGTGTGAGTTTAATGAGTAGATGAAGCTTTTTGAAAAAGAACTGCAAATTTACAGTCAATTAAATGTAGCCCTAAAAACAATTCCCATTCCTCGCCTCTTTTGCACTGTCCCTCTCTCCCTTTCTCCTTTTGTACAAATTATGCCTAATGAGCTAAAGGCAAATGATGGGCGAGAGGCGATGAAAAGGGAAACGGACAACATAGTTGGAGGCCATTTTCATGGAAAGGGAGAAGTAAGGAGGAGTGCTGGGGCGGAGGTCACTCACTTACGAATACATAATTACAATCGAAAATGCTCTTCATTAATTTCAAGTACGCTTCAAGCCCCAACACAAAAAAAAAAAAAAAAAAAAAAAAATGTGAAAATAATTTAAAATGTTGTTTTTTTTTTCTTTGGCATGGTAAAAATTGGAGTTGAAGCACGTGCGCCCACAAGCTCTCTTAACAAAGAGGTTGGTGGTAAAAGGGAGTAGAGAAGAGATTAATAAACAGGTGGTAAGGGTAAGAATGAGTGGGATGGGTTTTCTGTTTGAATTGGGGTTAAGGGGCAGGAATTAGTTAAGCAGTTTACGATTTCTTTGAGAGATGGCTTTGGGCTACCTGCAAAACAAAATATGCATTTTTTGATCCCTCTCTCTTTTCAAACGTAACAACAAAGGAAAATCAAAAAGGAATCTAAAATGCAGAAGAAAAAAGTTTAAACTTTAAAAATAAATGCATAATCAAAATAGGAAACTGTAAAACAAATAAACAAAGAAATTTAATTACAAAATTTGTTAATGCAAGAAAAGAAACATTAATATAATCATAAAAACAGAGTGAGCAAAATAAACGAATGATGAAAAATCAAGGTTAAAAGGTGCGAGACAAAATGAAATTAAAGAATTAAGAAGGCAAACTTCAATCTGTATTTTCGTAAACATATATTTTTGCGCCAATTTGTCTAACTAATTTCGAGCAAGAACAAAAAAAGAAAACCCAATTGCTAGGGGGAAAAGAAAGAAGGGGAACACTTCAAAGTGGAAAATTTCATAGGAACCAAATAACAAAACTTGAACCAATTAAACCTGAAAATTAGTCTAGATGTAAGAGAGAAGGGAATGAATGAAGGAGAATGGATGATGGAGCTTAGCCAGTTAGCAATTTAGCAATAAACTTTTATTTAATCGATTTTAACACTTCACTGACAACGGCCAAGGAGATGCCCAGAAAGAGGATGTAGCACGGGAAATTGGGTGGGCGGTAGCTTGAATGGTAGATGGATGGATGATAAAGAAGAGATAGAGTGGTACAGGGAAAGATTGTGCGGAATTGTGCGACGAACTAAAAAAGAGGTTTCATCTTACGTTTTCCAGGTTGATTGCCAAAGAATTTCAATTCGCCCCAGTTAAAGAAAAAATATCTGCAGTAGAACTTTTCGTCTTCGCTTCCCTGTTGGCCAAAAAGAAACTGGTGTAGTATAGTTTTTCCGACGATACCAATTAGATGCTTAAATTGTGCCAGAAACTTGGCTTATGTTTGTAACCTGGTTGTCAAGTACAACGTTTGTTAGTTGTTATTGCAGATATAATGTCCCTGTCGCTATCGTCTGCAGTGCCAATCGCAACAGTCGAATGGGGTTTATTCAAATATTATCCACATACTTTAGTTCGCCGTCCTTGATGTGGGGAAAATGATATACTCAATTGTGAACTGTTGAAATGCTCTTTAGGAAAGTAATCATAAAAGGTAAAATTATAAGTAGATGGACCTGAAATGATATGATGGATAAAATATAATTATTTCAATTCTATATTTGAGTCTAAAATAAAATTGTGACCTGAAACTGACGGAACTTACAATGTGTTCTTAAAAACAAAAATTTTAATCAAGGTTACATTTTCGTTTTCAAACTTTTTCAAATATTCAAAGAAACAATTTTATTTGTTATCGGAGAGGCTGAAACCCACGTTGAAGGGTATCATCAAATAGAAATCAACAAAAGTACCAAGAACGAAGAAAAAAAATAAAGCAGAGTAAAAGGGACACATGACGACAAATGACCGCATTTTGATTGCCTTTTTTGTGCGTATATATATGTGTGTGTGTGTGTGTGTGTGTCTGTGTATGTCTGTGTTGCCGCATATCTAACAACAATTTTTTTTTGATGCCTGATTTCTACTCTTGTTGCTGCTTTGCTTTTGTTATGGTTGTTGTAATTCTTAAACGCTTGACCAATGAACCCAACCAACTACTAGTGAAACTCAAATCGCCTTTGCATTTTCTTTTTTCTGCCTATTCTCTCTCCTTTCTGTGATTATTATTATTATTGTTGTTTGTATGTACATCTTTCTGAGGTCTTTAAAAATCAAAAGGTCGACTTGAAATTCCTTTAAAGTTGTGTATGTTGTATGCGTGTGCTTGATTGATAACTGCTATACAGGCTTGCACACAATCAGTTGAAAGTGTCAATTGGAAAATTATTTACACGACATGTACATAATAGGGGACAAACATCTCTCAATATATCGTAAGGCATAAAGAGTTGAATATTATTTAGATGGCATGAATGAGATTTCCCTATGTTTAAATTTTGTCTTCTAATACTCTTTTACTAATCTCCTTTATCTTCGTTTTTATTCTTGTCTCTTTTCAGGTAAGTAAACGCAATTGGAACAGATAAAAGATGAACCCACATACGCTCTTAAGAAGGGAGGTCTAAACTCCCTTTTTCGTTTTTTTAAGTTGCTTAAAGTGCGTTCAGGCAAGAAATATGTACGTATACAAATCTATTAATACAAGGGGCAATGGTATTTTGGGGAGAAGGTCGTTTACCTAACGCCCCGACACGGCTTAAATCGGAAGTGCGTCTACATAAAATACGAAAGTATATAGTATATACATAAGTACATACATATGTACATACATACTTACGTATGTGGAAGTCTATTGGATACTAAATACTATATACCGTACTTACCACAAACCGCAAGAAATGGGGATAAAGTAGAGCCAAGGGTTTGAGGGCGTGGCCAGAGGATAGGTAGGGATATTGAGCGGACTCCGGGGTTTGGGGTTATAGGAGCAGCTGCCAACATTTGCTAATTGCTTCATTAAATGTTTGCTTAATTTCGTTCAAATTAGCTTCTAGTAACAACATGAATGCTCTTGCCGGGCATACACAGGAAGAGAATGAGAAGGCGGCAGGAGGCAGAAATGGCGTATTTGGCCGGGATGGGTGTGGGTGTGTGTGAGAATACCACACACATATGTACTTACAAACATATAATGACCATCATCATCCATCCAACCTTACCATCAACAATAGGACAAGCACTTTATGCAGAAGATGGTGTTCTTCGTAACTGTTGCAATTGTCAAAAAAGCTTTTTCAAAGTAAAAGCTCTGCTTTCTCCCACACGACGCTCTCTCTTTTCTATGTTGAATAGTGTCCTTTAAGAGACAAAGACAGAGAGAGAAAGCGAAAAGCAAAGAGAGGCCAAAAGAAGAGAGAGTTTAATAGAACAGAATAAAAATCAGACGATACCAAAAGTTAAAAACGTGATTTTGGTTTTCGAAAGTAATTTGTTTGCTTTGTTTCTGGGGTTTTAAATAGAATCAAATCAATATTTCATTTTTTTCCGTTTGAATTACCCATACGGGCAAATTGAACAAAAGATACACGATATTTGATTTGATAATAAAAACGTTGATTATTTGTGTATAAATCTGGAAATTTATTGCTTATTGTTATTCCATTCATTTGGCAACGACAGCAGCAAGCAATATTCGAACAACATGTCGTATGATTGATAACACTCATACGACATGTAGAATTTCGAAACGCAACAAAAGTGAAAAACGATAAACTAACGATTATTCAATCCATTCGAAAGCGTACTGTGTACATTTCTTTCAGAGAATACTGATCTTGGCGGTTACAAATTCTCTTTTGAAAAGGTGCTCGAATTTAAATATTCACCACACCTGGTCTTGAGCTTTCTCACCACTAACAGAGCACAATGCTGAATGTCTGTGTGGGCGTCTATGTGTGTAAATAGTGCGTGCGCGCTGACACACACACAAACACATATAAGAACACAGACACGAAAAGTAAGCGGATGCTGGCTGTTTGCTCCATTGACGAAAACAAATTTTACCGCTATACGGCCAACGTCGTTTGACATCGGCTTGGGGTTTCGGCTTTGGCTCCAGCCTCAGCTTCGGCACTCGGTTTCGGCATTCGCATCGGCATCATCTCTGCGTGTGCCGTGTTCTGTTGGGATAAATCTTGCCTTGGCTCCTGCAGTCTGTTTTCTATACGGGCGTCAAGCGGTTGTCGTGAACGCTATAAAAAAGAAAAAAGCAAAACAAAACAAAAAAACATAATAATAAAAAAAAATTAACAGGAAAAACAACATAATATACATATATACTGTGTGTAAATGTATAAAAAACAACAAGAAGAAAACCAAAACAAAAACAAAAAAACAACGCCTATCAACAACAATACGCAAGAACAACAGCAGCCACAAAAGGACAAATGAAGGGAGGAGACCAAACAAATGTAACAATAATAATAATAAAAAACAAAAACAACAAAAACAAATATGAAAAAGAAATCAAAAATAACGCGCGCCCAAAATCACGCTAATGTAAATGAATTCATGATTGAATCTTGTATTTTTAATATTTTTTGTTCAGTGTATTTAAATTAAAACAGTGCAAAGCTAAGAAATAAAAAAATAAACAAATCAAAATATGGATTAACCAGAAAAATGGAACACAACATGAAAACTTTTAAAAAAGACAAAAGAATAAAATAGTAATAATAAAACAAGCAGCAGTAATAAAAACAAAATCACATAAACGGGGCACTGTGTGTGTGTGTGTGTGTGTGTGTGCGTATGAGTGTGTGAGCATGGGTGTGTGAGTATGGGTGTTTGCGAAATCACTCAACAATAAAATTAAAGGAAATACATAACAATAAATAAATAAGGAATCCATATAAGCGAAATAATTTCAGTTACATTCCTATATAATACATATATCTATCTATATACATATATATACATATGTAAACATTTATTATATTGTCTGTGATGTTATTATAAATACTTAAAGATATAACTGCGACGCGCTTTTGATTGGACATTAGGCTAAGGACAATTTGCTTACTTTCCAGTGCTAAAGATATTTAATTCCTTACATTTTAAAGTTAACATAGTGACCAATCATCAGAATGGTAATCTAGCGATTCTGGATTTTGAGATTGATCTAGAAAGTTGATATATTATTCAGTTACGAAGTGTTGTTGATTACTCAAATGAAATTCATTTTTCTTTAGCTATGGAAATTGCTGTGTCTTCCACTAAAGTTTTAAAACAACAAACTTTTACTCTTATATTGCTGCTTACAATAGATAATAATTATTATCACAGAATCACGGAACAGCGAATTGAAGGAAAGTTGTTCTTCAGAGCGTCCTTGAAAATTGGTTAAAACTAGTTATTCTAAATATGAAACTAATGCGACTCTCCTAGCCAATAGTCTGCAAAAGCTGATAAAAAATTGATAAATGATGAAAAGTGACAAATTGCTTTTTTGAGAAAAATATACATTCCTCTTTCTTCTGTGCTTTATAGCATATGGCCGATACGACACCAGCAAATTTGTCGATTATAGTGAAACTAATTTTAATGCAATTGAAAATATCTTCCCTTACCTTAAAAAAAAAAATCTAATTGCTGATGATTTTTTCAATTAAAGTCAATAAAGTATAAAAGAGGAAAAGGGACGGGTCAAAATCAGGCATATAGAAAAAAACCATAAGAGGGAGAGAGAGAGAGAGAGAGAGTGAGTGAGAGAGAGTAAGAGAAGACAAAGGTGAAGATTGAGTTGATTGTTAATACAAAGAAAAGACAAAAGAAAAACACTGAGATAACGCAACCAAAAAGTAGGCAAGGTTAAATTGTTGAAGTTAATTTCTTTCATTTTTATGTTCTTGGTAGAGCAAAAACCAGAGAAGCCAAAAAACAGCAAATATTCTTCTGTACCTTTTTTCTTTTCTTTTCGTTTTTCCTCCTATCCTTTTGGGTAACTTTTATGTGTTCTGTTTTCTTTTTATCCTTCTTTTTATTGTCGAATGTTTGTGTTGATGTATGGACCAAGTGTAAATAAAGCAAAGTCGTGCCCGTTGTACAAGCGCTCAAAAGTGGCTGCACACCCACACACACATAGACACATACGTTTGCTTTGAAGGAACTGGATGCTTGGTTGTGGCTCACCTGCATCTATCTTCCTCTGGCATATGATTTCTTGTATACCCTATAATTCGATTAATGTTTAAATGTTAGATGTCAATATGCCATATTAGACAGACAACCAATATTCAAATTAGGTTATATAATATCAAACTGGTTTTTTGGATTCCATACACACAAGTGTTCCAGATTAAAATTCTTAAGAACTTGCTAAACTACTATTTATTATTTACCTCTTATTTAATTTTAATAAAATTATTTCAATATTACTTGTCGATCAATAAAAATTGTCATCTACTGTTAGAGTCCTGTTGATTTTGTATGCTTTTACCTGATTTACACGCCGCGCGGTTGTTAGTGTGTGTGTGTGTGTGTGTGGAATGGTAGGTGGATGTTGGTTAGTGGGCGGGGCATGTTAGGCTAAGATTTTAAACAAGCACTCGTCATCGATGTTTGCACGTTTCTTGCCTCTTTCACTTTGACAATTTCTTTTGCCATTCGCTTACCCAACCGATTCAACACCGATACTCGTCTTTCCTCCTTTCCGAAAACTGGCTTTGTCTCTCTTTGCCTTTTTCTCTGTAAAAACGTATTTGTATTTGCTTAAAAATCAATTACATCATCATTGTAAAATGGCAATTGGTTTGGATAGTGAAAAAGGCGAGAAAGAAAGGTAGAAAGAGATGGCAGATAGCCAAAGAGTGCCCAACAAAAAGAGATGGAGAGACAGCTTACTGATTTCTACATATTTGTTTGCCACTTGTCACCACTGGAGCTCAACTTGATTTTGCCTCTCTCTCTCGTTGTGTCTTCTTCACTTATGTCAATACTTATCAGGCCATATTAACGTCATTCTCTGACAGCATCTTTTATTCCTTTCACACACTTAGGTAGTTTACCCTTTTATTCTGTTCAATTTTTTTCTTCTTTTTCGAAAAGGTCTCACGATGTCGATCCCACCTGTCTTTTGCACTTATTTTGTTGTGTCAATTCTTGTGTAATATTTTCATTTGATGGTGTTTCTATTTACCATTCCTTAGTTTGTTGGAATCCCATATATTATCTCTTAGAAATAATAAAAGTATTTGCGTGAAATATTTAGCATGGAAATTGTCAAATGGATACCAACTGCTTTTTGAATTTGAACATTGAGGCACAGACAAATATGGTCAAATAGAAAAACATCTCTTTGATACCGACAAACTGTGTGTCCAACAACATCGATACCAAGTTTGTGCAGTTTTTCAAACAATTTAAGAAAATTTTCCAAAGTAAACAATTGAACTCTTTAAGATTTCTTCCTGTGTTTCCTTTCTTCCTTCCTTTTGCCAGTGGCTTTCTTAATCGTTTGCTTTCCCCTACGTATTTTCCTTACTCTTGTCTTTTGCTCTCTCGGGCTCGCCCGTTTCTTTATCTCTCATTGCTATCTCGCGGCTTTGGCAGCTTTGAACTTTGTTTTCGTTCAATTTGCAAATCAAACAACTGAGCCATTAGGACATTTTCTCTCAAGGCGTTGCCGCATCCATCGCCGTCGCTGTGGAGTTTATCTTGAAGTGCCTCAGTCCGCCACCATGGTTCAATGGAGGAAAATAATTAACCAAGAACCGAACAAACGAAACATTTGTGTACGTTTAAAGAGTTGCACTTAAGCATATTTAATATGGAGGATTAATATGTAAACTATAGGGATAAATCTTGCATGTATTTTCTTTTAAATTCAAATTCTTTCGACTTTCGTTCGATATAGTACAACATGGCATGCTTTCTACATTCACATATATATACGCATATATTGGGGGTTTAATATGTTGTATATATACTTTTTGTCATTTTGTTTACCCTGCCCATACCGTTTAGTTCAGTGCCGTATGAAAAATGGTTCACAGGAATTTCTTTTGTGAAATAAGCGGCCTGAGAATGGTGTTCTCTCTCTCTCTCTCCCTCTTTTTCTCTTCCCTGTATTGACTGGCTCATTCTGTCTTATGGCAACAGCGGCAGACATTATAAATATGAAAATTCATGTGGAGACATTTAAATGAATTACTGGAGCTCTCTGATTGTGTGTTGTGAATGGGTAGGGTCACGGATCAGACTGATATATGGGCATAAATGAATGGAAGGGAAATTCCATTTTATTTGTCATTTCATTTCCTTGAAAGGAAATTCAGTGTCCATTAAGTGAAAAAATCATTACAGTTGTAAATAAATCTGCACAAACTTTTAGGCTCTTTTAAAGATTTTGTTTACTATCTTCTCGATGAAATGCAAAAACATTGTAATAGTTTTCGATAAATTCGATTGCAGGGCAAATCGATTCGAATGCGAAATTTGTTGTAATTATTTTGTCACTTTGGTTACATTGTCTGATGAGTGTGTGTGTGTGTATGTGGGAGTGGCGTACAAGGTGAAGGTTGCTGCAGTTGACAAGCCGCAGTATAAGGAGCTTTACATATATTTGTGGTAAGGATAGGCAATGATCGGAGCAGATGAGGTGGTCATGGAAGAGGTGCAGAAGACGAAGAAGGTGATGCATCACTCTTTTTGGGGCAAGCAATTTAAAAATTTATGCTGCAGGCAAGGCCAACAACAGCTGCCAACAACAATTAGAGAGGGGGAGAAAGAAAAGAGGTTAGCATGACCTGACCTAGCCTAGGACTGTTTTCGTGTCCATGTGCTTGCATCCGGATCCCTGGCCTACTCTGCTGGCCCCATAACAATAACGAGCAGCGCAACACTCATGTTGGGTAAATTAACATTATACGGACAGTCAATTGTATTTGTTTCTTTTTGTGTTTTTTCATTGCTCAACTAGTTGTTTTATGATTATAAATACTTTCTCAAAGAAGATTTTTCCTAATGAAATCTGACTTTAAAAAGAACACATCTTATCTCTGAAGAATTTTAATTTAGAGTTACGTTCACAGAGACAGTTATTCCTTTTAATGAATAAAATGAAACATAGTTAAATTTGGATTAAAAAAGTTATCAAAAATAGAAACAGAATTTAAATTGAAAAGTTTTATACTCGTGTGGACACACACACACACACACCATATTCTAGACGTATGCAGCACCATATACACAGAAAGTCGTATGTACATATATTGTGTTGATTAAGTGCACTATATGTCATTCTGACTAGAAGCTGCTGCAAATTTCTTTGCCCTTAGCCCAATGAAAGGGCATTAAAAACTACTACTGCAATAACGTACTACATACAACTGCTGCTGCTGGAATTTGTAACTGCTGCAGCTGTTTTACTGCTGCTGCTGCTGCTGCTGACGGCCACATCCACTTCATTGTGTTGGGTGTGTGTGTGTGTGTGTGCTACAAAAACAAAAAAAAAAAACCAAAGGAAGCACACCAAAATGAGAAAATTTTCAAAATATGTAGTATCATCTGTGCTATTCTTAATTTGTAGTAACATTGTAAAAGTGTTCCGAAACTTTGTACAAATTAGTTTCCACTGAATCGGGAATTTTATGAATAGCGTTTTCTCTTCAAGTCTCAGTAAAGTAACCAAACCCAATTGGCCTTAAAATCGATTTGATTTACACTGCTCTGCAAATGCACCTTGTTATCCTGACTATCAGTGAATACCCATCTCATTCGGATAAATGCCAATTATAGTTTACTATAGTTCGATATTTCCAATTAGGTTTTACATTTATTTGGTATGATAGTTGCTGGTGTTAAAACAATAGCTCGATGGTTATACTTAATAGTTGCTTTTTATTTCTTTAACTCTTTTCATCTCTCTCTATCTGATTTTTACTTTTTTCCTGGCATATTAAATGTCATGAATAACAACACAAAAGCAAAAAAAAAAAAAACCCGGAATTTAATTTCATAACACGAAATACAAAGGCAAAGAAAAAAAAGCAGAATCAAATTAACGCCTGCTGCCTCTGCGAGTACTACTGTTGGCACATCTCTCTTATGGCCGAAACCCATAATCACAGCTGCATTGTATGGCAATTACAAACGGGCTGGAAATGGGTGGGGCTGGAAGGGAAATGCGATGGCAAATGCTAACACAAGTAGCTGTAGCTGTTACTGTAGCTAAAGGCGCCATCATAAACGAAAAGAAAAACGGAAAATAAACCCAACTAAACTTGAGGAAAAACGAGAGAGAGAGTGAGAGTTAAAGGTAGAGGGAGTGAGTGAGAAAAATCAAAATGTAAGAAAGAAATCCTTGCCACATCTGTTGTTGCTGCTGCTGGAGATGTTGTTGCCGGTGTTGTTTGCTTTGCTTTTAATGGCTTTTAATGATTAAATTGTTGAAAAATGTTTTGCTGCCGCTGCCAGTGCAATTCGTCCTACTCCTCCACCCACACAACCACCCATTCCCTTTCCGGCCACAAAAAAGTCAGACATCTACATCAGTCTCTGGTCTTGTTTCGCCTTGTTATTGTTGCTTGTTTCGGCCAAAACTTTAGACACACACAAACAAAGCATAATGGAGAAGGAGTAAGGGCGGAAGAGGGACACCATTTGATAGATAGAAAGAGAGGGGCATCTCAGAGTGTTCCATGTAAAGTTAACGTGAGCATAACAATGTTGTGCCCTTAACTTGGCCCTGGCTGCAGCTTCGCCATTCCTTTCTACCTTCACCTTCATCTCCTACTTCCTCTGTCTTCCATCTCAATCTTCTCGTCTCCTCTTGTTCTCTGTCAATTTCAATGTGCAATTACTTGGAATTTGTTTGAAGTTGCAAAAACTTTTTCTTCCTCTTTTCAGACATTAAAAATTTAATTAAAGAGCACACAGAAAAATAAAAGAAAAAAATACATACCAAACGAAAGCAAGGAAAAAAACAAATAAAATCACAATCGACACAAATCGAAGTAACAAAAAAAAGTGTATTGAAAAAGAATAATGTTTTATGTCAATACCCTCTAGAATGATTTTTAATATATTTCTGCTTCAAACCTATCGCTGGCGAATTTGGTTAATTTCGAGCATTTTCAACAATGTCGTAGAAGTTTTCCAAAATTTTGATAGAAACGATATACCCGTCGAACAGAGAAGGGCATTTTGAAATGTTTTTATCCATTTGTAGCCGCGCCCCTGAACAATTGGTCAAGTTGCATAATCCATAGAAACAACAAAAAGGAAAAAAATACATATATACATATATATAAAAAAAAAGAAGAGCAAAAAGAAAAACTGCAGTCAATGCTACGGTTGAATTGCTTTTGTGTTACCTTACCTTCTACACTTTGGCCATTCCTCTCCCCTTCTGGACAATGTTCAATGTCCGAATTCGATTTCTCGGCCTGCTTTGTGGCTTTAACGTGGAGTTAAGACAGACTACGGGGCTGGGGTAACGGGAAAGTGTGGGGCAAGGACGTATAAATAACGACACGTTGTGCATTTTGATGGGCGAAAAAAAAAGGGATACGGCTTGGGACTGTCCCTGTGTTCTGTTCTCCTTTCTCTCTTCTTGGGTCCTGTCTTTGGTTCTGGCCTGTCCTGCCCTTTTCCACATCATTGGCTTGTGGTACTATATTTATGTATGTATATCCTCACTTCTCGGCGGTAACATCATTTGGGTTCAGGTTCAATCGTTGTCTCCCCTAGCTTTCTGCTTGTCCTCTTTCCATGTGCCTGTGTGTGTGTGTATGTGTGTGGATATGTGTGCATGTGTGTATTGTACTGTAAAGTGTTTCAATTTCAATTTGCTTTTTTTTCATCTTAAGGTTTTTATTATTATGATTATGGCTGTTAAATGGTTGTAAATGAACACATTTCTTTTCAATCAAAATTGATAAATCAGAAATATATGAAGACTCCGACTAACTTCAATTTAGTAATTTCACAATAGTTTAATTTACTATTTAATGCTTTACGTATTACTTAAATTATCTTCTTCTCTTTATCATTTAAAATTAAAAATACCCATTGAGTGACGTTGCCGATGAACTGATTTCCATTAGAATCACTGTTGCTATATGTCGACTATACATATATAGATAAACTGACATTTGTGTGCGCAGATGTCGATCCTAAAGCGACTTTATTTCGATTTGTTCTCAATTAAATGATTTAAAGTCGCTTTTTTTCTCCGAATTACATTTCATTGCAATTTTATTCAAAAGGTACAAATTGTGCAATGCATGACTTTTTTCCATTTGCCTTTCTCCTTCTCTCTCTCTCTCTTTCTATCTCTATGTGCAACTCTTTTGCTATGGCCACGTTCTATAAATCTATGCAGTGCAACAATTCGGCAATAATAGTAGTAATAATAATGACAGCAGGGTGTAAAGTACAAGCTTTATAGTAAACAATGGCAGCTTTGGGAGCTGCTACTACAACCAACCAACCAACTGAGCAGCCAACCAGTTTACCAGTTTTTCAGTTTTTTCCTATTGCAGATTTTGGGGTATTTCGCATTCTCCTTCCGCTTTTCGCTTTCGCCCCTTTGCCATGAAAAACAAATTCAAACGACCATAATAAAGTGGGGCACAAAGAACTACAGACCAGAGGCAGTGGCAGAAAAAAAAAACGCGGTGACCAGATATCGAGAAGAGTGGTGTGGAGAACAGGGGAACAGACACAAAACAAAAAAACAAAAAGCGAAATATCCTCAATGGTGCAACCAAAGAATAACCATTGAAATGGCAACAACAATAAACCAACGAACTCAAACCAACAGAACGTACAGAAAACAAAATATTTTTTGGCAAATATTTAATTTGTCTGGAAATTGCATTGTGCTGCAATGCAAATCGATTAAAATTGAAACTTAAAGCACAAAATTAGCCATCGAATATCCATGTAGTTACTTACAACAGGTAGCGCTGCTTTCTATCTTAGATAGTTATACTATATACCCTGAGATTAGGTAGATTATTGTACATATATGTCTTTGCCGAGGTCCACAAGCTTTGATGTGTGTATCTCTTTTATTTGTGGAAAGAACGAATTTTTTATTTCATAGATGGTGATACAGAGAGAGATGAATGAAACTAAAAAAGACTTTCACTTTAACCGTGGCATCTATTTAAATTAATTCAGCTTGTATTAAAGTCTTTGACTTGTTTTGGCTGAGGAAAATGGTCCCAAATGGTAGAATATAAACTCATTTATATGAGAATTTTATGAGTTTTTCATTTGCCACATACAGTGTTCTTTGTGGTCTTATCGATAAGCTCTTTCTGTCTCCCATCTCTCTCTCTCTTTATCTCTGTCTGTCTATGCAACAAAGTTGGCTTCTTGTTTTATGGTTTTCTCTTAAACTTTTAGTTCGTTCGATGCTTACTAAAAAAACGCACACACATACACCACCGCACAAATTGCGCTATATGTATATGTTGTAGGCTTACAGCACAAGAAAAAGATAATGATAATAATAATAACTACTACTAAAAACAAATGAACCACATAAACAAATGCAAACATAAGTATACTTATATTCCATTAAAAGCGATCTTTAAATATATGTATGTATGTATGTGTAACTATCTTTGTATAGCAATATTTGTATAAATAAATATGTGGTCTGTATGTGTTTGCTTGCTGTGTTCCAATACCACAATGATTCACTTTGCACACACACACCCACACACGCACTCGTAAAATATCAAAAAGAAAAGAAACAGAGTGACTGGAATTTAATTCCCATTGGAATAACACAAAGCCAAAATGCAATATGCTCACAATTCTCAATTTCAGCAGAATTAAAACGCCAAAAAAAAGAGAAACAAAACCAAAAAAAAAAATTAAATAAAAATGGAAATGAAAATGCAAATAAAAATGAAAATGAAGTGGCAAAGTGTTGAAAGCAAACAAATTGAATTTAAATAGACAAAAAGAGAAAATTCAACCCAAGCAACGAAAATCTGAAAAACAATCTACAAAAACAATTTAAGAAAAAACGCGCGAAAAGCGACAAGAAAAAGCAAACAGGGATTGAGTGAGCGCGAGTATAAACTTACGGTCCGTGCTACAGTTCGTTTCGTTTCCGTTCGTTTGCGTTTCGTTTCCGTTTCGTTTCCGTTTCGTTTTCTCGTTTTGCTCTCGCTTTTGCTTCTTTCTTATTAAGCCAAATGGCTGTCAGCATTTACTTATGATGGAGACATTTCTTGTCCTGGGCCTGTGTTTTATCCTATACGAAGCATTGGATTTCTTTCAAGGCTGCATTCATAGCAACACCCCATCGCCCAGCGATCAAATTGAGGCCTATCGCCGCGAATTAGACGAACAGCGCCAGCAACAGCAGCAGGAACAATTCCTCGCCGGCTTAACTCCGTTGCTGGGTGCCCAATTTGCTGCCGCTGCTGCAGCAGCTGCTGCTGGTGGTTCTCAGTCATCATTAACCAGCTCCACAACACCCACAGCCTCAACAGCCAGCGTGATAAGCGATTCCTACGATCAGGAGCAATCCCAGTCCCAATCCCAGTCACAGTCGCATTCGCAATCGTATCAACAGTCGCAACAACCACACTCATTGAGCACACCCGGACTATATCGTCAGGGCTATTACGATCCGGAGGATCCGGCACATGCTACATCATCGTTGCCCCGTGATTATTACTATCTCCAGCAACAGCAATTGAAAAACAAGGCTAGCTCCAAGTCATTGCTATCGAAATTTAGTTCGACTGCATCGGATAATCGCATCTATCCAGAGACTGGAGCAGCTGGTCCTAGCAGTGTCTTGGGTGTGATAACCACGCAACCTTTGCCACTCACAAATACTGTTCCAGCTGGCGGCGGCAGTGGTGGGGGTGAGATAGCACCAAGCCTCTTCGATTGTCAACCTCAACCAGTTGCGCCAACATCGGCCCTTCTGGTTGAATTAAAACGGGCGATTATCAGTCAACATCAACATCAGCATCACTATCATCATCGGCATTTAGACGACGATCAGATCTGCAGTCAGTGTCAGGACGAAAATAAATATCAGCAACAGCAACAGCAACACTATCGCGATTATCAAGAGGAAGAGCTAGATCTGCACCAGCATCAGGCAGAGGAAGACGACGACGACGACGGCGACGAGGTAGAGCAGGACGACGAGGAGGAAGGGAACTATCTACACGAACGGAATAATTCATATATTTGTAGTTCAAGCAGTACCAGAAATTCCCCAACAACTGCAGCAACTATTACTGGCGGAGCCTTAAGTGAGCCAAATATTTGTGCAGCATCATCTGCTCGCCGCATTCATCACATAGCCATTGATGATATTGTTGGCGGTGTTGTTGGCGGACATTCACATACACAGGGTGCGACATCATCGACTACATCATCAACGGCGGCCAGCTCCAATTGCCTGGCCATTGCATCATCGCATGCTGATTTCCGTGAGATTGAGTGCGAGCGTCTGCGACGCAAGTGCGTGAGCGTTAAACGCATCTATAGCATATCGGAGAAATTTTGAAAAATCCACAACCACCACCAAAAATCCTTCAAAACCACCATCTTTCATTCAATAATTTCAACTCAAAACTCTCACAATTGCACCGAAATTGAAACTAAATCTCAAAAACAAAACAAATAGTATCAAAACTTAATCAAAAGTCTTCTTCTAATCAAAGTCCAAATTCAGCCAAAATCGAACAATATGCAACCAAAATCACAAAATTGCCCAAAGAGAATTACCCCACACAAGGTTAGCAAACAAAATAACAAAAAAAAAAAACCCATGACAAATGGATCAAAATGGATAGAAAAAGAACGAAAAAAGAAACAGCAAAAAACAAAAATTAAAAAAATTATCTACCGATAAAAGTTTGCACTGCATTTATTTCTGTTTTTTTTTTTCTTTTGGTTTAACTTTTCATAATTTCATTCCATTTGCCTCTGTAAAAGTAACAATACTCACGATTATCACCTCTGCTCGTTTAATTCACCACTAATCAGCACTCGCAGTCTCACAAGCAGCCACCAGCGATAATATCGTATACCTAGCTTTCTCTCTCTCTATCTCTTCGTCACTGTTCCTCTCACTAACTTATTTACTCACTTCACTCACCTATCACTTAGCCAACTCTCGCTCTCTTTCTCTCTTTACGGATAATATTACTCGTATTTTCTAAGTAACCTGTTTATTTTTTGCAGCAGCAAAATTATCCATCACAGCAAACGCACCATAGATTGCTACTACTGAATAGTAAGATTTCTCATTATAAGTAAAACCAGAAAATGTATAATTTTCCTCACTTTTAAACGCATAATGGAATCCAAATTCATTTCACTATCCAATATTTTCCAACGAGGCATTGTATATCACTTTGAAATTCGCTATAATTTCATAAAAAGGAGTTTTCAAAAAGTTTTTTAGATTTACTAGTTTAATTAGTTTTTTACCATTTGTTGTATTTTTCTAAAAGTGTAATTTGTGTGTGTGTCGCAAGATCTAGAGTGTCCTTTGAGATTTTCTTGTATGGTAGGTAAAGCTATTTTAATGTAAAAGTCCGGACGTTGTCTCTCATAGATATGTTAACTAGTTGGCGGTTCTCTCCATTCGCCTTTCCTTTTTACCTGTCACTCAACCGCATTTCTTTCCTCATTCCGTGTCTCTGTCTTCTCTTGTTCTGTTGTGTTATTTTCCAAGCTCTGCTGTCGAGTGTTATGCAAAGTAAATTGTACATAATTGTCAGGGAACTACAACAAACAAAACACCCATCTGTACCTCCTGCCACCATTCACACACACACAAACACACACACCATACATTCACATAGCTGGAAGGTCTATGCAAATGGCAGAAGCTGATGCCGAGGACAATGACTAATTTTGCTGTCATTTTTGAACCTCAACCGCGCTCAGCTCTTAGTCTGGGCTTTTGGTTGGTTGTCATAGAGCATTACTATCATATCTTACAAATTGTCACAGTCCTGACCAGCCAACCAGCCTAGCCCCATGCCTTAACATATTCTCTGTTCTTCTCTCTTTCTCTCCCTTACATCCTCCCCCTCTATCTTTTAAAATCTTTTTCAATTATTCAATATATGTGAGGGTATGTATATATGTGGTAGTGTTTTGCCCTCTATTCCTCTTTATTTCCTATGCTCCCTTTTCCGCTTTTGTTACTCTGCCTTGTGTATGTTTGTATGTGTATGTGTGTGTGTGTGTATGTGTGTGTCCTCTGTTCTTTATTCCCATTTTTGCTATTCTTTTTATTTTTTTCGACCAAATGCCCCTTCTCTCAACCCTCGGCTTTTGCTACGTTTTCATTTCTTGGCCCGCTTCTGTTATACCATTTTAGCTTTTATTTTCCATGTGTGAGTGTGTGTGTTGTTCGTAATCTTTTGGTCTTTTTCTTCATCATCGTTTAGCTTGATGTGGTTTTCCCGACTTAATCAGTTTTACTATTGTTTGTTTTTACCACATACATACATACATGCAAACAAACGCATGCAATATGTACACACTTTTATATATATATGTGTGTGTGTGTGTGTATGTGCGTGTATATGGGTGGATGATTTGGGTGGGTGTGCGTATTTTTACAGATTTCGCTAGCCTTTGGCCCAGCAGCTGCCGTTCCCCTTTTGTGTATGCGGGATGATGGGCAATTATCCTTTATACATACAGACAGACACACATATATGTACATACATTCAGTTCCATGTGTATGTGTCTATTTGTATTGGTATTTGTATCTGTGCATATGGTAGGGTTGCCAAGTAGCTTCATAAAGGCCACATCTTGGCAAATATTTGCATTTCACATGCATCATTAAACAGATTTGCAAATTCATAGTTTTTTGTCTTTTCATTTTGTTTTCTTTAAAACAAAGTATTTATACATACATATACATATGTATTGCTTAGCTATATTTCCCTATTCATGATTTTATAAACGATAGACAGAGAGCAGAGAGTGTGGGTTATTGATAAAAAGGCCCCCATTTATGGGATTAAACATATTTTATATTCTAGCAAACTCATCTCTCGTTAATCATTCATTTTGGAAGGCTTTCTTTTGTCTTTGCTAGGCTTTGCTTTGCTTGGCTTAGCTTGGCTTGGGCCAGGTTTGGTTTGGTCGGATTGGGCTGTGATGGGTTTGTCTGGTTAATCATGACAACAAGACATATTAGCTTTGATAGAAAGAATGGAAGAGGCAAGCAAAACGACTAGTCCAAAAATCCAACTCAATTAATCAACAACGAATGAAGCAACTTTTCTCTGAGCAACTTTTTGCTGAACTCCACTCCCAGTCTCTGTCTATATCCTTGCTCGCTGTCTCTCTCTCCCGCTTTCTGTTGATATGTTAAAATAGTTCATGAACGTAGTTCCCTAACAAGAAGGGGCCGATTAAAAGAACGTAGCTTCGAGGCAAATGAGACCACGGTTTTTATCTTTACCTTTAATGAAGAGTAAATAGGGGCCAATACCATAAATTACTGCTGATGAGAGATCGGTTCGGCATTCTTTTTTCTTCGATTCATTTCAATGAGACAATAGACAGTAGTCTAACTTCATTTACATAAATTATTGTATACTTTTTATTGACCCCCTTCTGTGCGTATTGAGAGATACCCCTTGACAAAGGCCTCGAATTTTCTTCTTCTCTGTTTATAAAAGTAAAGCCAGATGCTTAATATGCTTTATCATGCTCCTATCCCTAACCTTTTCCTCGGTTTCCCCCTCTTTAAATCACTTGACTCTTTAAATAAAACAAACAGAAAATTTCTAAAATATTATCCACCAAATTAATGATGATGCCCCATTATTGTTGGTTGTTCTTGTTGCTGTTGAAGTTGAAAAGTCTGCAAATGACGGAACAAAAAACGAAAATAACGAAAAACAGAAAATGGAAAAAAAAAATAACAATAAAAAAGAAAGAATGAAAGAAAAGAGAAAAAAGTTGCCACCACAAAAGTATGCTTTAAGTTTTAATGCCACTCTTTTTCAAGAGGTGTGGGTAGAGATGGAGGAGAGCATTGTCGTCTAAACAAATGTGTGCGAGTGTGTCCGTGTGTGTGTGTGTGTGCATATTGAAATAGAATGAAATAAAACGAATGGAAGCAAAAAACCCAAAATCATCATCTAACTTAAATTGGCGCCCAATTTCTTTTGACCCGCATAGGTCAATCGTCCGGTCAGCGAACGCAGTGTAACGTTTGGTAGACAATTTTTTTTAGCCAAATCATCCAATTTAACAGCGATAACCATATCGATCTCTTTCTGTCGCACAGCTTCAGCTGCCCGTAATTTCTCATAATTTAAACGTTCCTCCTCCTGATCACGGCGACGGATCTTCTCTCGCTCCTCCATTTGCATGGCCACTGCAGAGCGCAGGTCATCCTTCTTGGCAAGCAGCTGTTCGGCTTCTTTCTTTTTCTCCTCTTCGAATTTTTTGTGATCCTTGAGGATTTCTTTCAGTTCCTTTTCACGTTGCACATAATAGCAGGCTTTCAATTTGCTTATCTGCTCCATTTGATCGAGATTCGCTTGCTTGAGTTCGGTCACAAGACGACGTTCCTTTTCTGCTGCCTGACGCTCCTCATCGCGATAACGTCGCTCCAAACGTTCACGTTCGGCAAGGAAACGCATTTCATCACGGTTATCCTTGGCATCGATTATCTTCTGCTGCACAGCGTACAATATATCCCGTTTGCGCTTATGATCGGCTTCAATAGCCTCACGTTCAGCACGGTCCGCCTTGCGTTTCTTTTCCTTTTCGAGAACATAATCATAGGCGCGCCTCTCGTCGCGCTGCTCTTGCTCGCACATCAGACGACAGAAGTCCTTATGCAATTTAATATACTTGTGCAATTCATCACGATAGGCCGATTTACGTGTATTATTAAGGATGGCCTGCTCGGCCTCGAAACGTTTAAATTCATCGATGGCGGCCTGCACCTGTTTGGCCTCATCCCGACTTCGATCTTGAGCCATAAAGCGTAATTTTTCACGATCACTTATCTGTTGACGTACAGCATTGCCGAATTTCGCACGCTTCTCGACTTCATTTACGTCCCTCTGCTCCAGAGTGCCCCATTTGGATTGATTATATTCGTCATTCTTCTTATTCTGTTCTTCATCGAAGTTGGCCTTGATACGATCGAGAAGACGACGCTCTTGTATCTGGGCGGTCCACATGGCACTACATTTTGCCTCATTGATGGCGCGCGTTGCTTCTTTAACACGCACATCCGACTCGTAGCGAGAGTTTAAGGCTTTATGAAGGACCTGTTAGACCACAAACGACAACGTATACTTATAGACGATTGTTCGCTAGATATAGTCTACAAACACCTACCTGTAGACGCTTAGCTTCTGTACGCGTTTCCTCATCGATATTTTCTTCGGCCAGAGCATCTTGCTCTCTTTCCTTTTCCCTTTCCTTCTCACGACGTATTTCATCAATATCATGGAAATAGTTTCGTATGCGTTCTGCCTCCTCATTATAACGACGCTGCTCATCTAGTCGTCGCTCCTGGTCGTACAGTTTCTCTTCAGCTGTTCGTGGACGGGTCGCACGCATACGTTCCACCTCTTCGGCATCCAGCTGAGCGAACCCTTTCGATTCCCATGATTGTCCCTGGACATGAAAGAAGGTCGCTTTGGCTCCCTCAAGACGTTTCTGCGACGGTGATGGTTTATTGCCAAATTTGCGACGACTTCCAGCTAGAGATCCGCCACGTGCACCAGCAGCAGCAGCAGCAGCTCTTCCTGATGCCACTGAACCTGGTGCTCGTGTGCCAGGTGGCAAAGTACGTCGTTGCTGCTGCTGTTGTTGTTGCTTTGAACCTGGTCTTAATTTACCACCGCCGCCACGATTGCCACAGGATACTATATCCGGCTCTTGTAGCACATTTGGAGCTGGCGAGTCTACATAAATTTTACGTCCACGCTTATCATAGCAATCAGGATGCAGGGTCATTGTGCTGCGCTTCGACGCACATGGCAGTGTCATAGGCATATTGCGTCTTGGCCTTCTTCCGTTTATCCGTTTCAGCTAATTTGTAGAATTGTTTTCAAAAAATTTCGTTTCGTTTTGTATTCCCCGTTCTCCGTTGTGTCTGTTGTAGTTTCTAATTTTATATAAAATTTTGGCCTTGGCTCCTTAGGTATGTGTTTTAGTCTCTGTGTGAGTGATGATAAAACGAAAGTTTGATTTGACTCAACGATTTACTGTGAACTTCTCTCGTTTTTCCCATTTTTATATGGCTTTTCGTTGTTTCGTTTATTTTTTGTCAACCACTTGAGGGTTCTCTCCGGTTAAGTGATGCTTTTTACCCTTGCAAAAAGAATCTCCGACCATACGAAGTGTGTAAGTTCTTTATCAAAATGACGAGTTCAAAATTAAGACCTCCCGCCTGTTGACGCATAAAGCTATAAAAGGCTCTTGCAGGACTTTAACATATCGGATTTAGCAGGATCGGACTACTATGTAGGAGTAAGGAAAAAGTACAACATGTACTAGCAAGGGTATACAAACTGCAGCAAGGCCGAAGTTAACCCGGGCCACTGGTTTTTAGTGTAATTGGGGAGAATCGAGAAGTCGTGAGGAGGGAGTTGCTGCACTTACTTCCGCCTGCTTTGCCTTTTGGAGGTGTCGCACTGTTGCAGGTGCAAATTGGATTACATGCCCCGCTGAAATGTCAAGGGGCTAGGGCAACACTGCACATTTCTTTTCGTGTCGGCTACCTCGAATATTGAAATTCACTATGTGAAAAAAGAAATTAACTTGTTTACCTCTCAATTTCACACCGTTTTAACTTTGTATACAAAATATTTGCTCATTCGGTCCAACAATAAATCATTTCACAATTTTTCTTACACCATTACTGTTTAAAACATTAATCACAAAAGTTAGTTTAAAGGAATGAAATAGGTAGTTAGTAAGCTCTTTGCATTATCTATTGAATCCATGAAAGTGACTCAGATCCTGTTCTTGTGTCTGTCCAATGAAAATCATAATTTGAATGAGGTTGGTTTTTTTTGTGACCAAAATATTACATGTTGATACTTAATAATATTTATTTGTTTGTATTTATTTTCGGTTCTCACTTTAAGCAAAGATTTTTCGGCGCTTTTGTGGTGAATCCCTCGCCACTTAGTTCTGGGCTATAAGGCAGGTCTTATATTGATTTACACACAAGCCCAAAGGCAGGCAGAATAAGAACAGACAGAACAAAGTCGCCTCTCATCCCTGCTTGCCATCAATTTGCTTGTGGCTGAATGCCGTCTCTTCGTGTGGCGTCATCTGCCTCGCATTGTTTGTTTTGCTGTTGTTATTTCGCTTGTTGTTGTTGTTGTTGTTGTTGTTGTTCTTGTCGTTGTTCTTGGATGTCAGTCACTCAGCGAGCTTGAAGCATAATTCCAAGAAAGCCAGCCACAAGCCCACAAATATCATTTACTTTCAACATTTGATGATGTCCTGCCGATGCCGCCGCTGCCGCATTTGCCAATAAATTGAGCAACCGAATACTGAACACGAAGAAAAAAGGCAAGGAGAAAAAAATGCTGAGAATCATATTACTTATACAACGCGTGGGACATGTGGGTGTGGTCATGGGTTTTCGATGGGGCCAAGTTTAGCACATTTCAAATGGTAACAAGAGTGATTTAATAAGGCAACGCGGAACACACCAACAGCAACACCAAGAGCCAAAAAGGGGGGAAGCCACAGAAAGAAATAATAAAATAGGAAAAACAAAAAGCAAAACGAAATCAATTTGATTTGTCGCCTTAGTTATGGCTGGATAATGGTTGGGTCGGCAGGTTCGGAAGAAAGGAATGGAATGGCTACTACTGCTGATGCTGAGGTCTGCAATTGGGGGCGTCTCACGCCACGCCCCCGTATGCGTGTGATTAAGTGTGCGTTTAATGTGCACGCCAGGCCATAAAACAAATTGTATGCAATCCCCAGGCCAAAGAATGCTTGGCTCTAAATTTAGTCCCCAATCCCCCTTGCCTCTCACTCCCCTTTCACCGTCACCCTCACCTACGACTCCATGCACACAATCCTATTTTCAATTCCATTCCCTATCCGGCTATACCTCTTACCGTATCCAGCTATATCCTATCCCTCTGTGCCCTTTGCTTATGTTGCTCTTCGGTTTCGCTTTTATCCCTTTTTTATGCTTTGTTGCCGCTTTGTATGCTTTGAAATGTAAATACGGCTCATTATTTCAATGCCTTGCCATTCATTTGCAAAGTTTTCAGTTTGTCCACCCGACCAACCCCACCCCACTTCACCCCACTACCAGCATCAGCCCCGTCTATGGCCACACAAAGTTGAAAGTTGCCTCCAACTTTCCTAGGTGCCATCACCATGAGGCAAGTATCCATTCTACAACCCTAACTTTTCTCCGACTCTCTTGGATCAAAAAGATTTATAAAAGTAAAGGCAAGAATTGGTTTTTGTTTTCTATCTTTTAATCAGATTTGCACAATTAATTACAGTTTATGGCAATTAGTATCGTTAACTAATGGTCAAATCCATTAACGATCGCTGTGTCTGAAAAATGGAACTTATTCCAGGTTGCAGTGTTTATTGTGCAGTAAATATTATTGCGTTTTGAAATAATTTAACATTTCTTGTTTTGTCAGGCGACATTATCTACCATGAAATCATTAAAAATTAGATAACTTATCGCAATGTGAAGATTCTTTAAAAATTTGATAAGTTAATCACAGACATGATGCGATTTTTATTTTCTCTTCTGAGCCTAAAGACGACCTTTAATTAACTGTCTTCTATTTCAGTAAAAATGTGTGTGTGTGCGGGGAGAGTGGGAGGAAGTAAAAGCACTTTGCCCTTTTGGTCATGTATCTGTGTGTGTTTTTTGTCTGTTTTGCTCTTGTTACTGCCCAAGGGTTTATTATTTTCACTTAATTTTTGCTTCACTTCCCTTTTTTTTTTTTGGTTGCTTGGCGTATGATTTTGTGTGTGTGTGTGTGTGTGTATGTTTGTATTTTGTTTACTCCTTAACTTTTTCTATTAAATTCACCTGCCTGGAAGTCAAATGGCTAGGCAGAGAACCTTTTCTCTCCTGTTGTTGTTGTTTTTTTTTTTTTTTGGTTTCGTTTCTGCTTTGGGCCCAAAAAAGTATGCTATAGAAAAAAAATTTGCTCTTTTTGCTCAAATTTACTCGTAGACAAAATGTAGCACTGGACACAATGACTAGGCAGGTATAACGGAGTAATATGTGTATGGCAAAAAGAAAATATCCTGTCAGGATTGTACAAGAAAAGGACCAAGAGGAAGACACGCAATGGCAAATAATTCATAACTTGGCTTTCAAAAAGTTTGATTTAGCTGCAGTTAATACACTTGCTTACAAGTAAGCCAAATATACCATAGCCATATACAGGCACACATAGGCACACACAAATACACACAAAGATGTTGAAAGAAACATATACAGTATATTTGTATCTGTTGTGTGTGTTCGTAGAAAGTCAGCTCATCCTGTTTTGGCCATACGTTGATGCTGCTGCATAAATTTTGCGAGTCCTGTTGACAGCAGCCATGCCCTCGTCTCTGTCTTTCTCACTCTCGGTCTCTCTCTCTTTCTCTTAGCATTTTGCATGCTGGTTGTCTATGTGCGTGTGTGTGCTTTTGTGTGCATGTGTATATCCTGTGGCCTGGCAGATAAATTACGCCTGAAGCGTAACGGAAAGAGCCAAGAACTGAGCTGAGTAGGACTAAGAACTTTACTTGCTCTGCCTCTCTCTTTATGTCGACTGACTGTCAAGCAGCAGTATGCATATTTTTCTTCAACTCTAAATTTAACTGTAACTGTAAATGCTACCAAAAAGAATGGGGGAAAAATAGAAATAAGAAGAGATGTGACAGAGACGGAGTAAGATATAGAGAGAGCAAGACGGAACGTTTGTGTATGGGCGACAAAAATTTCAAAAGTTCCACTGAATACAATAATAATACATTAGGACAAAATTTTCAAAGGAAATGATTTAAACGGTGAATAACATTTTCGGTTAATTGATATTCAAAATATTTTCTCATCTCACGATGAACACGAATTTGACATTTTTGTCGCCTGTATTTTCTGCCAACAAGAAAGAGAAATATATATCTTCACTTGCTACCAGAAATGTCTTCTCTGTTTTTACTTTGAGAATAAAAATTGCCACACGGCGGAAACTGTTCTCTGAGGCGGTTGAGGCTGGCTTCTGACTCTTGGACTGGGTGCAATAAATTTTTAACAACCATTTAACTTGAATTTTATTAGTCCCCAGTCAGCGGTCAGCTGGAGTGAAATAGCTAAACATAGGAGGAGACTAAGTGAGTGAGAGAAAGAGAGTGAGGAAAAGGAATGGGTGGATTTGAAAATGGGAATGAAGAAAATGCTCTAAATAACAAACAAAATGTTTCAAGTCATTCGCACAATGACACAGAAAGGTTTTTTTTTTTCAGTTTGCTTTACCAACCCTTTCCATAGTTCTGATTCTGTTTTTCATTTGTCATCTTTTTCTACTACTTCTTCTTCGCCTGATTCCGTGTTGTCTTCGTTGCTTCTTGAGTTGGCCGTTGAGTCTCAGTTGAAATTTGTTTGCTGGGTGATAATCACATCAAACATATCCGTTTGGTTTTCCCAGGAATTTCCTTCTTATAAGTTTTCTATTTATGAATTGTACAAAAACCGAAAAGTAAAACCAAACAAAAAAAAAAAAAATGGAATAAAAAAACTCAAAAACCAATTTGCAAAATCATTCAAATATTTTACAGTTGAATCAAAATGTGCGGTGAAAATAATGTACAAGGAGAGCAAAATACTGACAAAACGTTTAAAACAATTACATTAACAAGAAAAACAAAGTGAAATCAATTCAAAAGAACAATCAAACCACAAACAATAAAAGCAATTTAAACAGTTTCAAATCCAACTACTACAATAAGTACAACAGGAACAGCAGCAACAACAACAACAGCAACAGCAGTTAAAATAATAATAATAATTATACACAATACAAGGAAAAAGAGAGAGAGAGAGAGAGAAAAGAGAAAAAAAGAAACCGAGAAAAATGGACTCGCTGGAGCGTCTCATGCGAGCGGCCCCACTGCCCCGTATGCTAACCAGCGGCGTGGTTGCCGCTGCTGCTGCAGCTGCTGCTGGCAAAGGAACCGGTGGCCAAGTTGTGGGTGCAGCCATACAGCAACGTGCCCTGGTCCATGCCTCATTGGCAGCTGCCACAGTGGGACGCAAGGGACGTCATCTAACTGGGACATTTTGCCTCACAGGCGATACCATGGAGGGCATCATACAATGTTTGGTATTTCTCAAAGCATTTTCGGTAAGTGGGAGCCGGGAGAGACAAGAGAAAGAGAAACACTAAAACTGGTTAAAAAATGGAGAAAGAGAGAGCGAAAAATAAAGCGAGAGGAAGAGAAAGAGGGAAAGGGAAATGACAGACAGATAGATGCAGAGAGCTAGGCAGGTTTCATTTCTCATTCTCTTGCACAATCTTCACAGATGCGACATTTAATAATGGAATAACTTACTATACTTTGAGGACGACGCATACATATTGATACAAATGTAGAACCTAATATACCCATATACCCTTGACCCACTATACCATATAGTCCATACTAATTGTTTGATTTAAGCCCAAATTATGCATCAGACGAAATGTTCTAATATTATCTCTCTTCCCCTTTCTTTTTTCTCTTTGCAGGTGAGTTAATGCATCAGCAGTAAGAGGATAATTAAAAACAAATTTGCACAAGGATTTTTACGCATTCGATATGTGGCTTGCATGCATAATATTGTATAATGGCAGAGCGCATGTTGGCAGTCATTGAGGCAATAATGCATCAATTAACAATTTTAATAAGCTTTTGGTTGGTGAAATTTGTAGAAACTGAAATAGTGAACAGTTTCGAAACTCGTTTCGAGATCATGCTCAAGTTCAAACAGTTCCCGATCTCAATATGATTTTAGAATTCGAATGTTTTGTACATATTAAGTGCAGCTAATCGATTTTTTTAAGTGGTAAACTTTTCATTTCAAATTCAAATTGATTCGGGGCCCAATGAGGCGTATGAGTGATATGAATATTTTGATTTGTTTAGATGTTGTCATATTTATTGCAATTGGATTTCAATTAGTTATTTGCAGTTATTGTTGTTGTGGCCATTTGTTGGAATATTTCGACAATTTGTTGTTATTATAAATATTTAAGGTGTTTGTTTGTATTGCATTTTACTCGCTGTCTGTCTCTCTGTCTGTCTTTCTGTCCATCTTGCCTGACTCTCTGGCTGATAACTCAATTTCCTGCTGTTGCTGCTGCTGTTGCAAATTGATTGATTTACTGCAGTTTTTAATTAACTTTGTCTCAGTTACGGTTTACGGTTTTTATCGGCTGTTATAATATTTATGTCACTGACAGTTGTGTGGGCCTGTCTGCCTCCTCCTGCTCCCGCCTTCAGCCATCACTCTCTACACTGTGGCATATTTCCAGCCCTCTGGTTTTTCCCACCCATTGCCTTGGCCGGTGTAAATTACATTTTTATGTTTGGCATCTTTTACTTTCTTGCATATTGCCCTTTGCCTTGGGCTTAATTGCAGACGGTGGCTTCAGTCGGTTGCGATGGCTGCGATGATCGGGATTGGGTTGCACGATTTGTCCCCCGCCTTTTCTGCTACTGTGGGCCTTTTGCACTTAACACCCAATCCGTTTTACCTACCAAATCCCTGTACTTTTCTCTTTTTCTCTGTCTGTCTCTCTGTGTTTTCCTTATATATTCTTCATTCTTTTGGCCCATTCAGTATACAGATAGATAGATAGACAGATGGATAGATAGAAATGGCAAATGGGAGAGACCCACCCAGAGTGAGAGACAGAGAGAGAGAGAGAGAGAGAGAGTGAGAGAAAAAAAGAGAAGGGTGAGGAGGCTGGAGACAGACATCAAGCGCTTGCGGCAATTGCAGAGCCATTAAAACTGACACATTGCGATTTCATTTTGCTGGGGCTATCAAATGAATCGCCAAGGCTGAACACTGCCACATAGATACATATATACACACACAGAGACAGACAGACAGTCAGATAGATGGTGAGACTTACCAAGCAAGTATAAACAAAAAAAATTTATATATACATATATATTTTTATATATAAAAAAGTCACCAAAAGGACTTTTTACGCATCGTTAATTTTTCCCTGTAGACGGCAATGTGATGATGCCCTGGCAACATTCTGCCTGCCTGCTGTCTACATCATGCTTTCATTCATTCAGTCTGTCAGTTTGTCACTTATTCACTCTTTCATTCAATCAGGCATTGGTTGGTTGGTCGGAATGGAGGTTTGGTTTGGTTTGGTTATAATGATGTTGGCGTTGTTGAGGCTTGAAGGCCTTTACTTTGACATCAACACCATCCACCAAACAAACCAGCCATCCAGCCAGCCTGCCAACCAGCCAGAGTCGTGATTTACGTGCCCTTCTTACCCGTTTTCCTTTCACTTGTCATCCGCTTATACAGGGTGTCTCCTGCTCTCTTTCTTTCCCTGTATGTGTGTGTGAAATTTAAATGTTGCACAAATATGAAAAGCAATTTACATAATATCCTACCAAGTGTAAAATGATTGTCAATTCTGTCTGCCAGTAAAACCAGTGGAAGCCATTGAAAAGAGAAACAAAATAAGACAACAGACAAAAAAAAAAAAAAAAAACAACGACAAACGGAGCAAAAATATGGCAAAAAAAACGAAAAGAAAATGGCAACTGAATTTACAACAAACGAAAAAAAAGGCATCAATCGATGATGAACCGATTAACCGAAAGTATAAGGCTTGAGGTTGAGATTATAGGAAATCGATTTAGCTTCTTATTGTCAGTTGTTTGTTTACCATCAATTTATTAATTAAATGTCTGTTGCATCTAATAGCACTCCATAAAAATGTAGAAAATAGCAAAGCAAAAACTATGTTTATGTCTTGCGTAAACCAGAAATAAATTTTTGATAGCAAAAGGGGAGAGTTCATTTTCTTCCCATCACGTTATCGATAAGTAATCGTTTCTTTCTCTCTTTCACTCCTATGCTATGCCATGTAATAAATATTCAACAAAATTTCCCTTAATTTCGTGTTTAAAATTTATGTATTCTATATGTATTCAACCACTCATCCAACCGCCCACTCACTTATATCAAACGAAACCGCCATTATTTGCACTGAATGCGCGTCAACATTTTCAAATTGATGATGTCGACGCACATTATGAGGTTCAATATCCTGGATAATGACGACAAATTGCGCAATATTTGCACCAAAGACCAAAAATGAGACAGAGAGAGAGTGTGAGAGAGAGAGAGGGAAGGGTGAGGGCGGATAGAAAAAAGGAAATGAAACGAAACGCTTGTCCTTGACTACATACAGAGACCGACCCAGAGACCGACCCAGAGACCTCTGCACTTCATGCGGTCAAACATGATTGATGAAGGCTATTTTTATGTAACTCATTTCTCTTTGCAGCCTTTTCCTTTCGGTTATGTAATTAATTTTCAGCTCTAAGTGTCCTCTGCTAATTATAAAGCACCAAAGGAACCGAAACAAACCGATACAAGGAATATCTATTGCGTACATTAATTATCGTTCAGTCGGTTGACTATCGATAACTTTCTCTACTTCTCACGTCCTTTCATCTCTTTACATTCACGTGGGTTTTTTCCCTACTATCCTTGTCTAACCTCATTGTTGACCCAGGTGAGCTGCTGTGCGGTTGCTGTCTCAGATCTATGCAAATTTTTGTACACTTTCGAGGCAACATGCAGATGCACACACACCACACGTGCATGCCATCGCCATGTTGTGCTGTTCGTGTTGTTTACTTTTGAGATATCATACAAGCTCACGCTCATTAAGCAGCCCTCCATCCGCATATCCCTCTCTGTGTGGGTGTGTGTGTGTGTGTGTAAGGGACCTAATGCAGTTAAAGATACAATTACACTGAAATCTACATACATTTGCATTTTTGTGCTATATGTAACAACATGTGTATGCATGAGATAAGCGTATATTTAAGCTGCATAACCTCAATCTGTTCTCCCTTTCACTAATTGTCTCTCTTTCCCTCAAACTGCTTAACCCATACGTTTTTCATGCATTTCCCTTTCGTTCTTATCATTTCATCTAGTCTTAACTCATCTCAACTCAAATTATTGTATACATAAACGCTAAATCTATGTTCAACTAATATCAATCGTCCAGATTCAACAATAGCATCGATAGTTTGTTTTCAAGTTTATTTAGTTTGTCCTAGAACAATATACATACATATGTATATGGGATATTCGTAGTTTAAGGGGCGATCTTTAGCTCTTTCATTTATTTTCAAATGTAAATTGATAAACTGAACTGAAACTGAATTATTAATCAGTCTTCTTTTTTGGAGGCTTTCATTTTCATTTGTATTTGGTAAATATTAATGTTAGTGCATCTGAAAAATGAAAGTAAGAAAAAAATCATCTGGCATTACCTTAGCGAATTTTCTGCCAAAAAGCACTTGAAATTCATTGCCTGTCACTTAAAATGGAAAACAAAAATGTTGCTTTTCAGTATGCTAGACGATGTCAGGAATCTGACAATTTCGCTAGTTTACGGCCATGTGTGCGTGTGCGTGTGTGTGTGAGTGAGGTAGGTGTGTGAAACGTGAAAAAGCTGCTGCATATGCCTAGGCACTGTTCTTTTTTTTTTTTTTTTGCTCCTGTTTTGGCCCTCTCTCTTTAACAGTTGTGCACCATCATCTATCTAAATGGATATGGTGTGCCCTCTTCGTAAAAACAACAACAGCAACCGTGTTGTCAGTCTTTGGGTTTCTGAGTCTTCTTTCTGCGAGTGTGTGTGTGTGTGTATGTGTGTTTGTGTCTATTCACTGTATTGTTGCACGTACATGTCGTAGACTTTGTCGTTTTGGATAAAACTTCACTAAAAAATGAGCATGGCATGGCGTTGAGCATTTAAACTAGCTACAAAACACCAGTAACCAATCCGCCCTTCACTCCCGACCCTTCTTCTCCATTTTTCGAATAGGTAGTAGCGGCATTCGCTACGTGAGAAGCATGCCTAAATGGACACGTGTGTGTGTGTGTGTGCGAGTGTGTGTGCGGTTGCCAAGACAAAATGCGGCTAATGTTCATTTTTCTTTTTTCCTCTCTTTTTTTTTTTTTTTTTTGGTTTAGATTTACAAAAAAAAAAAAACGTAAAATGATGTTGTTGTAGTTTGTTTATACGTTGTTGCCGCATTTTAGGCGCTGTTGTCGGGCAACGGTTTTGTTTCTTTATGTTGCGTATGTGCATTTTCCATACGCTATTTTTAAACAAAATTCACTTTTTTCTTCGTCTACTTTATCATGTTGTTGTAGTTATTGTTGCCTAACGCTTCACTAGTAATTGTCAATAGGCATACAAGAAAAGAAATCTGTACTATATATTTTTATTTTCCTAGATGTAGTTGATAGTTTAAAATTCCGATTGATCAAACTGTCGTACAACCTTGTTTAAATGAAAAAATTTTCTAATTATAAAATGGGACCAATGTTTTGTTGTTGCCAAGGGAAATTTAAATTTTATTGATATTAATCAGCGCATTAATTCGGAAAATTTTTCGTAAATGGATACTTTCGGACGAGATAGTGATAAGATAAGATTCAAAGGAAATAATGCTCCCGAATGGTTTCAATGATTTTTTTTGCCAGAGAGAGATAAAAAGCTTTTAGAATGTATAAAAATATTTAATTGTTTCTCTGCTAAATGTGGGCCTTGCATCTTTAATAAAAATATTGTTTGGTGATGTCGGAAAATTTTGTTGCTTCGACTTTTAAATGGTTTTTATTATAAAATGAAAGAAATATTATTAGCCATGTTAAATTCGATTCCACTCATATTTCTTTTACCTTTAACTGAAAGAATAAAGGAGCAACTTTTTTTTGCTCTTTCTTTTCTCTCTTGATTTTAGTATTTTTTCTCCTCTATTTTTGTATGTTTTTCCTTTGCTTCTCTAGTAGCTAGTTGACATTTATGTTGTGTACAATTGATGTCAAATTTTTTTTTTGTTCTTAGCAAACAAGTAAAAGAATCAGTGGACGAGCCAGAGAGGGGGATGGCGAGAGTGAGGTTGTAAAAGGAGAGAAAAAGAAAAGAGAGTATATAAAGCTTGAAGTTAGTAAGAAACTTATGCCAATTCATTAATTAGTCTGCCACTTGCCACAGGAACAGCAACAACGACTTGACAAACTTTATCCTGACACACAGCCACATATACACAAACACACACATATAGATATTCTAGGAGCCAGGCATTGCCCTCTAGAGTTTCACCACGAAGTGTGTAACTTGATATTGCCTTCTACTTAATAAAGGCTGTTCATATTGCCGCAAACACTGGACACTGAATCCATGTTGCTTGTGTTTTGACTGGCATATTCTATATTCAATACGCGTGGAACTACCACCGCCCCCCCCCTAAATCACCCCTACCTCCCCTAACCCATGGCATAGCAGTTTATTTGATTAGTATGTGCGTGTGTGTGCTGATAAAGTTTCATCAGCTGCAAATATGGCAAACAATTTCACAAAGTGGCCAAAGAAAAAGTTTCCCCATTTCCAATCGCCATATTAGCTAATGGTTCAAATTGTATATATATATATAAGGTATATATATAATATACCTATACGTATGTATGTATGTATGTATGGGAAACAGTTTTTGCTTATTTGGTGGCTTATTCGTTTACTCGATTTTACGTCTTTCCGTGTTCTTATTTTCTTTCTTTGGCACATAATTAGTCTGACTTGTGGCACAAAACAAATGAATTGCCGTATTATTCATTGTACATACATATGCCATATATAGTCAAAGATTACATATAAATGAAATCTTTTAAGTTATTCCACTTGATTTGAACTTGGCTTCAATTCGTAAATCCATTCAATTAGAAACAAGAAAAAATGTACATTATTGAAAAATAACTTTTAAAAGGCTTAGTATTTCTCCTTGAGCGTTCAAAAATTATTATTTGGTTCTATGGTTTTTATGGAGTGAAATAAAACTTAATTAGGACGAAGCCCGAGAGCTGACTACTAACTAACCTAACAGAATCTAAGATTCCATGTCTTTGGAGAGAAGAATATTACTTGTTAAGTCAAATTTCAATGTGCCCATACATTTTTGTATGTTTTTCTTTAGAAATTTCGGATTGTGTTTAAGTACATATTGTCTGTCGCTCATTTCACAGAGACAAAGACCACACCTAAAACCCACGCCTGCCTGACGTCCGGGTCCTCCTTCTATCTCTAGACTGCGAGCTGCCGCCAAGTGAGGTTTATCGAAGCAACACCATCTCTAGCTTTAGCATGTTCTAAGGCATGCATGAGATGCGTTCCTTATCTTATGCCACACATCAGAGCCAAAGCTCTGGCAATTTACCAAGGAAAAGAAAGAAAGCAAGAAAAAAACACTAAGGCTGCTTAAGGTGGCTTTGCCATTTGGTCCTGGATTTCCTTTAACTTGTGCCTGTTTTTGTTTTTGTTTCATTTTTTTTTTTTTTTTTTTTTAGCTTTTCATTAAAAAGTATGCAAGCCTATCTGACCGTGCAGATCTTTGACTACGACTAGTTACTGTATAGGTGTGTATGTGGGTGTGTGTGTGTGGAATAGCTGGGGCTTGTGCCTGGCTTACCTTTTGCCTAAAGCGTAGAAAATTGTTGAAGTTTGCAGAAAATTTTATTGCTGAAAGGTGCTAAAATGAAATGTGCTGATGCCGAGATGATAGAGATGGGAGAAGGTGAAGCTACCAAGCTGAGAAGCCCAGGACTTAGGCGTGATAGGTAGAGAGGAAGAAGAAATAGTCGGAGGAGCAGCAGGTAGTGCACGGTGTTGTCAAGGAGCGTTCATATCATGCGAAAGAGTTCTACTTCCGGTTATCCGGAGAGAGAGCTGGGAGCGTAACATGTATCTACCTTTTCCCCTCACTCAACCCGTTTTTCTTTCTTTCTGTCTTTCTTTAATTATTTAAATTAAAAATTGCCACAACTTTGTGTGCTTGTGTATGTGTGTGTATGACAGCGCGGCCTAAAGTGAAGCCCACTTGGCACAGTTTTCAATCTCTAGTTTCCCATCTTTTTTAGCTACGTTGGTTCAACCAAAAGAAGTAACAACAACAGCAGTGGCACGTTTAATTAAGCAAAGTGGCTGCTGCTGCATGTTCTGTGGGTTTTTTGGGTTCGTTCAGTCTTCGGGTTTGCTGAAGAGTAGGGGCTTAGAGCTTACTTCGTTTTGCCACTTCCTTCTTCATCATCATGTAGTTGTTGTTGGTGCTATACTCCTTTTGCCAGTGTCTAATATTTTTTTTTTTTTTGTTCTTTACTCACAAAAGTCATAACAGACACTCATTGCAAGTAGTCAGGTTGTTGGCTCTTGACTTGTGCCATTAAAAACACACAGAGGAAAAACTTTAAAAGAACGAAGAACTGATGCCTCTCATTCTTTGCCCCTCTGCTGGCTTGCAAATATTTCATTTCTTTGTCTTTACCACTTTACCTGTGGAAATATTATATAGGTATGCTTGTGCGTGTACGTGTGACTGTGTATGTGTGAAATGAAAATGACAGCCCACCATAAACGCAGCAGCAGCAAACGCAAAGCCAAGGAAGGAAACTGCAAATGGGTGCCCGTAAAAGTATGCAACTATATTTGTTTTTTATTTCTGCCTTTTTCCCATAGTTTATTTTATTTTTCTGCTTTATCGTTGCACGTGCTGCGCTGGCTGCAACATTTACGTTGCACATTTGGAGTCCATTGCATGATTCAGCAGAGACGTAGTAGATAAGAGGAGACTGCACTCACCTGTGCATAGGTATTTGCCAGCTGTGAGTTTAAAATCTTAAAGAATTATCTTGGGATAGTCAAGAATATAATTTTTTTTCATTTGAACGAACTGTGATTAAACGAATTACATAAATTTTTAGAACGAAGTTCCAATGTAAGGTCAATTTCAATTCATTAATATGCTGTCTATATATCTATGTAAATATATACCTACATATGATAAAAGCAAAATCCTTCTTCTTGATTTATTGCATTACAAAAATAAAAAGAAAAAAGGCAGCTTACATTTTTCTGTTGCCACCTCCGCCACTGACTGCCTTAGGTTATCTTTTATGGGTATGACATTTTTCATTACTTTTATTATTTTTCTTAATTTTTTTTTTTTTTTTTTGATCGTCCCTTGTGTTTGTGCGCTTTTTTTCGTTGTGTGTATGTGTGTGTTTGTCTGTGTGTGACTTTGCAGATTGAAAAGCGCAGTCAAGCAAGATGTTGCGAATCTTCGTTTAGTTGTTCTTACCACCCTAGCCACACTGGCAGCAAAGTTCTGACTTTTTCTTCTTGGCTTCCATTTGGAAATTGAACTGTGCTTGAAACATAATCTTTAACATCGTTATCCCACACTCAGCCAGTCGGGCAGTCAGTCAGAACAATCAAGCCAAGGGTAAGCAGTAAGCAGGTGGTAGCCCAGACCCAGTCACCTCCCTTCCTCACAAAATACTCGGCGATTCCGTTTTTCTATTGCACCCTCTCGTTTTTTTTCTTTCTTTAAATCATATTTTACGCTCAATTATTGGCGTTCAAAGTCGACAATGTCACAGACAATGCCAAACTAATGGCCACCCTGGGGGATGGAGGAAAAAGGAATGAGATTGTGACAGTAGACAGCAGCAGGCAGGTTGTGGGTTGAAGGCGGCGTGATGCTAAGGGGCGAAGGGTGCGAAAGGAAGCAGTCAATGTCAGTCGAGAGGACTCTAAGCGCTGCCATTTGGCACTTAATAACTCTGCCCTCCTGTCTCCCCCGTCACTTTCTTCCTTTGGTTCAAATGACAATTTGTAAAGCTTTCAATGAAGCGGCCTATAAAATATCTCCATGTGACGAAGGCAAGCACAAATGACAGCCACTTTGTGGTGCCTTGGTGGTGCGGGTATGTTGTTTAGGTGCTTCTTCCTTCTTAATGGTGGGTGCCTGGGTCGGTGGATCGGTTTGTTTTCCTATGGTTTGCCTTAGTAATCAATCACTCAATCAATCAGCAACTAATATGCATTGAAATTTTGTTGTTCTCCTTCAAGTCGTCTGTGTATTTGTGTGTACGTGTGTTAGGGAAAAGAATGAAAAATAGTTATATAAATCATACGTACTAATGAGATTTTGTTGTTAATGGTAATGATACAACTATGTATGCGAATATCTGGTACAGTTAACCCATAAACCTAATTAATAAACGGAATAGTTTATTTCTGTAAAAAGTTTTCTTTCTACACTGAAATTTGCATTTTAAATGCTTTTAATGTTCGTTAGTTTCAAGTTAAGCTCAATATAAAACTTAATTTCAGTTGAATTTCATAAGTTCGTTTCAATGATTCAATGCGAACAATATCAATAAATAAGATTAGTGAATATATGTTTGTATTGGCTGATTTATTGGTTTCGGTTTGAAACAGTTTAAATGAAACATTTGGATTTTATGTTCTGATTTCTAATCTATTTTGTTATTCCTCCCTTTTCCTGTTCTTTTTTCTTTCTCTCTCTCTTTATCTCTTTGTCTTTCTATCTCGTTCTTTTCTCTTGTGCTTTCTAAAATATATTTTCAATGAGCCAGCAGCTTTTGTTGCACAAAACTTCGATGATTAACTTTTTCGATTAACTCAAAACACAAACACACATAGAGAGAGAGAGAGAGGGAGAGAGATATGGATAGGCATAGCCATAGACACATGCGCCCGTCAAAGTATGCAATGGAAAATGGGGAAAAAAATATGGCAAAATGAAATAAACAAGAAAGATAGAACGAGAAAGTGAAAGGAAGCGAGTGAATTGAAAACTTTTTCATTCGCTGTCTCACTCTACGTATCTTTCTCTACCTCTCTTTCTCTCCTCCTTCTGTGTGTGTGTGTGTGTTTTTTTTTATGGCATAAATTTTATTTTAATGTATATGCTTAACAATTTTCAGTGCACAAATCTTCGCCACCCACTCCACTCCTCTTCCACCATTTGCTTTTCGTTTGTGCTGTCATACCCTCTCTGGACGCCACTCAATCAGCTTTTGCCTAGTCAAACTTTCGTTTTTCCTTACCCCTAGACATTTCGTTGCCTGCTTTTTTGTGTTTGAACTTTGCATATTGATAAGAAAAAGAGAAAGAAACAGAGAACAACTGTGGAAAAGCTGTAGATTATTTAATCTATTTTCTTTTATTTAGACGAGCAGTGTGGAAAATGTGTTTTCTTTTCTCTTTTTTTTTGACCTTTACCCATTTTCTCTCATCCTCTGATTGATGTGTGTTTGCGTGCAGATGTGTGTGCGTAGGCGTGGTATATATATACATATATTGTGTGGGTGTGGGCAGTAATAATTATAGGACGAGCCTGGCGGCAGCAATTGTTTGTAATGATAAATGATTTTACTTGCTGAAGAAAACACACAGAAAAAAAAAAAACACAAACGAAAGACCAACAACAACCTCAATATTCGCATACTCTCTGTCTGTGCTTGTGTACATGTGTGTGTGTATGTGTGTTGGCCATTTGGGTCATCAATAATTCAGCTGGGTACCTAATGAGGCCACAAACCGCATTTCTTTATCTGTTCCTTTCGTTCCATCTTTTTCGTTTTCAAATATTCAAATAGAACAATCAAAGTAATTTTCCAAAGACGAAAAGGTGCCAAAGCGTAAAGAAACAATAAGAAAAATAAAAAAAAGACGAAGAAAAAAAAACAGAAACAAAGCGAGAAGTTAAACAAGAAAATTTCCCCAACGAGCAATTTTTCGCCAAGCAGGAACAAAAAGACATTGCCAAATAAGCAAAAGAATGCCGAAACTGAAACTTAAAAGTAGGCAAATATATCCCCCACCATCAGAGGAAGAAAGGGCGAGTGGCTAAAGGGGCCAAGGGAGTGAGATGCGATGTGACGGGCTGTGTGGGATGGAATGGAATGGAATTAAGAGGGGTGTGGCGGTGTATTGAAAGTGGCAGAAAAGCGAAAGAAACGAAAAACTGTTTTAAAAGCTTAACCACGAAAAACTGTGAATATTCCCTAATGACAGATGCTTCCGAAGCAAAAGAAAAACGAAGAGAGGGACAAAAAATAACAACAAAAATGGTAGAGAAAGGTTTTCCTTCAGGTTCTTTTTCCTTTGCGCCAGAAGGCTGCCAGCTAGCCTGCCTTCTCTGATAAAGCATCATTTCGGCATTAGTACCATAAAAAGTAAACGACGTGAAGTAAAAAAAGAACCAAATAGACCAAAAGGGCCAGAAAGGAATCTATCGACAAAAGTTAACCATTTGGAGAAGTTTTAAACAAACAGCAGGATATATACAAGAAACAGAATCTGCCAAGGATTCCAAACTAAACTAAATATTTCTAATGCCATCACTGATTTAACTTTAATAGTCAAAGTTACTTTAGATATATGTATGTACATACATATAAAGCGTTTTTAAGCGCATTAAGTATTTCCTGCATTTATATAAAATCAATTGCGACTGATAACTTCTCTTTTGAAAATATATTTTTAATTATTTAGCAGACTTTCGTATGGGTTAATAATTTCAAGTTTTAGCCCAACCTACAGTTAACTTGGCCTCTTTCTCTCTCCATCGTTAGATATTTACATAAATTGAATTGTGTAAAGGTATAAAACTTTCCCCTCACACTTTACAGTTTTCTCGCTTTCTGACAATGTCTTGCTACCTTTTTAGTTTTCTCTTTTTTGCGCTTTTGTAAATTGTAATTTTTACACCTTCACGGTGAATTTTCCTGGGCTGCGTCCTCCACCATTTAACGCTCAGGTGCTACATAGGTAAACCCTAAGGCCCCTCCCAAGCGTTTTCCTCTGTAGCCGTAGTCGTCGACACACAAAACGCTGGCACTTGAGAACTTTTAGTGCGTCTCAATGCGCATTTGAAATATAAAATAGAAATTCAATTTACTTTAAATAAGCGCACAAAAGCAAAAGAAACATAGAAATGTTTCAAGAGAGAGGAAGAGAAAGAGGCAGGCGACACCTTTGGCTAGGAGGTGTTGGAATAGAAGGCGGAGTAAGAGAATGGGGGAGAAGGTGGCAACCAACACGTTGACACGTCACTGCCAGCTCTGCCAGCTCTAAAAGCAAAGTAAAAGATGAGAAAAAAAGCAAGAAAGAGAAAAAAAACTTTTTAAATGAACTTAAAATTGACTAAATGTGCTAGAAAAGGTGCGAACTCGCTGGAGAATTGAAACGGGGCGAAGACGACGACGAATATAATTAAGCGGCGTTTAAAACGCTTGTACTATTAAAAATAAAACGAAGGCAAAACGGCAGATGAGATGGTAGAATGGGTGGCATAAGTGGGCAGAATTGGGCAAAGGTTGCTCCTCCTGCCTTAATTAGTTTGAGGCGGGGCATCTCGTCAAAACTTTCCACAAAAGTTTAATTTAAATATGAATGAAGAAAGCCCGAAACATCGTCAGGACTTCCAATTTTGGCCTTTCCTTTTTCATTTATTATTATTTTTTTTTTCGTATACATAGATAGCATTCCTGTCCTTTTTCCTTCTTTTTCTCCTACTCCAATTTCGATTGCAATTCAAATTTTTGGAATTTTTGATGATTTATTGATGGTTTGTGTCTATGTTATTATTTTGTATAAGAGAAAGTCGGCAATTGAATTATAGAAAATCAGCATCAAAATGTTCTTTTGAACTTAATGAAGACTTCTTCAGCCATATCTCCCTCTTTCTCTCTCTCTCTTATGAACTTTGACTTCTCCTTAACTCCATTCAAATTTACTTCATGTACCTACAGCAACATTTTCTAGAAAATGACCATCAAAAACGAGACCATCTAAAGACTTTGGAACACTGTGGGATCAATTCTTTATCTTTATCTTTCTTTAAATGTTGGATAGAATATTTAAAAAACTGAGCTTAACCGATTTCACTGTCGACTCTAATCAAAGCAGATGAAAAGAAAGCAGTTCTGCTTATCGCTCATACGAACTGTTGCCACTTGAGTAAAACATATACATCGAAAGAGATAGGATAAAGAGAAGCAACAGAAGAGAGATGAGGAAAAAGAGGATGAAAGGAAATCATGCAAATTAGATTGCAGCCCTGGCAAAAGCTAAAACCCTATTTGAACGTTTCTTTAAAGATTGTTTCATTGTTTTTGGTACTGTTGTGCCTTTTTCGTTTTTCTTGGGAAAATCTAAGCCGCTTAGCTTAACAGCAGCAGCACCGGGAGCTTTGTTTTTGTTTCATAACCTGAAAAACAGCCGCATAATTATAAAGCTGTCAAGATGTGTAAGAGGTAAAAACAATGCCCACCTCTCTCTCTCTCTCTCTCTCTCTTATCTAGCGTTCTTTTTCTCAAATGCAGCCAGACAGAAAGAAATGGGAAAGAGGGAGAGAGAGCGAAATTCTGAGAGGCATCGATAGCCTGCCGGGTGGGCGCCCAACTGGCGGACGCCAGTAAAATGTTTATTCCTTCCGAAAACCAAACAAAAACAATCATAAATAGTGGGTGACTGTATCTATGTGTGTGTGTGTGTGTTCATGGACACTTGTAACACTTGTTCGGTTTCTTTTTGTATCAGTCTCTTTCTGCCACGTCCTTCCTATTTTTTTTTTTTTTTTTGCTCCTTTACTGTCTAATCAATTTATTGAATTTATTTGCTGATTTTATTAAAGCGCGCAAAAAAAAAGCAACAAAAATTTGAGTGGAGATAAAACTTGTCTGTGTGTTTGTGTATGCGCGGGTGGTTGGTAGGCGTGCCCATGAAAATTTCGTTTGCAGGCTCAATTGCCTGTCAACAAACAACAACAAAAGCAAGAAACGATGTTTCGGTTCTTCTATTTTCTCTGGGCTAAAGCGGATTTTACTGGCGCCTGGCATAATTAAGTTAGAACCTTTTTTTGCTTGTTTTTTTGCTGCTATGTTTTTTTTTTTTTTTTTTGGCAATGTGACGTGACTCTACTTAGACGTTTTTCGATTTTGAGTTGAGTTTAGTAAAAAGTGCCGCTGTGATTGTTTGAATGTATGTAGCAGGATGTGCTGCTAAGCAGGACACGCCCCATCAGTTAACACAGTACGCGGCATTTGTATTTAACTTAAGCCCATGAAAGAAAGGCTCAACGCCAGAGCTCAGGCCCCAAGGCAACAGAACTAAGCAACTTCTTTAGTTGTTTCCCAAATCCCAAAGACAAATCTGTGCAAAAAGATTAAACAAATTGAAAACTTTAACTTACGCAATTGAAATTTTTAAAAGTTAAACCCATATTTCGTCATATGGCTTATAGCTTAAAGCGAAGTTTCCATCTAATTGCAAAGGACTTAATCTTTGTGTGACATGTTCATAACTTTAAGAGCAAAATTAATTACATAAACATTGGATTCTATTTTAGTAATCTACTTACATACAAAAGCCAGTTACCTATTTGAAAACAAATTCATATTTCACAGCATTAATTTTGCTGGCAGCCGTGTTATTTATTATCGGTGCATCCTGTTCACTTCACTATTGGCATCGTTTTTATTAGGCGCCTATTCATTGACCAAAAAATGTTCAAATAGAAAATACAAAATGAAATTTTACCCACTAATTGCCGATAAAACAGACAAACATAGACACACACACACACACACACACAGAATATACTATTATGTGTACTGATACAAATAAATACAATGCCAATGAAACGAGGCCCTCTCATAATATTCTACTATTTTTTGAACAATTTTCTTCTTTCTAAAAATTTCCGAAAATCCGCATACGTTTTGAACACATCTCGCAATAGTTATATGTATATTTCCTTTATTTATTTATATTGAATTTTGTGAATTTTTATCTCACTGTCCTGTTTTTTTTTTCCTTTTTCTTCGTTTTGGTTTTTCAGCTGGTTGGCGGTGAATTCGATATGGAATTGAATTTTGTGATACAGGATGCGCAGAATATCAAACATATGCTGGAGCTGTTGGATCATTGTCCGCCCAATTTGCAGGTGAGTCATGTCGAACAATCGATATTTATCTATGTATGTATGTATGTATATACTATATTTACCTGCTCCATACATCAAGCTGGAGCGTGCGAGTGATAGACAAAAAAGAAACAAGCACCTCGCTCATTTGGTGACATTTTTAATAGAATTTAATTCAATTTTCACAGTGGCATCAAAGAAAATTATGAACAATAAGAAGATAAGGGAGCCGTGCAAGTACATAAGAGTAATCCCCCCTCACTGTCTATGGGGGCGACTGGTTGGCAGTGCCATGGCTCATGGGAGGCGTGACAGCACAAATTGCGCGTAATGAAAACGCAACATCAACATGAAATGCCTTTCAACTGCTTCTTTTTTCATTCTTTCTTTTTTTCGCCGATGTCTCCTTCTGCCTGTTCCGTTTTTTATTTTTGCTTTCGTTACCATTAACTCTTCTGCTGTCATTGCGTCGTGTCATCTGTCGTTCGCCCCTGGCTGCTTCTACAACCTCCTTCTACTATCCCTCTCCTACCCGCTGCTCTTGTTTCTGCCGGTTTTTTGATTTGCATATGAATTTATATTTCACATGTGTGTGTGAGGTGAGGGGGTTTGGCTGTGTGTGTGTGTGTGCATGTTAAACAATATTTTACACCTGACGTTGTCACTGTTGTCGTTTGTGCGCTCGGGCGCCATCAAATTATTAGCATGACTGCTGGCAAAAGGATCCCCATCATCATTGCCAGCTCCAGCAGCTCGACAACCTGTTCCAACAACAAGTAATAGTATCCTTTACTCACACGACTCGCAGTGGTTTAAATAAAAGAAACCGAAAACTGTAGATGCACAATTTACAGCTATCTTTAGTTTACCTTTATTTTTGCTGACCTGCCTAACAAAACGAATGACATAAATAATATTAATAGGACTATAACTTTTACTTTGCATCCATAGTGAAAGGTGTTCGTTTCTGTATAGAATTAATGATCAGCATCACTAGGAAGAAGAGAGAAACTTGTTTACTCTGAGAAAAGCAGAAACTCTTCGAGAGTATTTGATTAGTCTCACTTGTCAACTTTTAAATGATCAACAGACAAAGTAGATAGTGAGTGCAAATATAGATACGTTATAAATATATTTAGATACAAGTCTTCCTCGTATACAAACACACACACACACACACACACAAAACTGTAGCCAAAAATGTTTCATAACAAAAGAAATGAAAGTTTTGTTTCAACTCTTTTGTTGTTTTTGTTGTATCGTGAAATGTCTTGAGTTTTGTTGCTTGAGGTTGCTCAGGTGGCTTCAATATAATGACGATGATGATGATGATGATGATGTCGGGGGTGCTTTTAGGTGCCTGTTGTGTGTGTGTGTGTGTGTGTGTGTGTGTGTGTCAGTGTTAGTAGGAGGCAACAACCCAAACAGCTATCCATTTAAAAAGGACTTACATATGCAAGCCATTAAAGTGATGACGCCTGTTCCTGTTCTCATTCTCTCGTTTGTTATGTGTATGTGTACCTGTGATTCAGTGTTTGTGTGTGTGTTTGCGAAAGAGATATTTAATGATATGCAGAGTGTAGTAGTAGTTGTTGTTGTTGTTGTGATTTTGTATGCGTTGGAAAAATGTATTTGTTTTTTTTTCGTGTATTGTTGGAAAATTAATGAAAATTGCCAGTAACAAATTTTCTCGGTGTGTGTATGTATGTATGTATGTATGTTTAGGCATATGTAAAACAAGCATCAAATATGCCTCTCCTTTTTGCTTATTGGTCGTCGTCTTTGTTTCCATTTGACATTCCACGCAGGTGCAAAAGGGCGACCGGCAACCTGGCACTTAAATGATTTATGTCTTTTGTTCTGCTTTTGTTTGTTGCTCTTCTCTGGCTCTTGCGACTTGGCGAATTCATTCAATTGATTCGGCACGTAAACCATGGCAAGTGCAAATAACTGTTTCAGTCCTTTTTGGCCATAACATTTTATACTTGACAATAAATTCGTCGCCTTCATCGGCTTACGGCCTGCCTCTCTCTCTCTCGCACACATTTCATGCTAAATCAGAGCGTCTTTTGAAAATTAAGGCCGTAATGCGGCCTACCAGCAGGCATCCCAACTCCATCCGCATTCCTAACCCCAACCCCAGCCCCATCATCCATGGCATCATCCATTTCCACATCCGTCTACTTGGGCCACTAACCGCATATTTGTCGTGCCTCGGTGACCTGGTCTGGTCTTGCCATTGCCTTCTTTGACTGCCTTCTTTGTATGCCCAATAAAATTTTACAACCTTTACCAGCTCAGCAATTTGCGTAACTCTTTTGCCTACCTTTTGCCCATAGAATGTCGGATCCGAGTGAATGGGGGACAAGGCGAAAAGGAGTGAAGAGAGACAGAGAGCGAGAGGAATCAACAGCCAACAAAACAACTTTCACCTTTCATCATAACGCCACCGCTTTTTTTTGTCTGCCTTGTTTGTTGGTTTTCCTTCACCTGGTGGCAGCTGCTTTGAATAACATTGTTAGATCCCTTGGTCTGGTCTGCTCTTGTTTTGTCTGAAAAGCAGCCTCCATTCATGCATTTTTTTAGTATGTTGAACATCAGAATGACATTTGAATTCATGAATCCATTAAAAAGAAGTTAGGGTTAGGCCTTTAACGGCCCTCCCGATTACATCAGATGCCAAAGTGTATAAGCCAATTAAATCCGGACCAAAAATACTTAACTTTCTATAGCTCTGTGTTTTTATCTTTTGAGTATCTCGGATCTTTTGGCTCTTTTTTCAAGAGTAATTGATGAGCTTCATTCCTGAATTTCATAAATTGGCTAACAATGATCAAGAATATATAGCATACGTTATGGTAACAAACAGCAAATTTATGGAGTTGTTTAGAAACATTTAATATTAACAAGTTCAGAGCTTTGCGTAAAGAGAAAGGCCTTTGAGCCTTCTATTTGGCTTTCTTGATGCTGAAACTGCAATCCCCATCTAAAATTAAATTCCTAGTAAGGACTTTCCCTCTCTCTCTTTCTTTCCTGCTCTTTAAAGTATTCACTTAAGTTTGAAATTTTCGTTTCCAGTAAAATGATGCGATGATGCTGTAGTGCTACATAGTTTGCTTATGCAAGAACTATGCAAGTTTACTGTATTGAAATCTTGTTTAAACTTTTTTCTTGCCACTGGCGATTTGTTTGGTTTAGAGCTGATGCTGCTGTTACTGTTCTTGATAGTAAAGCTGCTCGAGGTTGTTGTTGGTGCTGGTGGTGGTAGTGGTGGTGGTACTGCTTATCTACGTTCGAACAGCATTTGCTGCTTGCTACTATTTGCCACCGTTTCATCCTGTTATCGTTGTCGTCCTCCGTCCCTTGTCCCCGTCTTTTTTGGCTACAAGTTCGAAAGTTACACGGAGGATTAACTTGTGATTATGTTGCCAATGTGAACGCCCTACGCGTTCCAATGCCAGAGAGTTTTGAGTTTGAGTTTTGAGTTGACAGCCCTAGCCAGTTGAAATGGTGAAAACTTTTACTAGGCGATGGTATTCGTTTGGCCGCGGCTTAGCTGCAGCTTAGCGGCATGTTTAAGCTCGCATGCCACACAGTGGCAGAAAAAGGGAGACAGAGGTAAAGGAAGGGGCGGGGTCGCGAAAGAAGTTGTAGCAAGAAGGATGGGTGTGCACCTAGCACTTCGTTTAAAGTCTAGACCGCAGTGTAATTATCCGAGAGTGGTGGTAAATCTTCTGTTTGGCATACACACACACACACACACACGCATACACACTCCCAGATAATCATTTATACTAAACAGTTGCAAACTGTGGGCAACTCCGAGTGCTTTGGGATGAGTGTAGGGCGGTGGAATTTTGAATGATGGAAGTTTAGTGTTGCTGCCGTTTTAGTTGCCTGGTAGCAGCATATAAAATAGCATCAACAACAGCCTAAGGCTATATTTATAATATTTATTCATGAACTGAATTTGTATTCTGGTTAGATATTTTATAAGTTACCCATTTCTATGCTTCGCTGGCGTCTATCACCCATCCCCCATCTTTCAAATCCCTTTTTATACCCTTGCAAAAAGGGTATATTAATTTTGGTCAGAAGTGTGCAACGCATAGAACGAAGCATCTCCGACCATACAAAGTATATATATTCTTGATCAGCACGACGAGACGAGTTCAACTAGCCATGTCCGTCCGTCCGTCCGTCCGTCCGTCCGTCCGTCCGTCCGTCCGTCCGTCCGTCTGGATCAACGCAAACTCCTCCTAGACCGTAAGAGCTACAGAGCTGAAATTTTGCACGTAGGCTTGTATATACTGCAGGCGTTGTATATCTCGGATTCAGCCGGATCGGACCACTATATCATATAGCTCCCATACAAACCCCAAAGTCACGAACAGTGACTTTTCTCAATAACTTCGTTATTTTCTTTGCTATTATCGTGAAACTTAATATTAGAGAGTTTACTACGCCTATAAGCGTTTATGCCAAATTTGATCAAGATCGGGTGACTATATCATATAGCTCCCAAACAAACGGCCAAGTCACGAACAGTGACTTTCTCAATACCTTCGTTATTTTCTGAGCTATTGTCGTGAAACTTAATATTAGAGAGTTTACTACGCCTATAAGCGACTATGCCAAATTTTATCAAGATCAGGTGACTATATCATATAGCTCCCATAGGAACGATTGGTCGAAAACAGTGACTTTTGTAAATAACTTCGTTACTTTTAACGCGATTGCTTTTAAATTAAACATTTCTTAATTTAATATATATGTTAATGACTGTGCCGAATTTGATAAAGATCGGGTGACTATATCATATAGCTCCCATAGGAACGATCGGTGGAAAACAGTGACTTTGATCAATATATTCGTTATTTCCTATGATTGTAGGCCTTTCTTTCTCAAGCTTAAGCCTTTTTAGATAAAACGTTCTTCCACATTGATAGCTAATAGGTAAGGATAGAGTTACCAAAAAAGTTGCAAGGGTATACAAACTTTGACGCGGTCGAAGTTAGCCCCGGCCCTCTGGTTCTTTATTTTGTTGCATGCTCTTCATGCCACACTTTTATGCAAGCAATTTTTTTGCCATCCACATGCTGTGGGTCTGTGAATGTCCTATGTGAGATGCATGGATGCATATGAACCGATAAAGTATGACCGTATTGGATCAATTTTAAACCCATTTGCTCATATTGTTTTTGCTCTTCGAATTGATATGCAAAACTTTGACAACTATTAAATAGTTGCTTTAAAAAGCCACTCCCAAGGCGCTGTGCACACATTAAATATGAAATGATTGCCAATCAATAGGGAGAACATGTAGGTACATAAGAGACGCTGCAATGGAAGTGGATAGAAAACGTAGCTGAATGGCTCGACGGCTGTACGGGACAATCGGTGTACATATAGGAAAAGGAAGTGAATTGGATTGGGCTGATTTGGAGGGTGTGGCGACTTGGACATGGACACACTTTGAAATGGGTTCAACATTTGTCTCGGGCCTGGTATTTGTATTTGCGATGTCGCCTTCTGTGTATATATATATGTGTGTTTTTGGCCTTTTGATGCCGTCTTTTATTACATTTGTGTGGTGCTACTGCTGCTTTCTTTTGGCTTTTTCTTCTCCATCCTTCCTTTATTGGCTGCCAGTTAAACAACAGAAGGGACGATGAAGGGGGGCCAAAGGACCAACTCTTCGCCGTCGTCACGTAGACAAAAAAAACCTAGCGAGAACGATGACGACAGCCAAACACATTGGCTTGACCTGAGCCTGATCCTGATCCCATTCGTCGCCAGTTTAAAGTCTTTTTCTCTTCTCCTCTCTCTCTCTCTCTTCACGTTTCTTTGTGTGTGTTTGAAATGCGAAAAGGTCATTTAATTTCTTTTTGATTTGTTCATCCTGTCCCTGTCTGACCATTGTATGTGTGTGTTGTATTCAAGTTCTCGTCGTTTTGGGGTTTTTCGTCATTAAAGTGTAAATGTATTTTTAAGTGGGGGAAAAAAATTCGCTAAAGCCAGGCAAATCTACAAGAAAAATAGAATTACCAAAGCGGCGCCGAAAAAGCCGCTCAAGTTTCACTTTTCTGCTTTTTGCCTCCCACCTCTTTGGCTCATCTCCTTTCTTCCTTTCTTAGAGTTAATAGCATTTTAAGTACAGCAAAAATCCAATCCAGTAGAAGGCAACATAAACAAAAAAAAAAAAAGTAGAGAAAGCTGAAATTGTTGTTATAAACTTGATCAAATTGAACTCTGTGCGAAAAAAAGGAAAGCGAGAAAATGAGGATAAAGTGAATGGAGGGTGATAAAGAAAGGAGAATATTATTCAATTGAAATTAAAAACACATTATTTGATCCCATTTCATCAACCTCGCGATGGTTTTCAATTTAGTCAATGAATGTTCACTTTTTGTGTGGTTTTCTGTGGTTTCGACAAAATAACTGATTTTAATTTTCAGATTTTACGATTTCCTCTCCAATCTGGAATCCTACAGCAAATTACCACTTTACTTCAAAAGCGTACACTTATTTAGTCATTCTTAGGATTTCTTGTACCTATCGTATTTTCGATATTTATTTGATCTTTGAATTCCATCTCTTCTGTAGCATCTGTAATCAAATGGGCATTTTTGTCTGCCATCTACATTTCCTTGTACAATGTTTACAAAATTAACTAGTTCATTTGTATTTGATTGTCAATTCGAAGCGTACATACACTTTAAATTGCCCAAGCATACCATCCTACACATTTTATACATATGTATACCCTAAGTACCTACTCATATATTTATACCCTTGCAAAAAGGGTATATTAATTTTGGTCAGAAGTGTGCAACGCATAGAACGAAGCATCTCCGACCATACAAAGTATATATATTCTTGATCAGCACGACGAGACGAGTTCAACTAGCCATGTCCGTCCGTCCGTCCGTCCGTCCGTCCGTCCGTCCGTCCGTCCGTCTGGATCAACGCAAACTCCTCCTAGACCGTAAGAGCTACAGAGCTGAAATTTTGCACCTAGGCTTGTATATACTGCAGGCGTTGTATATCTCGGATTCAGCCGGATCGGACCACTATATCATATAGCTCCCATACAAACCCCAAAGTCACGAACAGTGACTTTTCTCAATAACTTCGTTATTTTCTATGCTATTATCGTGAAACTTAATATTAGAGAGTTTACTATGCCTATAAGCGACTATGCCAAATTTGATCAAGATCGGGTGACTATATCATACAGCTCCCATACAAACGGCCAAGTCACGAACAGTGACTTTCTCAATAACTTCGTTATTTTCTGAGCTATTGTCGTGAAACTTAATATTAGAGAGTTTACTACGCCTATAAGCGACTATGCCAAATTTGATCAAGATCAGGTGACTATATCATATAGCTCCCATAGGAACGATTGGTCGAAAACAGTGACTTTTGTAAATAACTTCGTTACTTTTAACGCGATTGCTTTTAATTTAAACATTTCTTAATTTAATATATATGTTAATGACTGTGCCGAATTTGATAAAGATCGGGTGACTATATCATATAGCTCCCATAGGAACGATCGGTGGAAAACAGTGACTTTGATCAATATCTTCGTTATTTCCTATGATTGTAGGCCTTTCTTTCTCAAGCTTAAGCCTTTTTAGATAAAACGTTCTTCCACATTGATGGCTAATAGGTAAGGATAGAGTTACCAAAAAAGTTGCAAGGGTATACAAACTTTGACGCGGTCGAAGTTAGCCCCGGCCCTCTGGTTTTTATTTATATTTACTTATGTATACATACATACATATGTACATATGTATGTATGTATATATGCATATACATGTATGTATATATATTTTGTTGATTTTATTATTATCATTTTTTCACTTTTGCTGTTGCTGTTGCCGAGGCATGAAAAATGTATAAACTTTTTGGCACAGCCTAAGGACAAGCAGACATGATGCAAAGGGAATGGAAAGGGAGTGGGACCATTGCGCGTGATATGGGTGGAGGTGAAGGCAATGCGGGATTTCGAAAGACGTGGGACACAAAACGTAGGCAGGCCAACTGTTTGGAATACTTTTTTGAGCTGCTTTGCATTTTTGGCTTGTGGGCTTAGCTCAACAAAAAAAAAAAAACAAAACCAACTCACATGGCAGGAGAATGTGGCACGGAAGGCGATGCGGGGGCGGGACTGGGCGGTCTTTAATGCCACACATGAGGTTTGTCATTCAATTTTGACGCGAGCAACGCGTTGCTTGGTGATAACCCTCGCTTCAGGGCAGGCAGACGGGCGGGCAGAGAAACAGAAACACAGACAGTTTCGGATTTAGATGCCAGATCCCACATGGCATCGACTCCACCTCCATCACTTTCACTTCGACATCGACTCCTCCTACCATTCTCATCAATATGCAAAAAAGGAAGGCAGGCAGGCAGGAAGGTTCATCATCTGAAAGGGGTTGCCATTGGTCATCCGCCTTCTAATATCTCACTCCCCGCAACTTTTCCATACTTCCGTTCAAGGCACAATCAGTCGTGCGTCAAAAGCAATGCAAACTTTTGAAAAAAAAAAAAAAAAATTGTTTGAAGGCAAAAAATGAATAAAGAAAAAAAATGAAAGAAAATTATTTTGGAAATGTCAACGTGAAACTTTTGCACAAATGCCAAGCTTCCGCTCCAACCTCACAGCAGCCATCGCTCCTTTTTTCTTCTTCGTTTTCCGCTTCCCATTCTCCGACCAGTTTCCACACACTATTCGAACAAGACGCATATGCTTTTCGTTTACCCGGCCGTCCTAGGCGTCCATTTTGTGTTGGTTCAAATTCCAAAACACAATTGAATTTCATGTTTGACATGCTGTGATCCCCTCCTGCCGTTTCCCTTTCATCAGTACCTTTTTGGCACCGCAAAGTTTTCTTTGTTTTGCCGGGGGCACGAAACAACAACCAAAAACAGAAAAAAGCAAGAAAATTTTATTGTGATTTCCATTGGCTTCAATTTCGAAATCACAGTTATGTATTCGGGACTGCATAGACACTCATTGTTCATAGTATGCCTTTGGGAACACAGTTTTGTGTAATGAATTCGGATTTAACAAAGCATCAAAATTTAATATCAACTAGAAAAATGTTTAATATTCCAGTGGATTTCGAGAGAGTGTAAGATAAAACTAAACAAAGTGACTCCCACAACTAGTTTAACTTTTAATTTACGCCTTTTCCTGAGACTTATTTGTCAATAATCAAAAGCATAAATCACTCAATTAGTTGGGAATAGCAAAAGGCGAATCAAAAACTGATCAAGTTTACATTACCAGCTAGTATGTATCTGTATTTAACGTATATGGTGGGGTAAAAGGGTTGAGATAAAATTAGCTTGCCTCACAGCCGCTCCCGCTCTCGTTTTCGCTCTCTTGGGTTATATATAATTCAATTTAAAAGCACTTTGCGCCAAGTAAAATGCCGGCATCAAAGGTTTTTGTCAACCATTTTTGAAGGGTTGTTGTTAGCTGGGCTCTTTTTTATTTCGTGCTCCTTCTTCTTTTCACACAGCTTCCATTCGCAATTTCTCACACCTTAATACGGTTGAGTGAACGAGCGTACCAAGTGGATGGGGGACTTGGCGTCGCCGAGGCAGGGGTGATGTGGTATATAACACTTCTTCTACTTAATTACAAGTCAGCCGCTTAGGTGACCCAACGTAACACCCAGGCGAGCATCCCTCGAAAGGATCAGAAAATCAAATTCAAACTGAAAATTGCTCTCAATTAACTTGTTGGTGGGTTTTTCCACGCCAAAAACAAAAACAAAGCAAACAAAAAATTGACACCGAAAAAGGCTAGGAAGGGAAAAAGGATTGAATTCTTTATGCCACTCCCTATGCTTCGCGTATTTTTTTGTTTTTTTGGTCAAACAAAACTCTCATGCGGCAAAACTTTTAATTTGTGAAATTTACCACGAGAACAAAGAGGAGAAAAGCTTCAATTACATATTAGATCAAGGGTAGCAACGACTTTATAATGCTCTCCATTCTTATTTCTGTCTTCTCCCAAATAAGCTCATGATTGAGAAAGTTATTTTAGGAGTACGTGACAGAAGATAATTTCGGCTATACTGGTATTGATGATTAAAGGGTATGTCTTCACCCATACTTACTTACTGAAAACACGCATTAAAAGCTTGCCACAGAAGCAACAATAACAAAAAACAAAGCATCCAAAAAGCAAAAAAAAAGTGTTGCACCCCGTTTCACAGAGAGGAAGAGGAATAGAAGGAAGTCGAAAACAAATAATTAAACTCTTGAACTTTTTCATTTGTTTGTTTTCTTTTTTTTTTTTTGTTGTTTGTGAGAAAAATAGAAAATGGTCCTTCACTGTTATTTTTACTTTTCCACCCTTTGTGGACCTTAAATTAATTAAATAAATTAGAATTTGGCCAAATATCAAATTGAAATAAAACACTTTGACAGTGCAGATGTTATTAACTTGATGAGAGAGCTAAAAGAAAAATGCGAGCAATTCGAGTTGAGGGTTAAGGATAAGGTTAGGGGTCGGTCACAAGTGATTGCCCTTTATCACTTGCCACTTGAGTCCACTCTGAGCCATTGCAATGGAGAGCACAACCAGCACAAACAGCTGCCATTGCATAAACAATATTAACCAAAAACGAAAGAAGCAATGACAACGACGAACGACTCGACTGCACGGACCAAGGATAGAACAGAGAACGAACGATGGCCCATTAAAAGGCATTGGCAATGACAAAAGCACTGGCAAAAGCAACGGTAGAGGTAATCTGTCTATCTGGAGCAGGCGACAAATTGGTCAGAAGCAATACACACATTTCCTACTAGGTAAAGTCCAACTAGAGCTCATTGCTAATACATTCTTTTGCCCATTTTTAAATGATTCTTCTTCGTTTTGCTTAGATCAAGCTTAGAAATCGCACATCTATTATTCAACCAATTACCCTACAAAAACAATAACGAAAACAATTGTTTTGTTAATCGGAAAATAATGGAAACTGCTTGATGTCATTCAAGCATTTAGTTGAGAGCATTTTGGTTATTAAACAATTCGTCGCCTGGATCAGTCAGTCTCATTTTTGTGCTTTTGCTTAGATGAAGCACAAACTAAGTCAATGCCTGCACTTTGTGTCAATGTTATGCACATCAGCAGACACTCTGGGAATGGGTGGAAAGGATCTGAGGAAAAGAGTGAGGTCATGCTACTTAACCCGCAAACTGCTGACGCTGCCACTGCCACTGCCACTGCCACTTTTCCATGTGCGTGGAGCTGAGGAGCTCCTTTTGGGTTAGCAAACTCCTTGCCAGTTGTTTGCATTGCAGCGGCAGCTGCTGTCAATAATAAATTTCCGTTAGAGCCGCAGCAGATTTGCAAGAGAAAACCAGTTGGCTGGCCTGACGGCACGTACCCAGGGAGAACAAGCCAAGAGCGAGATAGAGAATCAAGCAGGCAGGCAAACAGCAAGGCAAGGCAAGCAAGCAGGCAGGATAGACAGAATGAATGGAGTGATAAGGAAGGAAACACATAAGCGCATTGCAAGACGATGAGCATGAGCAAGAGGAAACGGAAGAAGATTGCAGCTCGCTTCTCTCTTGCTTGGGCACTAAAAAGATGACATAAAGATAGACACAAGCGGGTGTTGAAATTGAATCGGGGATGGTGGTGATGGTGCAGGACGATGCGCTAGCATGCAAACCAGACAACCGTTCATCCATCCTCTCCCCCACTTCTGCCGCCTACTGTCTGTCGGCTAGATAAAGTATACGACCGATTGCGCGTTTTGCCAAGACACAAAGACACTCAGCAAGCGGGACGACACGTTAAGAAATTTATTGAAATTCTATTGAAACGAAACGATTTGACTGCAAGTAGTGTTGAAGAAGAAGAGGAAAATGAAGCATGCAAAAAAAGAGCTCACACACATATACACAAATCGCTGATAAAGTGGAAAATGAGAGTAAAAACAAGACAAAAATGAAAATTGTCGTAAATTGCAAATAAATTGCCATCTCGCGCACGGCATTCAACTTCAACTTTGCATACAGGAGAAACGGCAAAACAAAAAACAATAAATAAAATAATCTTAACAAACTTTGCACTTAATTTTTAATTTCTTTTTTGACTTTTCCGTTTTTTTTTTTTGCTTCTTGATTTTTTTTTTTTGGACAACGATGCTCAATTTAACCTTAGACCAATCCAATCCATGCTTGACTGAGCTCTTTCTCTCTTCTCCGTTCCCCCATTCACTCATCTACCTTGAAACGAGGCCGCTAAAAAGAAAGTCTCATTTCTATAGCATACTTAAGAGGGCTGTGCAAAGCAGAGTAAAATATACGAAAGAAATGAAGAGCAAAAGCAAAAATTACAACCGTTGAGGAAGACTACGAGAAGAGAGGAGAAAAGACCAAATTTAATTTGTGCTCAGTGGCTGTGGCGTCCTGTTATTGTTGTTGTTGTTGTTGCTGTTGCTGCCATGCAGAAATTGCTACCCAATTACGTAATAACATCTTACTGAAGTTGCTTCTCTTATTATTTAATTTTTTGTTCTTTTCTTATTTATTTTTTTTTTTTTTTTCTTTTGGTCTGGTCTTTCTTGTTTTCTTTCCATCATCTTCCACTTGGTAACTTTCTTAAAGGTCTGTCTGAGAGATGGGCCCTCATTGGGGCACAAATTGGGAGGAGATTTAAAACATGATGGGTGCCGCTTGGCGCTTATTAACACAAAAAAAAAAGGAAATGAAAGAATATAATAATAACACCACCAACAACAACAACAACAACAACAGCAACAGGGAAAACAAAACGCTGTAAAAACAAATCGCAGCGGCGTCAAATCAACTTTATATTTTCTTTACTTGTTTGGTGAGAGGCTGACGGGGGAAAGCCCCAAAGGCCACATTAGGATATCCAACAGGCAGTAGAAAAATAAGTAAAAAGAGGGAAAGGCAGTTTGCCATGTCTATTAACTTACAAGATTTGCTCGTTAAGTTGCTCATTTTTGGCCAAATTTCAAAAAGGATGCCAATACAACAACTTGTTTAGTTCGTTCACTTAATACTTTAGAAATACTCTCCAAAAGCGCTTGGTTTGGAAACACTTCGAAAACCAGTTCAGAATACTAGTTTATAATTGAGGTGTCTCAGAAATTGTATGCAACTTATGATAAACAGAAGAACTAGAACTAGTTCAGCAAAAATCTAAGGCAAATTTTAAGCATTACAAAAGTCAACTAAACAGTAAATGAAATCTTTCTACAAAGTACGCACAAACAACAACAAACGCAACAGAAATGCTTACAAAAAAGAAAAACAGGAAGCACAAGGAGAAGAAGATAAAGAAGACCGAGGGAAAGAGAAAGAACAACAACAAAAAGGCCATGGGCATTATGTCGAGCGTAATAAGTGCCCTGTGGTGCAGCTTAAGCAGAGACCAGCAGAACAAGATTCTGAAGCAAATAACATAAAAAATCCAGCCTGCTGATAAAATTACATAAAGACAGCAACCCAACCCACAGACAAACACACACACACACGCACACACACATATACACACGACGTACTTATACATACATACATATAAAAAATCATGACTATATATTATTTAAGAATGTTTGTATATTCAAAAAGTTGCTTTCTTTGGCAGAGGAGAAAAACCACCGCCGTATGAACGGAAAATCGAGAGAAGCTCCGTGTATCCATTTACAAGTACCTTACCTTACGACCCACCAACCCACCAACCAACCAAACAACCGACCTTAGAACCCAACAACCTACTTACCTACCTAGAGGCATTGGATGAGTGAATTTTTGTTGGCAATTTATGAATCGACGAATTAAATTATGCGTGCAGTACATTAAAAATAACAGCAAGAAAACGAGAATGAAAAAAACAAGACACAAAGTTATAGATGAAAACAAGCAGGAAGATAAGACCAGGCGGCTACGACCTGAGTCTGGTTGGGCTTTTGTAGAAACAACAAAAAAAAAAAAAAAAACAGAAAATAAAAAAATAAATAAAAATAAAAAGAAGGAAAATGAAGCGTAAAACGAGCTAAGCAACAGATAAAGTAGAATGTGAAATAGGAATTTAAAGACTTGTTTTCACCTACCCCGTAAAATATTTGAGATATATACACGCAACTTGTAGGAATTGACCAAATATTCAAGAAATCAATAGTTAACTCATTTTCTGACGCGTTATTTACCCCTCTGACTTTCTTTATATGAATGTATTTACAAATATGAAAACGGTTGCACTTTCATTGTTTTTTGGCCCTTACACTTGCCTCCTCTTGTTAGTTCGCTTTCGATGAGCCTCATTTCATTAGATTGCAAATCCTCGCATTCTAAACAGAAAACGAAATCATATTCATTTGGTTTTTTTTTTTGCCATCTCCCTCACTTTTATGCAATGGCCAATCAATGTGCAATTGTCATGGATATATACATACATATTGTGTGTGTGTGAGCCACCCCGTCTGTGTGTATGTATTGCCAAGGCAATAATCATAAAAACCGCCAAGCGCTGCTTTTGCTTTTGTTTTGCCAAAAAAAAAAAAAAAAAAAAAAGCAAAGCAAAGTGGAAGGAAATTGAGGCAATAATGCTGAGAGGGCCAAACTTTTGCCTTGGCTTGAGTTTGCGATTATTTTGCCATTATTTTCCATTATTTTACTTTATTTCAATGACTGTTTACATTAGGCACATACACAAACACACACACACACTCACTCACACACTTGCCAAGTGCTTGAGCTCTTTTTGGTTTCTCTTGTTTGTTCAACTGGGCAAAGGGAGAGATTTTATGTGTGTGTGTCTGCCACACACCAGCAGAAACAGCAGCAGCAGCCAGACCAGCAGTCTCAATTCTTTGATTTCGCAATACATTTGCCTGGACTCCCTTTGTGCACCGACCAACCCACCCCCTTCACCCTCCTTAGCGCCCCCACAGCCGCAAGCACATACAAACACACTGGGGAATTCATATACGATAAGACAACTGTTTTTCTTTTTTTTTTTTTTCGTTGTTGTTATATACCTACTCATACATACATGCATTCGAATACACTCAGTAAGACATATATATTTATATAAAGCATATACTCAATCCTGGTTTCCGTTTCGTCTTATCATTTCAGGCTGAAATATGGAGCGTCTTTATTGCGATTCTACGTAAAAGTGTTCGCAATCTGCAAGCCTGCACAGATGTGGGACTCATTGAGCATGTTCTGGTTCGTTTGCAGCGCTCCGAAACGGTTGTGGCAGGTAAGGGACTCTAATGAACAAGAGCAATCAGTTTTAAGTTTCTAATTTAGTTGAATCTAGATAACTGCATTGCATTTCGAATTTGCATTATCAAATCATTTTTGCTTTTTTTGCATTGTAAATTGTTGAATTGATTTAAGTTTGGATTAACAACAATAATATTCGTGAAGTTACATAGACTGGCTAGGCTGTCTGGGGAATAATTCGAAACATAGTTTTGGTTGCTCGAATACGAGAATACAGTCTCGTCGTTGGGGAGGGCTTCATATTCATCGACTGGGCTCCCAGTCCGAATTGTTTTTCGATTAATTTCACGCCTGTCAGCAGCGCTGACACGCCCAGTCGACCTAAGGAACAACTGCCGCAGAATTCTACTGGCTCCAACTCTGACATTGCCACCGCTACAACCACACAAGCATCCATGCGCGCACACACACACAATCGCACAATCACACACGCATACATAAAGTCTGGTGTGGTGGGTGGAAGGCATGCGAGAAGCAGCAAATTTGCTCTTCATTAGCGGGGCAACCATCTATCCGACCCGGCACCCTTCGTTGTCATTGCCTTAGGCATGTTCATGCCTTTGGCTTTGATTTTGATTTTATTAAGTCAATGACACATCTGTGGCATAACCTTTTCAGTCCTCTACCCACTCACTCATTCACTCTTACTCACCCTCTCTCGCTATCACTCCCTGTCTGTGTTTCTCCATTCGTTTCTTAATCATTCCCCACCATCATCTTGTATTTCTCCTTCTTCATTTCGCATTTAACGAACTGTAACTGCTGTCAATTTGCAGTCGCTGACTTTTGAGCTTTCTGGTAAGACGAGGAAGGGGATTGAAAGGCGAAGGAAAAAGGGGATTCCCTTCAGTAGCAAACAAAGACATAATTTCTCACTTTCTCTCTCGCTCTCCATCTCTGTGTGTATGCGTGTGTCACCTGACAAATGCCGAAACGTGACACTTGCCAAGAAATTAGATAAGTTAAAAGTTCGTAGAAGAAGTAAGAAGAAAAGTTCTCCAAAACACACACACACACACACACACTTACATGTAGACGCCCAAACGCATGTGTGTCTGACAGATATCGAAGTGAAAATTGTTTTTAGCCATATTATAACATTACGAAAAAGAAAACCTAAAAAGAGGAAAAATACAAGAACAAAATTTACTATAATTTCTCATCTTCTTCTTAACAATTGCTGGCTGAGATGATTTTGTTTATCAACAATTCTGAAACATTGCGCTGTTAAAACTTTCAGTTGTTAAATGCTAATCGACAGATTCGAGGAAAACGTAGAGATAGAGAGCATCTTGGGATTGACATGGCTCTTTGGACATTTCTTGCTTTTACTTTATTGGTCGTTTCTTGTTACTCAATTTCCTAATTTACGCAACCCGAAACGTGTTGATGGTGTGTGTGGGTGTGTGTTGGAGTGTGTCCATGGTTATGTGTGTGTGGGCATTGGAAAGTTTTAGCTTTCGGCTTGGTCTTGTGTGACTACTCCTTACGCTTCTTCTGCTTCTCCTTGGGGACCACCGGCCAAGCATTAAAACGGCCCCTGCGTCCCATTTCAATTAGTGTGCATTACAAATTAAGTTTGGGAATAGCGCAGTAACCAAAACGCAAGAACCCTAGCAACAGGGCCCAGAGGGCAGCCAGTCTTCGTCTCTCTCGCTCGCTCAGGGACAGCGGCAATCAGTTTGAACTTTGGCATTAATAACTATTTGGTCAAGCTTTTTGAAATGATTGAAACTGCCACCGATTATGGGTCGGCAAGATAAATGAGTTGGATGTTTCTAGAAAAGCACAAAAAAAAAAAAAAAAAAAAAAAAAACATTAACTTAAACTCTTTTCTCTTTAATTAATTAATGACTCACTAAAATGCTTCCTTCTTCTTTTTCTCTATTTACAGATTTGCTTATCGAAATGTTGGGCGTATTGGCCAGCTATAGCATTACGGTTAAAGAGTTGAAATTGCTCTTTGGCACCATGAAGGCCAATAATGCCAAATGGCCGCGACATTCGGCAAAATTATTGAATGTCCTTCGACAAATGCCACATCGCAATGGACCCGATGTGTTCTTTAGTTTTCCAGGTCGTAAGGGTTCGGTAAGTCATGCAATTTTTTACGTTTAACATTTAATATACTCAAACTTTGAATTACTCACTCTATTTCTGTCTCCCTCCTACTCTGATCCATTTGTTAGAGGAATCCGTTGTTATTTTTTCTGATATTCGGTTTCAGGCGTATGCAATTCTTCCGTTGAATGGACAACCACGCCCAGCGGTAGTTGTCACTACCCATACGCAGAAATATTCATAGATATGATGATGTTTCTAGAGGGGGAAAAGAAACGTAAACATACATATGAACATACATTTTTATGTATACATATCTGTATATATGTATTTGTGTGTGTATAGATGTCGTCCAATTTTACCCATCTTTTTTGGATATTTCCGTGGGAGGGAGGCTTTTATTTTATTGCGTGGCACTTAAATCGAATTCGAAATGCGTGTGTGTGTGTGTGTGTGTGTGTTGTGTCCATTTGTCGTTTCATGTCCTGTCCATCTGACAGTTAATATCTGTATGTGTATGTGTCTTCTCCCCGCCTCTTTTATCGAGATGTCTCCATCTGCCCATAAATACATAAAAAAATGCTATAAAGTGAATTGGAAGTCAAATGCGAACTGTCTGTGTGTGAGAAAACTCACAATTGTCGCAAAATGTTCAATAAACAGACTTTTCTCTTCAGCCATTCCAGCACGAGCCGGAAAAATGCTAAAACTGTTTATTTTCAGCTCGGAATGCATGTGTATCTACCTCTGCGACTGCATCTGCGACTAATGACATTGATGATGTTGCCTGATTGCAAGATGCCTGCCTGATGAGGCACGACTTACATAGATAGATGTAAAAAAAAAGGAGAGCGAAATAGAGAATGCAATCTGCAACAGACAGATTTTATTTTCGTCGTCCTGCTTGTTTTTGGGCAAGAAACCGTTGTCACGTCCTTTCTGTCTGACCCATTGCCAAGATGCTCCAGCCCATTATTGATTTAGGGCCACAAAATGAACATCAAGTGAATGAATTTAGTGTCATTGAATAGGATGGAATAAAACTAGGCACAAAACGGACTAAACTAAAATAGGAAATAAAATAACAAAATGAAAATCATTTTAGTTCGTTCAAAGATACATACATACATATATAACCGTTTTGCCGTTGAGCATTAGCATTACTTTTTCATCAACATAATATTTAAAAAAATGTTCTCATTGAAAAACATATTAACTATTAACCTGCAGAGTCAATCCTAATTCGAATAAAGCATATATCTATTGGAGAAGTTTCTTTCTTGATGATTTCTTACATAAATGTAAAATTCAATCGGTTTGTAGTTTATAAATAGAAACAAAGATTGCTCAGTTTTATGGCATTAATGCTTCGAATTTATGTTGTGGGCTTAAACTATTTAAATGTGGTTCAAGGAAATATATTTATAGACCTGAATATCCTACTTATGCCATATCCTCTCTGTCTCTCACTCTCTGCTCAGCAACATACTAACATCCGGGTGGATGGGTGAATGGTTGTGAGTATTGGTTAGGCCACAAAATTCATGATAAATGAAATGTACTCATTTCCTTTTAATTTTCAGTTCATTTCTGTTGCGGCTTAAACAACTTTTGCTTGCTTTGCAGTCAGTCAGACCTGTGGCGTGGTCATGGCCATTTAAAATGGCTTTGAGGTTGTGTATGTGTGTGTGTGTGTGTGTGTTCGTAGTAGAAGTAGAGAAATGCCACAAGTAGCCAAAGTCAAAGTCCGTTGAAAAATATTTCGAAATGTTTTGCAGACTTTGATTTATGTCTCTTTGTTGGTGTGTGTGTGTGTGTGTGTGTTTGTCTGTCTGTGAGTGTGTTTGTGATGTGGGTTAGTCGATGCATTTGGTTACCGTTTGCCGGTTGTTAGTTGGTTAGTTATTCCCTCCGCCGCACCTCACAACACCCCTCTAAGCCCATTAAGGTGTGGTTTTAGGTATTTGCCTTTTGACTTTTGTCATCATAGCTTCGGTTCGGTTAAGTTCTTTGTTTAGACAATTATTAATGAGTTTTTAGCCAATTGACAAACAATCAAACACATAATTGAGAGATTTAACTGAGTGAAAGCTGTGTGCTAACCATTTAACCAATCTTACCAAACCAGCTCATAAAAAAACTAATCAGTCCAAAAGTTTGTTTCTAATTGCTTTCGCTTTTGCTATATTGTTTTTGTTTTGTAGGCCATGGTCCTGCCACCGTTGGCTAAATGGCCTTATGAGAATGGATTTACCTTTACCACATGGTTTCGATTGGATCCAATTAACTCGGTGAACATTGAGCGAGAGAAGCCATACCTCTATTGGTGAGTACTATCCATCCCCACTCACCCACTCCTTGCCCTCTTCTGACAAATGTTCTCTTTTGCTTACTTTTTGCAGCTTCAAGACATCAAAAGGTGTGGGCTATACAGCGCATTTCGTGGGCAATTGCCTTGTCCTGACCTCAATGAAGGTGAAAGGCAAAGGTTTTCAGCATTGTGTCAAATATGAATTTCAGCCACGAAAGGTCAGTACCAACCCCTGTACATAAATATATTGTATATTCTTTACAATTGTATTTTCTTCGTTTTTTTTTTACTGTTTTCAGTGGTACATGATTGCCATAGTGTATATATACAATCGTTGGACGAAAAGCGAAATCAAGTGCCTAGTAAATGGACAATTAGCCTCGTCAACTGAAATGGCTTGGTTTGTTTCCACAAACGATGTAAGTAACTTTAGATAGGTAGTAATTAATTCCCTAAATCTGTTGATTATTTCTGCACGTATTGCATAAGTGGGCTGAACTTTAATTTAGCCTTATTTAATGCCATTAAACTAAAATATTGTTAATTTTGTACAGCCCTTTGACAAGTGCTATATAGGAGCCACGCCCGAGTTGGATGAGGAACGTGTTTTCTGTGGCCAAATGTCGGCAATATATTTGTTCAGTGAGGCATTGACCACTCAACAAATCTGTGCCATGCATCGTCTGGGGCCCGGCTATAAGGTAAGTACATCCGTACATTCGTTCATATCAAATAAGCCTTTGTCCAATAAACGAAAAAGCAAAAACAAAAATCTACTACAAAGAGCTCTGCACTTGCTCTCACCTTGCACCAGCCGCCGACGCCGAATCACTAAACGATATACCGTATCGTGTCCAATTGTCTTTGTACAAAGAACAAGAAAAAAATATCAAAGAAGTTAAATTCGGCTATGCCGAAGTTTATATACCCTTGCAGTCCTTGACAATAATAATTTCACATGTTCAAAATTTCTTTTCTGCAACTCAATTCATTAATATACAAACAAAACAATTTTACTCTTCATACTATGTACAATTTGTTCTTCTTCTTCCCTCATTCCCTAAGCAAAGCAACGCACGCATACACATACAGTTTATATAGCGTTGCGTCTGTGTGTGTATGCATGTGCTCTGTTAACAGATGGTGACGTAGTAGGCAGCAAGCAGAGCTGCCGGCAGCGATTGAACCGATTTATATAGACTGTAACTTGTGTTCTATTTATCCGATCAGGGTCAAATTTTGGGATCTGAGATTTTATATCAAATTCTATTATATTGGTAAATTTCATGGGGATACTCCAATTTTTGCAAAAATTTTTGTTCCAGAGCTATATGATATAGTAGTCCGATCCCAAAGATTTTCATACTTTATCTCACCCGGGTAAAAAAAAGCTCCCAAAAAAAATTTCATCCCGATAGCTCTTAAGATGGCTGAGTAAAACGCGTACGCACCGACGGACAGACGGACAGACGGACAGACGGACAGACGGACAGACGGACAGACGGACAGACGGACAGACGGACATGGCTATATCGACTTAGCTTCTCATGCTGATCAAGAATATATATACTTTATGGGGTCGGAAACGTCTCCTTCTGTGCGTTACAAACATCTGACCAATTTTATAATACCCTCTGCAAGGGTATAAAAAGAAAATTAATGTAATGTTTGTTTTATCTTCTACTTTCTTTTTCGTCTTTTTACACTCTCTTTCTCTCTCTCTCTCTCTCTTGCTCTCGCTCTCGTTCTATTATCCTGTGTGTTTCGCTGCGTCTTGTGTACATCAATTTGCACCTGCAACAAAACCAAATCAAAATGCAAATTTAAACTTAATGCACATACTAAAAAAAAAAAACAACCACACTGAACAGTCGCAATTTCGCTTCGATAACGAATGCTATCTGAATCTGCCGGATAATCACAAGCGGGTGAGTCACTTTCAACTTCTACCAGCCACAACGGGAGGCGGTGGCGGCGGCTCGTCGTCATCCGGCTCGGATGCGGCGACAGCTGCTGCTGCCGCCAGCGGGCAACAGCAATTGCAATTGCAGTTCCAAACATTGGCCGCCGAGCAGGAGGCACGCGCCATTGATTGGTCTGATGAGCGTTTAGATTTGAGTGCGGCTTTTGTTAAAATTCGTGCAGTTCTAACTGCCCGCAATGCGGTCGCTTTGGCAGCCGTTCAGGGAACGGCGGGAGCAACACCGAATGCTGCGACATCAACAACATCAGCTACAGGCGCAACAGGGGCAACGGCAACCGCAGGAGGGAGTGGGGGTGGTGGTACTGCAGTAGAAGCAAACGCACCACCAACTCCTTCAGGCAGCAGCAGCAACAATAATTTGGATTCAGTGCAACAGTCGGACGATCCACTTGCCCATTTGCCAACTGGAAATGCTTCTTTTGGTATTTATCATTTAATTTAATTTTTGTTTCCTTTTACAAATTTTGATTTCCCGCTTTTTGTTTTTCTTTTTTTTCGGTTTATTTTTGTTGTTATTGTGATGATTGGTCATTTGTCTTAACGTGCCGCAGATCAACTGCGTCGTATGTCCAGCCTGACCAGTCTTAATTCCATGGTCGCTGCCGCCATTGGAGCCGACACAGAGGAAATCAACCAGCTAAAAGCTGTAAGCAATTTATTCTTAAGTCCTATCTCGCACAGGAGGAAAACTGTGAAAAATTCATTTCACTTGTTCACTGTAAGATGCTTGGTTAACGAACAAAACAAAAAACAGCTAGCGAAAATGTAGCCACCAAAAAAAACAAACAACAAGAGGAAGTCTAAATGTAGAATGTCTACCATGCTAAGGCTTATGTCCATGCCCATGCCTCCTCCATTACGCCTTAGCCAAGCTCGTTGTACTCTAACCTATAAAGAGGATTTTTAAATTCTTTCCCCGCGTCTTCCATTTACTCGTTGCCGAAATGCACTCAGAAACATCAAATAAATACCCACAGAGGATAACCCTCAGGATTCGCGAACCCGCAAAGTCTGAGAATTATATTACCTATTACTATTTTATTTTCAAGATGTTTAAGAACTCAAATTCATGGGATCGCTATGAGGGTTCATATGGTAGAGACAGACTGACTTTGAAATGGCATCGCAAACTCAAATGACATGAAAATAGGTATCACTTGTCACGAACCAAAGCAGTTTCTTAGTTCCTGAGTTCCTTTAGTTCTCATACATATTCTCAAAGTGTACTTTGTGTTTGTGTAGAAGATACATTTACGTAGAGGTAACTGCTTGACACAGTGCGAGGCCATTATGCTTGCCTAAGTTGTATACTATGTATAATGTATGTGCGATGTGTAAGCTGCTCTTTTGCCTGAACGCATAAATATGTTGGCGCAAGGTGGTGGGATAGAGTAAATTTTCCATGCCTTCACTAAGTAATAATGGAATAGCTATACATATACGTACATACCTTTGTACATACATGCATGCTTGCCAAGTATTATGTATACTGTGTATTTTATACGTACCTATATTTGTGTTATTTTTTGTTTTGTTTTGTTTTTTGTTACCTTCATCTTAGGTTTCTTTCTTTTTTTTTTTTTCTTACGTTGCTTTTTATTTTCTTACCAAAAAAAAAAAAAAAAAGAAAAGAAGTATTTTTAGCAGCAAATTATGCAGCCAACAGCAGTGTGTACAACAACAGCAAGAACAATAAGCACAGCTTGCATATATATACACACTCACACACACACACACACACACCTACACACATATACACCCGCATTCACATCCGCACAGCAGCTGCAGCTAGAGAGAATATTGCGCATACGCCTAATGCACCAAACTCCATAAAAGAAATGAAGCTGCCAGCCAACGAGCCAAAAGTTGAGGCTAACACAAAATTGCGTCGTCATCTTTGTTCTATGTGTTTCTATATATATATATATATAGATATATGTACTTATATACGATATTTCTGTTGTTGTTTGTGTGTGTGTGTGTGTGCCGCCAGCTTAAATCCAAATGCCAACTGCAAAAATGGCCTACGTTTTTCTTCCTTATGTTGCCCTCAAAATTAAACTCAATATACACAGTGATGAGGATAACAATGATGATAAGGATAATATTTATAATGATTATATTGATGATGATGATGACTAGAGCCAAAGCCCGATCTAATCTTCAACTTTCTCACTCTTTCTCTCTCTCTCTGTCTGCCTCTCCATATTCATTCAGGTCTTGTACGATGGTAAACTATCGAATGCCATTGTCTTCATGTACAATCCGGTGGCAACCGATGGTCAACTCTGTTTGCAGTCATCCCCCAAAGGAAATGTTTCATATTTTGTACACACGCCGCATGCGCTGATGCTGCAGGTAAGTAAACATCTATTGAGAAGGTCCTACCCAGGACGAGACCCACTGAGCGCACACAAACATAACTTCCATGCCGGATTTTACGACACGAGCGCATGTTTTGGCATTTCTTATTAGCTCGCCACCTCTCACCATTCACCGCCCACTTTCTATTACTAGGTCCTGTCTCACAGGACCTTCAGCCACGATGGCCATGGTCCTCTTCCTTCCTTAATGCGCAGAGTTGAGCCTTGTAGGCTCCAAACAAAATTATTCAATAAATTTTGTAGTAATTTCTTATACAAACAACACAAATCATCTAAAATAACAATAACAATGAATTAAAACGGCACAGTGGGTTGAGTATAAGGCAGAAAAGCAAACTAGAATTCTAAAAACAACTGTGCCCAACAATTGAAAACAACTGATTCCACCTGTGGATAAGGACATTTTCAATTTGATGCATTAAACACAATTCGGAATACTGAAACTAAATCCATGAAAACACAAACTGAATCTAGTCTTTTGCTTTCCCAATTTCAACTAATCTAATACGCATAATGTTAATGTTACAGGATGTCAAGGCTGTGGTCACTCATTCAATACACTGTACCCTCAATTCCATCGGTGGCATCCAAGTGCTCTTTCCACTTTTCTCCCAACTAGATATGGCTCACGATGGTATTGGCGATATCAAGAGAGATCCAACATTATGGTAAGTAAAAAGGAGACATTGTTACGGTGGTCGACTGCTTATCGACTCATCGACATCTTCGTCGTTTACAGCTCGAAACTGTTGGGCTTCATCTGTGAGCTAGTGGAGACATCACAGACAGTGCAACAGCATATGATACAGAATCGTGGATTTTTGGTCATATCATTTATGCTGCAACGTTCCTCGCGGGAACATTTGACGCTCGAAGTTCTGGGCTCTTTTCTCAATTTGACCAAATATTTGGTTACCTGCCTATCGGCCAACAGTGATCTGCTGCTTAAGCAGGTAAGTCTCGGCTAGTTGATGGTACGGGGATATTTTTCATATTGAAATACAAAAATTTGCTTACATCTCAATCGAAAACTGAGTCCATCAAAATAAAGATGTATAATATATGGGACCACGCTGCGTATGCGCAATGTCTGCCAAGCATGTTATCCTCGTTTGTTTGAATTTAAATTGAATTGAATGTTAAAACTAAACTAACTAAATTAAACAAATATTAATATTTTATGTCTCTATGTTATGTATTGATATCAATTATGATTATTATTATTATAATTATTATTATCATTATTATTATTAGTATTATTAACTTTGTATGTAATTAAGTTTGAGTTTAAGTGAATATGAAATCAAAGTCAGGCATGGAAATTCTCTTTAACTCTTTTGGTTTGTTTTGTTTTGTGAGCATTTCATGGAAACAAATTATTTTAATACCTTCCGTTTTTTCGTACCCTTTTTTTTGTGAGAAAAAACATGTGTATCTTTACAAAAGCCTATATACATATCTATCTATCTCTCTCTCTCTCACTCTCTTCCTTGTTGTTGTACTCTCTCTCTCTCTCTCTCTCTCTCTCTCTTTCTCTCTCTTCTACACCTTTGGGTGTTTTTACTATATTTTGTTTCTTTTATTTCTTGGTTCCCTTTGCGGCATGATAATACCTCTGCAAACAAATTCAAAATGATATGCTCTATCTATCGAACATTCTTTTTGTATCACCCACACTTCGGCCCTTCTTGTGTCTGTGTTTGCCTTGTGATGATGACGGCTTACAGTTGAACACGGGCCTTCGTAATCCCTTCAAAAAGTAAACACCAAAATAAAACCGAAATGTATATGCACATACTGTTATATTTATGCTACATTCAATACACATATATGTTCAAAAAACACTTATATTAAGTAACTGCACTTGCCAATCTTTTAACCAAACATTTAACACTTGGGACATCCCTTTGTCTCTTGTCTTATTTACCCCTTAAACAAAAAACATATTAGCATTTCCTTCAGGAATGTTGACATAGTTAGAAAGTTATGCCTAAATGTTTTCTGACTTGTGTCCAGAAATCTAATAAAACAAATTGAATGAAAGACACAACTTCAATATTCTTTTATGAAATTGAAATTGTTATTCCTTTTATCAACCAATCTCTCTTGCTCTACCTCCCCCATAAATATGCATGGTGGATAGATGTTTTTCAGACTCTCTTCTCATATTTTCGAATTGAGTTTCAACTATATTTCCGAAACAAAGAATTTCGTTATAAAAAATTGATTGCATACTTTGGGGAGATCAGATTGGAACTGCTAATATGAACATCGTTTATGTTTCAAGTTTTGATTTTTCTATCCGCTACTCAGAAATGAAAAATGTACACATATTTATCAAGAAACTTTTTGAAAACGAAATATGTATGTGAACATATATTTCAATACTTAATCCGATTTATTCATGAAATAATCTTGACCAAATTTTTATGAAAACAATAGTTAAAGACATCATAAGCACGCATTACATGACAATATTTGATAAATTGGGTATATGAGGTTATGAAATTTGGAACGGATTCTTTCCGTTCATACACTGCGTAGCGGATATATATATACGCCTATCATATGTACGTACGTATTTGCAATCGGAATAATTCGATTCGAATGTATGTACTTGGTGGCACACGGCATGTTTCTTTAATTCCGGCACTTTAAATGATATTTGCATGTGTTTTGGCTTTGGCTTTTAATAAGCTTTGCTGGCTATATTCAACGAATAATAACTTAATAATTGGCTTAATTTAGCTCTTTTATTTTCAAGAAATTCGTCTTTTGTTGCGCGCACAATTTTCTTTTATAAACGCTTTATTAATAAGCTTTGCTTAACTTTACTTTGAAAGCGATCAAAATTAATGAGACAAAAAAATTGCAAATTATTTTTAGTCATAAATAAATAAAAACAAGAAATATGAAAAAAGAGAACGTGCAAATTAATTACAACTTAACTGTTCTTCTTCTACTTTGTCTGCTCTCTCGCTCTCTCACTCTCACTATTTCTTTCTCTCTCTCTCTCTCTCTCTCTCCCCCGCTCTGTCTGTCGCTCTCGCTCCCCTTCGATCTAAAACTTTGTTACACGTACCATTTATTCTCATGTTTCATGAATCCTTCGTCACTTACATACACACACCCATATACACACGTACACTCACCCACGCCTAATATGATACACAAACGCATACGTAAAATCTTCTTAATTTATCGATAACTTCTGTCATCACCATACAATAATCGATCGAACAACAACAATAACAACAACAGTTCTACCAGGTGAAGCTCAATTCTGCGATTTATACTCTACATAACCTACAAATATAAAGTTTTGTTCCATTTCCGTTCCGTTACATTCCGTTCCGTTTGTGTCGTTTATTTTGAGTTACATACATACAAATACTTAAATACGTTATATGTGTATTACCGCTCTCTCTCTCTCTGTCTTTCTCTCTCTTGTATTATGAGAAAATATTGAATGTAAAATGTAAATCTTATAAAAGTTTTATTTTGTTTTTGTATAATCTATTACGCCACAAATATATATGTATATATATGTATGTGTGTATGTAGAGACGACCACCAGAGGGAGCTCTGGAATGGGTCTTAAAGTTGTATATATACCGACATAACTACATTTTGTTAAATACCTGCGCTCTCATTTCAATCATGAAACCACATTAACCACGTAATCTTTTAAAGTTTTGCATTTGCCACATAAGCCACAAATTCCTCAACCTCATCCCTCCATCTTACTCTTTATCTCTCCTAAATATAAAGTAAACATATACATATGTACATACATACATACATATATCAATTCATGCCATTCCATATTTCGTCATTCGGTTCGACGCCACGTCCATTTATTCGATGTGTCATTTGGATAATTGAAAGAAATCGTTTGCCTGCCTCGCCCTTAATTGCTATATAAAACAATTGCAGACAATTTATACTGCTCCTTCTCTTTTATCATCCCATCCATCTATCCATCCATCCAGCCCATCGTCTCACCCTTTATATCACTCAGACTCATACTCATGTTAGCTTTAAATGAACAAAAAAAAAAAAAAAAAACGAAAAAATACGCACACACCTATGCATGGAAAACTTTTTGTAAAATTTTATTTCTGTTTTCTGTTGAAAAACAATTTTTAAATTTGCCACCTCTTTTTATGCTACAAACACTCATGCAGACACATAAACTCGTATGTTTTTCGGATATCGTGCACAGTTTTTAATTGGGAAAACTTGTGTTCTCCATTCTGAGAGGTGTTGCAACTTTGTTCTTTTTCTTTTTCGTTTGCAGTTGCTATTGTAGGAAAATATCGAAATTCAGGAGGCATACATACATACATACATCATCATATCAAGCAATGCATATATGAATAATGAATATATGTACATACGTGTGTGTACCCAACTTGTTCATGTGCGTGTATGGTTAGGCAATAAGGGATTACATTTAAATTATAGATATAGGCGATATATATAGATCATATCATACATCATTTATACATATTTTGTAGCTACTTAACTAGTTTAAACTGATATAACTATTTATATTATTATAATCATAATCTTATTGTTAGCTTAATATAGCTTAATGTATACTTACTTACCAATTACTTTGTTAGAGAAACTGACAAGACGACAAGTCATCCCGTTTCGTGTTTCTCGTTACTTGTTGGAATGCCTTACTAGATCCATCTTCATTGATTGTTTGATAATAACATTAAACGTTGATTTCTCTGTTTCTTTTTTGTTTTATATTCGTTTACTTTGTGGAATTTCGTTTCGATCGCATTGATTGATTGATTGATTGCTGTTTTGCTGCATGTGTTATCCATCGTTTATCCAAAATATGTATAATCGAATCCTACTACTACTACCCATCAAACAAACCAAATATAAATCCCCCAACCAAACCCAAACAATATATAAATCCAACGACCAAAATATGAAAAAAAAAAAAACCCAACAACAATCAACATATGAAACTCATATATAACCGTATGTATACCAAACAAAAAAAACATTTTTACTCGTTCAATTTTACTCCTTACTTACTACTCGCTGCTACTTTCCTATTAAATGATCTATCTATCTATCTACATATGTATCTTACTTCTCACTCTTTCTATAACAACTTTTAATCTTCTTAAACTCATCACACAATACTTTTACTTGTACATACATCGATCATATACAAATCACTGACACACCACCACCACCACCACCATCATCATAACCACCCAACCAACCACCGAGTCTCTTTTGCCCGAGGACAGCATTAGTTACTTGACTAATTTCTTGCAGTTGTTCTGTTTCTCGTTTCTCACGTGGCAGCTGCTCGATCATGTTCTTTTCAACCCAGCTTTGTGGATCTATACGCCAGCGAATGTACAGGCACGTCTGTACTCATATCTGGCCACTGAATTCTTGAGCGACACACAAATCTACAGTAATGTTCGTCGAGTGAGCACTGTCCTGCAAACAGTGCACACTCTTAAATACTACTATTGGGTGGTCAATCCCCGTGCCAAGAGCGGCATCATACCAAAGGGCTTAGGTGAGTCTGCTGCGATAGTGGGGGAAAACTTGTGAAATTCATGGCTAATTTTACAGATGGACCGCGACCAGCGCAAAAGGATATACTAGCCATTCGCGCTTACATTCTACTATTTCTGAAGCAGCTGATTATGATCGGCAATGGCGTCAAGGAGGATGAACTGCAAAGCATACTCAACTATTTGACGACCATGCATGAGGTGAGTTGTGAGCTGCAAAACAAAGGAACATCTGTAACATTTGATTTTATAGGACGAGAATTTGCATGATGTTCTGCAAATGCTCATCTCATTGATGTCCGAGCATCCCAGCTCTATGGTACCTGCCTTCGATGTGAAGCACGGTGTGCGCAGCATATTCAAATTGCTGGCAGCCGAAAGTCAATTGATACGCCTACAGGCCCTAAAGCTATTGGGCTTCTTCCTCTCAAGAAGCACACACAAGTAAGTAGATTCCTGATATCTGATGCAAAAGCTACGATCGATCACTCAATTAACTACTTTCACTCTCTCTCTCTCTCTCTATCTTTCTCTGTCTGTCTATTGTTTTGTTTGCAGACGTAAATATGATGTGATGTCACCACATAATTTGTACACTTTGCTGGCTGAACGTCTGCTCCTGTACGAGGAGTCACTATCCCTGCCCACATATAATGTGCTCTATGAGATCATGACCGAGCATATATCACAGCAAATCTTGTACACACGCCATCCAGAACCAGAGAGTCATTATCGCCTGGAGAATCCAAGTAAGTAGAGAGTTATTTTCCTTTTGTACTTGTAGCTAGGTTATATCTTTTGAAACCCCTTTGCGTCCTCCCAGTGATCCTTAAGGTGGTTGCAACTCTCATTCGGCAATCGAAGCAAACCGAGTCGCTGATCGATGTAAAGAAACTGTTTCTGCAGGATATGACACTGCTGTGTAACAGCAATCGTGAAAATCGCCGCACTGTTCTTCAGATGTCTGTATGGCAAGAATGGCTCATTGCCATGGCATATATTCATCCAAAGAACTCGGAAGAGCAAAAGATTAGTGATATGGTTTACTCACTATTCCGCATGCTGCTTCATCATGCCATCAAGCATGAATATGGCGGTTGGCGTGTATGGGTAGACACGTTAGCCATTGTCCACTCGAAAGTGTCATATGAGGAATTTAAATTGCAGTTCGCCCAAATGTATGAGCATTATGAGCGACAGCGTACGGATAATATCACGGATCCGGCCTTAAGGCAGGCGAGACCAATTAGCACGATAAGTGGCTGGGAACGTGAGGAGTTGCAGCAGCAGCAAAATGGTGCTGTCAGTCCCATACCGAATCCCAATTCAAACTCGCAACAACAGCCAGCAATATCCATGGCCTCATTAGAGGATGCTCCTGCTGTGGAGGAAGAAGTTGAAGAGATGGAGAGTCTCAGTGTGGAGGCTGAAGTAGAAGCGGATCCTGACGCTGAAGCTGACAACGAGAATGAGAATGATGCTACCGAAATAGATGTAGAGCCTGAGCCAGAAACGGAGGCATGTGCCTGTATCGAACAGCCGGCGACGGAGGTTGTGTCAAATAAATCCGTTATAGCTAACATTTCCGATGTATACAATGAGCAAATCAAAACAGACGAAGCCCTTCAGGCAACAACTGCAGCACCCACACGCACTTGCAATGGTAGCCATGACGAAGCCACGGAAACGAGCAATGAACTCAAACCAGAGTCACCAACGAATGGTGGCCAAGCGGCTTTGAAGGAGACACTACAACTAAGCGACACAATGGATGTAGAAGAACTTGAGTTGGCTACGGCCAAGGATTCGCTAGATGCAAATGAACATGTGGCCCAGGTGCTAAAACTATCGGAGGCTGCATTAGATAAATGCAAACTGGCAGTCGATGATGTCTTACAGGAAGCATCTTCAGTTCTCAAAGATGAAGAGATCGAATTGGCTGTCAATGAGGTGGTCCAGGGAGTTCTTAAAAGTGAAAGTAAAAAGACGCCAGCTCAAGCGACGCAGGAAACTAAAGATGCCAAAGACGGTGACGAAGATCAAGAAGATGATGTGTCTCGGCTCAATAGCAAGAATTTGCTTAATAACAATAATGAAGAGCAGATCCTTGATACAAAATTGGAGAAGGAGACGGAGACAAAGACGCAAGCACAGGCAGAGGAAATCGAAGTGAATGCCAATGAGATCAGTCAAGGTCCGGCCAAGACTAGCGAAAACGAAACAACGTTCGAGGCGAAAAAGGAAACGGAAACAAAACCCGAAAGTGAGCAAACAGAGACCAGTAATCAAAAGACTGAAGATTCAACAGCTAATAAGCTAAACAATAATGATAAATTGGAAAACGAAATCAAGGTAACGACCAGTGAGGAGCATCTCAAGAGTCCACCATCAACAGAGACGGAAAAGGAGCCAGCAAAGCTTCCAGAACCGACACCAAACCCATTAGATTCGCAATCCGCAAAGCCAGATGTCCATCCTGAGCCAGTAAGGGAGGAGAATCTATTGCATTTGACTGACTCCGAAGAAGAACAGACGGATGATGTTGTGGCCAGTGCAGTTCGCGACATTGTTGAACAACTAATTGAAAAAGTTATAGACGCCACGCAAGCAGAAAACGAACAGGAAACAGAAACGGAAACGAACAACAATGAGGTGCCCACCGCTGTTGTTAAAGAAGTACCAGAGAGTACGGAACTACCAGAGAGTGTATCAGCGGCGACTGCCCAAGAAATTGTCCAAGAAGTGGTTGAAGCAGCTCTTGACTTGGTCGAAGAAAGTCAGATCGAGACAGCGGCCGATCACGAGGTCGTGACAGAGACGAGTGAACAAGAGCATGTAACCGAGATCGTGAGCAAAGTCCTGGACAATCTAGTGGAAGAAACTGTCAAAACAGTGGCCGCCGAGCAAACCACACAGACATCTCCCGAGCCTTTAGATAAACCAGAAATCGAGACACCTGAGACACCGCCGCAGACGCCATCTCCAAAATCAGCAGCAACAACGGCAGCGCCATCTGCTGCAGTCAGAGTAAAGCCTCAAGAAGTTGATTCTACCACTCAAACAACACCAAAGAATGAGGCAGGTCAACAGATTATGGAGATAACAGGACAAGAGGCAGATGCCCAATTGGTAGACTCTATCGAACAGCAGCAATCAACAGAAGTCTCAGCCCAGCTTAAGGCCAATCACTATGGTATGTTATGAAACATTGCTTGATTCATGTTTATTCAAATTGAACCCGTGTATTATTATCTACTTCTACTACTTGTATTAGCTGGCAGTAATGCAAACAGCATTGAAATTAATGCCAATTCAAAGCAACAGCAGCAGCAGCAACAACAACAGCAGCAGCAACAGCAACGTACTAAATCGGGATCAACGCGACCCATGTTCAGTCCTGGACCTACACGTCCGCCTTTCCGTATACCGGAATTCAAATGGTCCTACATACATCAGCGGCTGTTAAGCGATGTGCTCTTCTCGCTGGAAACGGATATACAAGTCTGGCGTAGCCACTCGACAAAAAGTGTCCTTGACTTTGTCAACTCTAGTGAGAATGCCATTTTTGTGGTGAATACAGTGCATTTGATTTCACAACTGGCCGATAATCTAATCATTGCCTGTGGCGGCTTATTGCCTCTGCTGGCCAGCGCCACATCGCCAAATGTAAGTTTTACAGTCTCTCTTTAGATTTGTGGGGGTAATCAATTGTTTAAGCGATATGCTGGGATTATTGAAATTTACTGGCTAACTAACTTAATGCCCATTTAATCATTTGTTTGTTTGTGTTCAGTCCGAATTGGACGTTTTAGAACCAACACAGGGTATGCCCTTGGAAGTGGCCGTATCCTTTCTGCAGCGTCTCGTTAATATGGCCGATGTTTTGATCTTTGCCACCTCGTTGAATTTCGGTGAATTGGAGGCCGAAAAAAATATGTCAAGCGGGGGCATATTACGTCAGTGCCTGCGTCTAGTCTGCACCTGTGCTGTGCGCAATTGTTTGGAATGCAAAGAGCGAACGCGTTACAATGTGGGAGCCTTGGCCCGCGATGTTCCCGGAGCGGCACATTTGCAGGCCCTAATACGCGGTGCCCAGGCGTCGCCAAAGGTGCGCACACATACACACACCTTGCAGTCACATTTCATTTCATTAAACAAATTGAATAACTCTATTTCAGAATATTGTGGAATCAATCACCGGCCAATTGTCGCCGGTGAAAGATCCAGAGAAGCTCCTCCAAGATATGGATGTGAATCGTTTGCGCGCTGTCATCTATCGTGATGTGGTGAGTTGGTCTGAATGGCGAAATTCGAACTATTGTAGAATTTTCTAACTTCCTCTTTTGTTCCCTCTCTTTTGCTCTATTTCCTTCTGTATACAGGAGGAAACGAAACAGGCTCAGTTCCTATCACTAGCCATTGTGTACTTCATTTCAGTATTGATGGTATCCAAGTATCGTGATATTTTGGAACCACCTGCGGAGCCACAAATCCAACGCCAATCGCCAGTGCTTCAACGCACAGCTGGCAGCGGCAACAGCGGTAAGTTTTGTCTAATTTAACTTTCTATATATTGTTACTTAACAAATATTTCCAATATATATCTCTTCATATATAAACATATAATTATTTTATTATATATAAAATGAAGTCGTTTTACTATACCCTTGCAGTGAGTAATTATATATTTAGTTTTGTTGGGTTTTAATTTCCCCATGAATCTGTGCTCTGACAGTTGATTAGTCCATCCGCTTTCGATTAAACTAGATAGAACGCTTAACAAATATCTTTACTCAATTGAATTAGATAATAGTTAACTCATTATATCTGTTGACATGGGAGATAACACTTTCTATATTTTATTAACAGATCTGCAAGGGTATATAAACTTCGATGCTTCGAAGTATGTTATGTGGGTATCAAAGTATATTTTTATATACTTGATGTATAATTTTTTCTAATTTTTCAAGAAATATTTGGGGATTTATATATCAATTTTAATTGATTTGTTTTTTTTTTTTGTTTTTTATTTTTTTTGTTTCCGGTTTACCTATTATAGTCTCTGTCTACCTGTGTTTGTTTTGATTATGGGTTTCATCCTTGTTTGCATCTGTTTCCGTTTCCGTTTCTGTTTCTGTCTCGCTCGTCTTCGTCTTTGTCTGCGTCTTTGCCTTCTTCTGCTTCGTCTTTGTCTCTATGTCTCGTCTGATTTTGCTCATTTCGTTGTCTTGATTTCTTTTCTACTGCACCAAAAAAGGGAAATGTTAAATTACACCTGAATTTTCTTCTACTTGATATTTGTATCCTTTGTTTCACATGCGTTCCATTCAATCATTGATTCGTTCATGTGATTTTCGTTTCGACAATTGGAGCTTGTTTCATTTCTTTTGATTTGGGTTATTCTTGTCATACTCTTATAATATATATTTTACTGAGTTTATATACAGCTAAACAAATGTGTTGTTCTGTATATTCATAGTGGTAGTCGTAACGACCCAACACCCCCCCACCATCACTTCCTTCTCCCCTTACAATGAACAGCAAATTAATCTCAGCTAGGCGCACTTTCATGGACCTTCATCTTGTTCTGTTTTCCGTTTTGTCTATCGTTTACCTTTTAGATTTTGATTTTGTTTCATTTGAACTCTAATCACTTAGCTTTTAAGAAAACACATTGAAAAAGAAACACAATACAAAAACAAACCGCAAACAAAACATTAAGAAGAGAATCAAAACTAAGAAAAGACAAACAAACCAAAAAAAACTCATCATGTGTTGTTGGTCCGTTTTTCATTTTTCCTTTTCTTTGTTTCCTTTTTTATTCTGCTGCTTTTTCGGATTGTACAAATAACAAAAAATAAAATAAAACAATATATATATATGATAACCAACAACAAAAACAAAAACCGCTCGCCACGCCCACCATCCCTCCCCCCGAAAAAACCACCAAAAACAATTCCTCTGTAAATATTCATAAAACAACAAAAAATATATAAACTTTAGAAGCTGCCAGTGCTCGCCCCTTATTCCCCCAATGGTCGCATCATGTCTATCCACAATTTTTGCCCGAGTCGCATCAGAATCATGTGTCTGCCGGCAACATGCAAGAACAACAGCAACAACAACAGCAGCAGCAACACTACTACCAGCAGCAACAACAGCCGCCTCACAGCAATCACTCACATCATCACATGGCTGGAAGCTACTATCAACAGCAGCAGCAGCAACAGCAACAGCAGTTGCAGCAACAGCAATTGGGTGGCAATATTTCGCCCACTCCTTTGGCCACACACTCGACAAGTTCATCGGCGAGCTCGACGGCCACTTCGCAGCCAGCCTCAAGTTCATCTCTTTCCAGTTTGGCATCGCAAGGTCAGCAGCAAACCCACAGACAGATCCACAAACAACAGCAACAGCAGCAGCAGCAATATCACACGCACCAGCAACAGCAACAACCGCACTATGCTATGATCAATGGTCATCAGCAACAACAACCGAATGGAAAACATAGCAGTGGAGGACACTATGAGAATGGGTCGACAGGTGCAGCCGCAGCAGGAACTGTCTATCATCCGCACGCTCATTCACATTCGCATCCGCATTCCCATGCCTATATGCGTAATGTCGACCAGCAGCATCAGAATGGACATGTTTTAGCCGAATATATAAATGGTCATGGTAATAACAACAACGCCATGATGAACAATATGAGAAATCTAAGGAATGGTCATAATAATCCAAACTCATCAACGGCAACTGCCGCTGTTGATGTTGGTGCTGCTGCTGCTGGTGGTGGTGGTGGTGGTGCTGGTGCTGGAGGCATGCCTGGCATGGGTATTGGCATGGGTATGGGCATGGGCATGGGCATGGGCCTAGGCATGGCTGATGGCAATGTAGGTGGAGGTGTTGGCGGCGGTGGCGTCGGCGGTGTTAATGCTTACAAGACAAATGCCATAAATAATAATTACCGCTACAATGGACGCACCGGCAATGTGTCTGGCTCTGGAACAGGTATCGCTCGCTTTAGCTCTATAACAGCGAACATTTTCTTTGTCTTTGTTGATTGTATTTATAAATGTGTGTGTGTTTGTGTGTGTGTGAGTGTATCTGTGAGTGTGTGTAGATTAGAAATGTATATTTCTTTCTCTCTCTTCATCTATCTATCTCACTCTGTGTGTTTAGAGTATAAGTTAGGTCTCACTCTCTCTCTCTTTTTCTCTATCTATCTCTCTCTCTCTCTTTACTCATATAAGAATTTGTATATAGTTATATGGATAGATTTAGATATATATGTGCACCTTAATTTATATTTAGATATTTGAAATTTATTACTTATCAGTTATTTGTTATAATAGCAATCGAATATTCAATTGTCTATTGTTTTTTTTTTTTTTTTTGGTTTCTTTTGTTCTGTTTCTGTGCCTTTTGTATAGCTTTCATTTGCTTTGAATTCTGTTTCTATCGTTTTTTTGTTTTGTTATTTTGCTGTTTGTGTATGTATTTTGTTGCTCATTTTATGCGTTTCAATTTATTCGGTTTTTGCTCCATTTAATTGCATAAATACAATCATCCATAGCAATTTGTAAATATGTATGCCGTACAGTTTTCTTTTTTTTTTTTTACCACTCCCTTGTGCTCCAAACTCGCAGTTTTCTTTTATTTTGTGTGTGCGTGTGTGTATGTACATATATGTGTTGAATAAATAAAACATTCAAATAAAACTCTAAACCAAAGGGAAATAGTACTTTTTCAACAATTAAGCAATGAACTATTTCATCACACAACTGAAAAGTACGTCTCAATATATTAGAACTTAAAGATCAAAGAATATTTTCCACCACTTTTATGTGTGTGTCCTTTTTCTATTGTATATAAAATACATTCTCTTAAAGGAAAATCTTTAACTTTTGTTCGGACGCATCTCAAAACTGATTACAAGTTAGATAAATACATAGCTTAAATTTCTTTTCGATTTTCAAATAACTTCTCTAAGCAATGATTCGCTAAGAAAATCAAAATAAGAATTGTCCGAATTTGTATTTGAGGAGAATAAATCAATAGATCAATTGAAGGAATCTGTCTTTCTTCACACATTAACATCTCTATTTGTCTATTTATATATATATATACATACTATGTACATACATACATACATACATATGTATATGCATTAACTATTTATGATAATAATTCCATTGTAAACAAATCAAAAGCGAACGTAAAGTATGATTCTATCAACTGTTTTTGCGGCACATTAATCGAAAGAAGATTTAGGCGTATTAAAGTATTAAGTTAAATCAAATCGAAATAATATAATTCCCATTTGTATTCAGTTTTTTTTTTTTTTTTTTGATTTTCTCGTTTTTCTGTTGCACTTCACTTTTGTTTGTTGTTTGATTTCCCTCATTTTGAAGTGCTTTAAATAGTTGAAGAATTATCCTTTTTGTTTATTTTGTTTTCCTTTCGCACAATACAGCGCACATACAATACATAAATACATAGATTTATGGAAATTCATAATTCCGTTGATTTCATTTCCTGGTTCCATATTCGGTTGGTTTTTTGTTTTCTTTATGTCTACCGATTTTTGGTTACGCATGTTGATAGAACAAAATTTATAATTTTTTGTTATACATATATTTTGAGTTTGATTTTCGTAAGAGAAATAGCAGCAGCAGCAGCAACGACAGCGACGTCGACGTTGGCTAATTTGTTTCAGGTGTGTGGTTGTGTGTGTGTGTCTGTGTGGTATATGTTGATTCATGTTGGGAAGGTGGTTAATGTGCAGTAATCGATTTATGCTCTTAAAAAGTGTAATCTATCTTTGTAACCGACACACACAGACACGCCAGATACACATACATTCTTACTTATGCTGAGCTTAATGCTGCCCAGCCACAAAATGACAGGAGCAAACAGAATTTTTTGACAGATCAAGGCGGCTTTTACATGAGGCAAAAACTAGAAGAACTTTCATACCATGCGACTTCTCCTCTTCATCCTGCTGCTACTCCTCCTCACCATCATCACGCTCCTCCTTCTTCATTTGGCTTTTCCACAAGCTTTGTCAGCAGAAATTTCATTCAATTTTTCTTCATTTGCCACGCGGAGCGAACGAGATGGACACACAGTGAGAATGAGAGGGAGAGAGAGAAAGAGACAGAGAAAAGGCCATCAGGGCCATGAAGCGCGAAAAGTTCTTTTCCTCTGCAATAAAACATAATTCGTTAATTTTACATTTTATGAAAATGAATTACATGAAAATTATACAATTTGCCATCCATGCATATACATGAAAATGTGTCTGTGTGTGTGTGTGTGTGTGTCTGTCTGTGTGTGTGCGCATAAAATATTTCACCGACAGGCCATAAAATGGCATTCGGCACGCTTGCAATTTTAAAAATTGCCTCTGGACATGCCCATACCAAAACGTGTATTCAAAAAAAAAAAAAGCAACAAAAGAGAAAAGCGATGTAAGAGAGATTGACAAAAAGTTTTCCATTTGTCTTTGTTTTCCATTTGTAACAAATATTCTATATACCACAAGTTGAAGAGATATTACATAGTAATTATTCTTTAAAAACTACAAACTACATTTTATTCAAAACCAATTCTCAGTTGTCTCAGTTGAGACATTTGTTTTAGAGGACTTCATCACCTCCTTCTTGATCAAACGCCTTTACGATTCCCGAATTTTTCAAAAATTCTTATAGAGTATTGGGCCAAAAAATGCTGGGACAACCTTTCCATTATTAAATTAATGGCAGCGACAAAAATGTAAATTAGTCGCAACAATAAAAGAAAATGAAAAACGGAGAGGGGATAATTTAAAACCGAATAAAAAAATGTAGAAATGTGGCAAAAGGAAAAGCGACAAAAAACACAGTTTATACAACTGTTGGAGCCGATAAAATCTTCCGAATGTTGTACAGAAGTAATTTGTGGTGCGCTCCCTCTATTTTCCACACTTTTTCTTCCTCTCTCTATCTGTGTGTGTGTGTGTGTGTGTGTCTGCTATGGAAGGAGGTCGGGGAAGGCGTGTCGGAAAAATTATTGCAAAAGCCGCAACAAAAACCTGAGTGGAAAAAAGTGTAACACACTCATAAATTTCAATTAAGCCACAGCGAAAAAAAGAGAAAAAAACAGAAAAAACCTAAAAACGAATAAAAGGAACGAGAAAAATAGTCAAAATGTTAAACAAGGTTAATTTGCCGGGGATAAACGCAGACCAGGAAGACTGAGAATAGAAATTCCCCATACTAATTATTACCAGATAAGAGAACGCCAGTAGCTCTAGCAGTTGGTCATGAAGCATGAAGAAGAAGAAAGAGAAAATCTTTTAAGTCGTTAAGGCCTCATACCAAATCATAATTTCTGCTATTTAATACGGATTTTTGATGAATTTCAGATGGACAGATTGACTGTTTGAATGTGAATTTCGAGAATAAAAGAATAATAAGAATAATAAGAGAATAAAAAAGAAGTCTGTATTTATAGGCATAGCTAAGAGTGAATGAGTCTGTATGCGAATGTAAGAGATAGATGTCTGAACATTAACTATGGTTTTCTATGAATTTCATTTTAAATTTGTTTTTTGTTAAAGCTTTTCCAATCGACAATTATTTACGTAATATATTCCAAGTATTTTCGTATTGTAATGATGAGACCTATTGAAAGGAAAAAATCAATTTGAATGACGAAAAACTATGCCACATTAGGCCACAATTTAATAATGCTTCATTCTCAATTCCGCAGGTGCACGCCAAATTCAGGACAGCGACTATGAGATAATCGTTGTCGATGAGAACAATCCCTCAGTGCTGGCCGATAATGATTCACATTCCAGTGGACCGCCATCGATCAAGGTGAGCATTTGTTTGTCATATACTTGTGAAATCGTGAGACTTATATATGTAGATATTATATATACATATATGTACCTGTATATTAATCTATTCGGTTAGCTAAGGTTTATGAGAAAGATCAAAGAAAAAGTAAAGCTGCAAAAGCACTTTGCATGTTTTAGTTACTTCATAAGTCAATTGAGTGAATGTTTCATATACATGAATATAAGTATATATACATAAATATATATACATTGTGTATGTGAACTTATTTAGTAGGTTTAAAAAAACAAAATTTATCATTGAACTAATTTTTTTAACTAATTTGAAACAATACAACAACAACAACAACAATAACCTTCATTTGCATGTAAAACAAAAATTTTCGACACTTGAAATCAAAAATCAATTGATTATAATCAGACATCAACAACAACAACAACCGTTCATAATAACAATAACAACACAAAGACAACAACAATAACTGCTACAGCAACAACAACAACAACAACTACAACAACCAAAGATACAATTAAAATTCAACAGCAACCATTGTCACCACCCAAGCCAATGGTGCCACAAAAATTGCCAAAGGTAAAAAAAAAACAAAACCGACATCAAAAAAAACATCAAAACCAACAAAAATAAATATTCATTCAGATGATGCAAACAATTTGTGTACATGTCGTAACAGCAAAAACAAAAAACCCACCACCCAATCCACTAACTTACTTAATAACTCACTAAATACTTCTTCACTCCAACTCACTGTGAATTAAACTACCAAAATTTCATTATATTTATACCAGCACCACCATAACGGGCGAAATGTTGACGCACCACCTCGAAACACTAATCATTAGACCACTAATACTGACACTAAAACGTAGTGCTTCAATAGCAATACGAAAGCATTATTTGAATTTTCATGAAATTTGCATTCTTATACCGCGTTTAATTAGTGCACCACCAAACCATCATCCACCATCATCCAGCACCATCAAGACCAACCCTCGCCTCATTCACACATACATCTATAAATATTTATTGCATTCTCAAAATATTTGCAATTTCAATTCACATTTTCTTCTTTGCTTTTTGTAAATTCATAAATATTGCATTTCCATTCCCTTTGTTTGTCATTATTTTACTTTTAAATTGAATTCAAAAGTTATTAACGAAAACAATAAAGCAAAAAAACGAAACAAATAACTTTGCTAATTGAACAACAGACGAAACAAATTATGGCAATAAATAGAAAATAGATATATAATATATACAAATTCAATCAATATTTGCAAGCCAAAGTGGTTAATACTTTAATAGAGCTGGCGAGGAAAAGGGATTAGTTGGGAGGCAAATAGCTAATTGAATTGTCATCAGTTAAAAAGCGTTTGCAAATAATTTCTATGTAACACTAGTTTATTTGAAACTTATGCATAATTAGATTAGTTATGTAAACAAAAAAAAGCCAACCTTATTAATTGATTGAAAAATCAAATTAATAATGAATTTGAAAGCAAACATTGCTATGCCAGGAACTCGAAACTTTCCTCTAAATTCCAATTTCAAATCAAGGAGTGCAAAAAGAGGTGACAAATGTAACAAAACGAAAGAAAAATTGAAGTCCAAAAACTTTACTAACTTTGTTATAAGCAATAATCCACTTGCCCCAAATAGTATGCTATACTTTTTTGAAAACAAAGTGAAATGGCTTATTTAGGTAGAATTCGCTTTAGTCCAACGATGGCAATCAAAAAACGTAAGCATAGAGTAGAAATAGAGGTAGTTATTTAAGCATTTGCTATTTGTTGCTGCATTAAATTTATTCCACTTCATTTCGTTGGATACCAAACATAATTTTACCCCCCACACTTGTACATTCCTTTCGATTTCGATTTGTATGCAAGTTATATAAAGTATATAGCTCTCTCACTCCCTCACTCCCTCACTCTGTAATTCTGTCTCCGTAATCCGATTTATGTGCGTATGTATGTATATGTAAATGTAAATGCTAATGTAACCGTAGATATATGTAAATGTATGTATTCTATGTAAGTGTGTGTGCCAAAGTGTGTTTGTGTGGCAAGTGCAATTAGTGAAATGTGCCTACAATATGTAGCCCCATCAGCATCCACAAGCCGCATTTTTCTTAGCATCTCCCCACACCCCATTCAATTTGTAGCCTTCACTTTTTTTGCGCTCCGGAAAATCGCCTTTCCCTTAATGAACTCTGACATGGTGTGAGTCTATGAGTGTGTGTGCGTGGGTGGGTGGGAACTTCAAACTCCGCCTACACAGCCCTGGGTGCGAAAGGTGTAGGCATATATATCAACTTTTGACGTGACCAAGATGAGAAGAGAGAACGGCCAACTGTGGACTGTGCTGTGGATATTGGGTTATTCTACAGATTTCAATGGGGTTTGGTACTGCTTTTGGGTGTTTCGGGGGTGGAGTTGGAGAGGGGTAGAGGGGCAGAATGGACGGGATTCGGGCAAACAAAGAGGCGATTGATTTCATGTTGATGACATGCTGTACGTAAGCAACAGCTGAGGACATACACCTAGTTACACTTTTGGGTTTTTGGGGTTAACATGCATCAGACGACTCCTTTACCCTAGTTCCCATTCTATATGTCTGTCGACGACCCCGTCATCCTTGCCATCTCCGTCTCCGTCTCCATCTGAGTCTGTCTGTCTGTCATTTTGCTGTTGTATTTGACAGTTGACATTTGTCAAACGCTTAACAAAATTTGTCATATGCCAGAGCCATTTTCGTTCCATTCCAGGGAGTTTTGCCTAATGCCTGGAACTGCTGCTCCTTCTGCTGCTGCTGTTGCTGCTTTTATGCAAATCACTTGACAAACTGTCGCCGTGGTTGGGCATGGCCAAAAACCGAGTGACAGAATGGACAGAATGGGTTGGGTGATGCGTGGGTTGGGAGTGTAGGTGTTAGAGGGTGATGACAAATGCATCATGTGTTGACACGGCGGAAACTCGGTGTGGGCGGGGGATGGGAGGGAATTTTGATTTATAGTCCAATGTCCATAATTAATGCGCAAATGATAGGCATAGAGCACGCACACATACTGGCACATAAACAAGCACACCCACACATCGGCACACCTGCCTAGAGAGTTGACATTTCCCACATCGATTGCTTGAGCATAATCTGTGATACACTTACCATGACTTTATGACTATGACCATAAGTATAACTTCTATTACTATTATCTCTGTCTAATCCAAAATTTCGTAGAGTGTCGATTCGGATGTTGGGTCTTTGAACATGAATTCAACCGAAAACGAAGTGCCAGAGGTGGAATCATCTAGCGAAATACTGATCGACGATCACAAGCCAAGCAATTCCAATGATGAAAGCTGGACGGATGTCAATTTGAATGAAGATGCTGCCGTTCAAGCAGCTAGCGCTGGCATGGTTGTCGGTTTAGTTGATGCCAATGGTGCAAATGCCTCTGATATGGCTAAACATGATGGTATTGTTTCTGGTCAGCAAGGATCTGCAATCCATCATTCACAGCATCAGCAACACCAGCAGCATCAGAGTCAAGAGCGTGGCGATAAGCCGGACTCGGAAATATCTGTTGTCCGTGTACCCGATGGCTATGGATCTTCAACTGGCGCAGGTAGTGGTAATTCTGGCGGTGTCGGTGGCCCTGGTTCTGGATCGGGAAATGACATAAACACCAATAACGCCATGGTCCAGCGTCCACGGGCCGACGAGTTGCCCATGAAGGCACCCGCCTTGGTGGCCCAACTGCCATTGACAACACCGTCCCGCGAGGCCAGCCTTACCCAGAAATTGGAAATCGCTCTGGGTCCAGTGTGTCCTCTATTGCGTGAAATCATGGTCGACTTCGCACCATTCCTATCGAAAACACTTGTCGGCTCCCATGGCCAAGAGTTGCTAATGGAGGGTAAGGGACTGACGACATTCAAGAACTCGCATTCGGTGGTGGAACTGGTCATGTTGCTCTGCTCACAGGAGTGGCAAAACAGTCTGCAGAAGCATGCCGGCCTGGCTTTCATAGAGCTAATCAATGAGGGTCGTCTGCTCTCCCACGCCATGAAGGATCACATTGTGCGCGTGGCCAATGAAGCGGAATTCATATTGAATCGCATGCGAGCGGACGATGTCCTTAAGCATGCCGACTTCGAGTCGCAATGTGCCCAGACTTTACTAGAGAGACGGGATGAGGAACGCATGTGCGATCATCTGATAACAGCAGCCCGACGCAGAGATAATGTGATTGCCAGCCGATTGTTGGAGAAGGTTCGCAACATAATGTGCAATCGCCACGGTGCCTGGGGTGAAGGTAATGGAAACGGCAGTGGCAATGCCAGCAGTGTCAGTGTTACAAGTGGACAATGTTCGCTTTTGCCAAAGAGTACATACTGGAAGCTCGATGCCTGGGAGGACGATGCCCGTCGACGCAAACGTATGGTTCAGAATCCACGCGGATCTTCACATCCGCAGGCCACTCTGAAGGCGGCACTCGAGAATGGGGCACCCGAGGATGCCATTTTGCAGACGCGCGACGAATTTCACACACAAATCGCCGTGTCGCGGGCACATCCATCGTCTCAGCATAGCGGCGAGCTATTGGACGATGCCGAACTGCTTATTGAGGATCGGGAACTAGATTTGGATCTAACTGGGCCCGTGAATATCAGCACCAAGGCGCGTCTTATTGCCCCCGGATTGGTTGCACCAGGTACTGTGTCCATCACCAGCACTGAGATGTTCTTCGAAGTGGACGAGGATCATCCAGAATTCCAGAAAATTGATGCCGAAGTACTCAAGTACTGCGATCATTTGCATGGCAAATGGTATTTCTCCGAAGTGCGAGCCATATTTTCGCGGCGCTATTTGCTTCAAAACGTGGCACTTGAGATATTCCTAGCCAGTCGTACCTCCATTCTGTTTGCCTTTCCCGATCAGCACACGGTGAAAAAGGTCATTAAAGCATTGCCCCGTGTGGGCGTTGGCATTAAGTACGGAATACCGCAAACCAGGCGTGCCTCAATGATGTCGCCTCGGCAATTGATGCGCAACTCGAACATGACCCAAAAATGGCAACGACGTGAAATATCGAATTTCGAATATTTGATGTTCCTCAATACAATCGCTGGACGGACATACAATGACCTCAATCAGTATCCCATCTTCCCCTGGGTGCTGACCAACTACGAGTCTAAGGATCTGGATCTCAGCCTACCTTCGAACTATCGCGACCTGTCGAAGCCCATTGGCGCCTTGAATCCATCGCGTCGTGCCTATTTTGAGGAGCGCTACGAGAGCTGGGATAGTGATACGATTCCGCCTTTCCACTATGGCACTCACTATTCGACGGCTGCTTTCACACTCAATTGGTTGGTCCGTGTCGAGCCTTTTACCACAATGTTCCTGGCCCTACAGGGCGGTAAATTCGATTACCCCGATCGTTTGTTCTCGTCTGTATCATTGTCATGGAAGAATTGTCAACGCGATACATCCGATGTGAAGGAACTGATACCCGAATGGTATTTCCTGCCAGAAATGTTTTACAATTCATCTGGCTATCGGCTCGGACATCGCGAGGATGGCGCTCTTGTGGATGACATCGAACTGCCGCCTTGGGCCAAGAGCCCGGAAGAATTTGTGCGCATCAATCGCATGGCCCTGGAATCAGAGTTCGTTTCGTGTCAACTACATCAATGGATCGATCTGATATTCGGCTATAAGCAGCGAGGTCCCGAGGCCATTAGGGCAACCAATGTGTTCTACTACCTCACCTATGAGGGAAGTGTTGATCTAGACGGAGTTCTCGATCCGGTGATGCGTGAGGCAGTCGAAAATCAAATACGCAATTTCGGACAAACTCCAAGCCAATTGCTAATGGAACCCCATCCGCCACGTAGCTCCGCAATGCATTTGTCGCCAATGATGTTTAGCGCCATGCCCGAGGACTTGTGCCAGATGTTGAAATTCTATCAGAACTCGCCGATCATACACATATCGGCCAATACGTATCCGCAACTATCGTTGCCCTCGGTTGTGACTGTCACGGCTGGCCATCAGTTTGCCGTGAATCGATGGAATTGCAATTACACCGCCTCCGTCCAGAGTCCCAGCTATGCTGAATCACCGCAATCGCCGGGCTCGAATCAGCCGTTGACCATTGATCCTGTTCTTGGTAAGTTATCATCCCCCACCATATTTTTCTCTTCACCCCACTAGAACGCGTCTGCTGTTTTCTTCCCTTGTGTTAGCTGGCCATGGAACGAATAATAATAGCAATGCAGTTAGTCGGCGTCACCTGGGCGATAACTTTAGTCAAATGCTAAAGATTCGCTCGAATTGCTTTGTGACCACAGTGGACAGTCGTTTCCTGATTGCTTGCGGCTTTTGGGACAATAGTTTCCGTGTATTTGCCACCGAGACGGGTAAGTGTATCCACTCACACACAATCCCAACAGTCAGCCCCCTTAACGACTCGTATCCTTTTGCTTTTTTTGGTTGGTTTGTTGTTTTTTTTTGCCTTCTCAGCGAAAATCGTTCAAATTGTCTTTGGGCACTTTGGTGTGGTCACCTGCATGGCCAGATCCGAATGCAATATTACCTCCGATTGCTATATAGCCTCAGGCTCAGCTGATTGCACAGTTCTACTATGGCATTGGAATGCACGCACCCAGAGCATTGTGGGTGAGGGCGATGTGCCAACACCACGTGCGACTCTAACTGGCCACGAACAGGCAGTCACCTCGGTGGTCATAAGCGCCGAGTTAGGTCTGGTAGTGTCCGGTTCGACAAGTAAGTGAAATCTTCGAAAAAAAAAACCTGTTTTGTTTAGAGGATACAAGTTTTGAACGTCCAATATCTGTCTTTCCATCTGTCTGCCCATCCGTTCAGATGGTCCTGTACTGATTCACACAACATTTGGTGATCTGTTGCGCTCACTGGATCCACCGGCTGAATTCCACTCGCCCGAATTGATAACAATGTCCCGGGAGGGTTTCATAGTCATCAACTATGATAAAGGCAATGTGGCGGCCTATACCATAAATGGTAAAAAGTTACGCCACGAGACGCACAACGACAATCTGCAGGTATTAACAAATGCGAACGAATCTCTTTTAAAATGTTTTTGCTAACTCGTGATCACACACGGTGTTGTTTTCCATTTTCCTACCCTATAATTAGTGCATGCTGCTTTCGCGGGATGGTGAATATCTGATGACAGCCGGTGATAGTGGCATCGTGGAGGTATGGCGTACCTTCAACCTGGCACCACTTTATGCCTTCCCCGCCTGTAATGCGGGCATACGTTCGCTGGCCTTAACGCACGATCAAAAGTAAGCGATCCTCAAAACTTTTCTCTAATAACTTATACTTCAAAAATGTATTTGTGAAGGAAATTATTAATCCATTTCTTTTCTGTTTCGTTTATTTCTCTGATGCATTTCACAGATATTTGCTGGCTGGCCTCTCCACTGGCTCGATAATTGTGTTCCATATTGATTTCAATCGGTGGCATCATGAGTATCAGCAGCGCTACTGAATGGATCGATGAATGCGAGACGAAACAAAAAGCAGTAACCTGCTAGATAACAAAGCTGAATCAAATAAAGAGAAAAAAAGCAACCTAAACTTAACAAAACGAGTAACGAGTGGCGAGTGCAACTGATAAACTAAAAGAAGCATGTGACGGGCAGAAGGTAACGAGTGCATTCGTCTCTATTATTATTATTATTATTATTACCATTACTATTATCAACAGTTTTTTTTTTTTTATAGACATTTTACAATTTCTAGGCTAGTAAGCAAACTAATTTTTTTGTCTAGTTATAAATTACGCATTCGACGTGTTGGTGTGAGCGAGAAAACAAAAACAACACAAAAAAGAAAACACAAACAAAAAAAAAAACGAAAATAAAAACTTTTTTTTCTAGCATTACAAACAATAAAATATATATATTTAAATATAATTATAAAATAAAACAAAAACAACAACCGGAAAGTGAAAATATACTAAACGAAAGAACGCAAAGGCTTAAGTAAGTAGTTTAAATAGAACAGAATAGACGAGAATATAAATGAGTGGGAGAAAAAGACAGGCAACCGGAAGCAGAGAGAAGAGGGAATAAAATGAGTTAGTGTTTATAAAACGCAATAATCAGTTATGATAAATCTAGTGAAAACGTTTTCGAAGTAGTTGAAAAAATAAACCAAACCAAAACGAAAACACACGTACACACACCCACACACACAATCACACACACTTATACTAAATATAAAACAACAAACGCAACGACAACACAAAATGAAAATAATGAAAATGAAACTAAGTGGCCAAAAATTAACAAAAAATAAAACAAATAATTAAATTAAATAAAAATACTTGATAAAAAAAAAGAACCTACAAGAATAAAGCCAATTTAAAAAAGATAACAAAAAAAAAAAGTTAATGATTAAATAATGCAAATTTTGCGATTAGCGCGCAATTTCAAATTCAAATTGCAAACAACAAAAAAAAAAAAAAAAAACCCGATGCATAGGTATTTAAAAAGCATGGCAAGATATTTTAAAATATATATATATACTTATATATATGATAAATACATAAATATATAAATAGCACACACACACACACACACACATACACAATACATAACTTGCAAGGGGAAATGTTAGGCAAAACTTATCAGCCAAAGGCAAAGATTTCATTTTCGAAAAAAATTAAACAAAACAAAGAAAAAAAGGAAAACAAAATTGTGAGCACACTTACCAAAATATCGTAAAACATAAATTTATAAATTTCATTGCGTCCAAAGAGAAATAAAAATCGTGAAAAAGGCCTAATTGAAGCTTAAGTATATCCCTCCCCCTCCCTCTATCAACCCATTTGGCCCGCCGCCTCATTGACCCCCATTTACGCGTGCTAAATTCAACTTTTGGCTTACCCAAAATTAAAAAAAAAGAAACCAAAACTTATTCCTAAACATCAAACGTCCACAAATTGAGATATTTACTAATACATGCAAATAAATTTACTTAAATAAACATAAATACGTACGCGTATGTATATGTATTTATACACATTTGCAAAAGATCTGGCAATAAGGCGAACTCAGATACAGAATATTAAAATGTATGGCCTCAAAGATAGATCAGCAAATGCCAAAGTCATATCCTTGGAAGAGCATTTTACTCATCCTTTGCCAGTGTACTTATCCATGCATATGTATACATACATATACATACATCATTACGTATGTATGTATATAAATCATTTTATTTTTCAATCTTAGCTATGTACTTAAATATAGTTTGCATTTTGCAATTGGCATTCGATTGTCTGGAAGACAAACTTTTGTTTCTCAATTCCATCCCTGGGCAGGCATACCACATTTGCACTTAATGTTTAAATTTTGTATATAAAGATATATATATATATATATATATAATCATATATATATAGTTTTTACACAAAACATAATTAAGTATTTCAAGTATGTAGCTTGTGGACAGATATCTTGATAAAACAATTAAGATACAAATAAAACAATTAAATTATAATATAGTTAAATATGATTCATCACACAATCAGAATAATCAAAGGTTAATCAAAATGCTTGTGTGGCTGTGTCTCTGTGTGCGTGTGTGTGTGCATGACGTTTACTTGAGAGAGAGTGTGTGTGTGTGTGTCAAATGCTGTCCACATTTTGCAAACAATTTTAATGCAAACAATTGCAATATTCTGTTGTATCTTTCTTTTTGTGTACATAATCAGATCAATAATTAAACAATTTCCTTTGAGACTTCATTTTGTTTTTGTTTTTCATTCTGACTTCTTTTTCAACAAGTCGACAAAAGAAAAGAACGGATAAGCTATGGATTAGTAATTTAAATGTTGTACATAACTTAAGGGAAATACAAAAAGAAAAAACCAAAACTGAAAAAAGGAAAAAGAAAACGAAAAGAAGAAAAATGAACCTAGCCTAAAGGTATTTTTAAATAAGAAAATGATAAAACCAAAAAAAAAAAAAAAAAAACATAAAAAAAAAATAAAAAACTAACTAACTAAGCTCAGCCAAAATATATATGCAAGAAAACAGACGATTTAAAACAAATAAAAATTTAAAATACTAAAAAAAAATGCAGCAGCCAACTACAACAGTTTTTTTTTTTAAATAAATAATGTTTAGCTATAATGAAGTAAATAAATAAATTTAACAAAAGCAAAACAAAAATGGAAAACAAACAAAAATGCGAGCGCCAACAATTTTTAATTATGCACTTTTTATAGACTATAATGAAAGTAACAACAACTTAAATTAAACCTAAAGGATAAGCAAAAAATAAAAGCAACAAAGAATATTGCAAAAGGAAAAACACAAAAAACACAAGAAGAAGGGAATGCGAAAATTTAGTAGAATAAATAAATAACACGATAATGCAAAATGTTTTTAAATAAACAAACAACAAATGGCTGACAGTTTTAAATTTATACAAAATAAAAGAAAGTAAAGGATGATCAACTTCGGCGAACCGAAATCTGAATACCCTTGCAATATTCCAATATTTATTAAACGCAATTCAATATTTATTTTTTTTATTTTCTTTTTTTTTTAATTGCATTGCCATTATTGTCCGAATATGAAAATAAAATATAGTTTTAGCTACACAAGTCTAAAGGATAATATCAAACGATTCTGCAAGGGCATAACAGATAGCAAAAAGTAAAAATTTCAGAATTTATTCATGCACTTGAAAATATTGAATAATTTATTCACACTCAAACACACCCACACACAGACACACACATGCAAACTAACCCTAACACACACACACAGTATTGGCGTATTGAATAAAAAGTTAAAACTAGATAGGCCGGGATCATAATTGAGATCATTTGGCATCGATGAGTGAGTGGAAGGTAGAGGGAGTCCTTTTCTGTCCTGAATCCGTATTCGATTTTCAAGCAATACATTATTATAGTCTGTAGTTGAGACAAGGAAACGTTCTCCAAAAATAATGTCAATTTTGGCATTCGCAGAAGAATATGTGATGCATGATGGATTCAAACTGTCTCATTTGAATTTAGTTCGATTAAAAGGGATTATCATCGATTGGCTCTATCTGGTTTTCCATCACACACACAGACACACTCATACACAGCACATTTTAAACTACGAAGTATATTTTGTCAATAGCTGTAAAACTGTTAAACAAGTGGCAGAAATAACAGCAATACACACACACACACACCACCAGACACATCTCTACAAATACAAAATAAAAACAAACAAATAACAAAGCAAAAGCTACTACAATTAATGTTCATATTAATATTGCTAAAGAATAAATAAAATACAAAAAAAAAAAAAAAAAAAAAAACACACACACACAAGACAAACAAAAACAAAATCGAAAACCTTTTTTATGCTGCAAAAGAAAACTAAACATTAAAAGCAAAAACAAATGCAAGTATGAAAATAAAAATCACCACAATATTAAATTTAAAAGACAAAGAAATGGGAAAAAAATCAAGAAATGATAAAACTAAACTAATATAAATAATATATGCTACGATTCTAATAGATAAGTTTACACAGAAGAAAAAAACAAACAACAGAAACAAACGACAAAATCAACTACAAGTACAGAAATAACATTTGCATAGGCAAACAAGAGCGACAGCAACAACAACAACAACCACAAAAAAAAAACAACAGCAGCAGAAACAAGATAAATGCATACAAATAATAATAATTAACTTTAAATAAATTAAAATTAAATTAAGATTAACAAAGCAAAGTGAGCAAGCATTAAAAAGAAACAACAAATTATTATGTTCAATAAAGAAAAACAAAATGAAATCTGACAGAATTGAATAAATTTGAATTTGAATTTCAAAAACAAATTGGGGCTTAAAACAGAAGTAAGTAAGTATCTTCATAGGTGAGAATATTCCAACTGTTGCCTTTATTTGGCATTCAGGAAAGTTGAAGCTATTTGAGGATACAGGACCTGGTGACCTCATTCGATTCGTCTGGTCGAAGTACATCCCGATCAACATTTAAATAGCTGAGTTATAAACATTATGTACTTTTTGGCCTTGTAATTTTAAGCATTCAATTTATATAGCATACTTTTAAGGTGCCTACTTATTGGGAGTAAAAATGATCAGTAGGAAAGTAATGTCAAACGAACTCAAGGGCAACAAACAGGACAACAAAGTTACGACAGTTTAGCAGAGGGAATAAAATAAAACCTAAAAGTCTGGACGAACTTAAGATATACATATATGCTTATACTTTTCGTTGCCAAAACAGACGAAGACTTTATATGAAGAAACAAGCAGTTGATATGGCATTATTGGTCTATTGAAATGTGTTGATTTTGACAAGCCCTGTGTAATGTCTGTAAAAAGTTGTGTATGATGGAAAGAACTCTGGTAATTAAAATATCTAATTTATAAAAGTAGCTCAAGTAGTAAAAAAAGCCGCAAATATCCAAGTAAAGAGTCCATTCAAGAGGTAGATATAAGTGTGGAAGTAAGGTGGAGGGGAGGAAACTGAAAGATTGTTGAGGCTTCTGCAAATAAGGTCACTTACAGTTGAGAACCTCGGCTGGCTGATAGGGAGAGAATGAACAGCTATCGGCTATATCCCTCCACTCCCCTAAGATCCACCAAGTTGTTTGTTTTTGTTGTTTTCTCTTTACGCCTTGTCTCCTTTTTTCCTTTTCGCATTTCCTTTTTGACTCAAGTTCCAACATAATTTAATTTTCCCAACAATTGAACAGGCTGGCGAGGTCATATAACAAGAGTGCAGCAGATTGCTGCAAGCAGGGGAGCGGATGGACGGCTTCACGATAGATGGTGTGTGGTGTTGGACGGGGAAGGTGAGCTGAGTTAAGGTTTTGTGCCAAGGGGGGAATGCTGTACACAAATTAAAGCGGCACATTTCGCGTTATTCACTTTACCGTTCCTTTGCGCTCCAGTTGCAATTGAAATTGCCCAGGCTCAACTTTTGGCAGGCCCACCAGCTGTCTAAACATGCGAAATGTCTCACTGCAACACTCAAAAGGAATGGAGCAGAATATCGCAGTCAACGCCGTCGTTGTCACCATCAACATCGTGGTCGTCGTCGTCATCGCAGTTGCTTGTCATCAAAAGTCATATCTCTGGCATATTATTCGACCGAAGCTGGAGCTGGAGTTTCAGCTGAAGCTTGCATTCCGCTCCCTCTCCCTCTCTCACCCACTCTCTTTTTCGCCCTCAGTTGTCTCCATTTGCTCTTCAGTGTGTTTTCTGGAGCGTGTAATATCCGTTTCCTGCATTTCCGGTTGCAGACGATGCCAACGAAAATGCTTGCCTGAAAATTGCTAGCGGAAATGCTGCAAAATTAACGAGCAACGTGAAGAGAAAGAGTGGGCTATGAGAGTGAGAAAGCGAAAGAGATACGGACAGAGAGGAGGATAGGATGCTGGGCGTTGGAACCACCAGGTGGCATGTGGCAGCTGGCAGATGGCTCTTCCATTACTATTTGTGCCCTAGCTCAAAAGTAAATGCAAATGTAAAATGGCAAAGGCAATGTGGAATGGTACAAGCGAAATGCAAATTTCAGCTGCAAAATTAGACGCATCAGCTTAACCAGCAACAGCAGCAGCAGCAACAGCAACAGCAACATCAATGACATAAAGCTGCCAAGTGGCAGTGGGCGATGCCACCAACATCGTCCTTAAGTCACATGGAAGGAAGCAAACAAAAAATGAAACCAATTTGCCAACGGCATAGCAAATAAAGTATATAAAATTAATGAGCTCGTCACGTTTTGCCCTAGCTAGTGAAAAGGGGGTAGAAGGAACAGTGGTACTAGGTTAAGAAGAGGGGCTAGAGGGAAGGGGTAGCACAAGTAGGAGGTCACCACCTTAATTATGGCCACAATTAACAGTTGTAACTCTCCCCCAGTTCTCCCCCTCTCCCTCTCTTTCTCGCTTTCACTATTTCTGTCTGTGTCACACACATTTCATTTGGCAGGCCTTGTGTGTAATCTCATTACAAATTCAAATGCTTGCCGCCACACACACACAAACATCCACACACACACACACTTGTGTGCTCATTTTCATAGCCCCCAACCACTTGCTTCACCCCCGCTCATATGGCAAATGTTTCTAACCACGTTGTCACTCAATTATGTGCCATGTGCGCTAGGCATATAGCGCAACCTTTTCAGCGCAACCATGCCACGATGGCATCCCCTTCCCCCAAACACAACGCCAGCGATACCACGACACCTACACTCCATTCTTCATCCTCCGCATCCTGCTTTGCGTCGTCGTCTCAAGCGGAATATGTGGCCAACTGACCAGGGTGACATAATTTCCCAAGCATTTGCATTTACAATACATTCAAACGACTGTCAGGCACTTTTTGTGTATGTGTGTGCATTATATTTGACCAATGCAATTGTAAATCACGAGCACAAAAGATTTCATCGAGGTAATCTTACTCAATTTCAGTATAAGACAAGGAACCTTTCAAAAGGCATTGTTTGAAAACTCATTAGAAACTTGTATATAGTCTCCACTCCCTCCCCATCCAACTGAATCAATGATTGATTGACTGACTGATGGGCAAGATTTTCAGTAAACAGAAAACAATACATGCCCCCGAACCACATAATGGAAATAATTCGAATTCGAATTTGTTGTAAATGTGTAAACAATTGGTTCAATTTTAGGTTCTACTGCAGCTTAATTGGTCCCCCCTCTCACACAGTTTCTCGCTCTCTTTCGGGCTAACAAATGCAATGTGAGAGAAATATTTATGAATTTTAATGCATAGTTTCCACATTGCAAACAAATTTCAAATTTATGTCTAATAGTCTAGAAGTCTTGACTAACACTGTATAGACACAATACACGGGCCGACATGACTCTCCCTTGGTATTGTGAATTCGACAAGTTTAGTTTGGGCTTGTTCATCACATTTTGTTGCAAAATAAATGCATTGTTTGGCAAAATGAAAAGGAATTCTTTGGCTGAGTACTGCATACTTTAAGGCGCCAACTTACCCTTTAAATGCAGGCCGAGATAATTTACTCATCTGCAGACATTTTAGAGGTAATGTCCATTCTAAGTTCAACTTTTCCTCTCCTATAGAGGAGTTAGTTTGAATTAGAATTTAACAAGTGGGTAATGTTCCGTCAATAAACCTTTCCCGAGAATGGGTACTTCTTGAACCTTCCTTCATAATCAATTTTGTACTAACGAACTGTTCAAGTTGTAGATCTATCTATCCAATTGTGTTGTGTTTTATATATGTCCCATAGATATAGCTGAATATTGATTGACTTTTAAGTACTTTGCCGTTCGCATACTCTCTCTTCCTTCTCAGATTTCAATATCTAGTGTGGAACCTCAGTCCTTTAGCAGTCCTTTTAGCAATTCACAAGCACAATCATTAGCGCTCTCGAACACGCATACACACACGCACATATATCCAACTCAGATTTCTATATATCCTATATGTATATACTGATATAAACCGCAAATTTGTGCTTGTGTGTGTGTGTATGGGTGTGTATAAGTATACTCAAATATCATTAACACATTCGAATGGTGATTATCCACAGCTAGCATCTGCTTCTGTTGCCAGTTCACCTCCTACTCCTTCTGCTACTACCTACTCCTGTTCCTGATGCTGCTCCTCTTCCCACACTCTGAGTCTGCAGTTTGACGAACTTTGTCGTACGATAAATAATGCAATTTGTAATTAAGTCAGTCAACCAGTCCAGAGAGCGAGAGAGTGGAGATGGAAATGGTTGTGGGGAGCAAATGGAGATAATACAAAAACCTGGCCAAACACAAATACAACAACAAGAACAACAAAAAATGTGTGAGTATGTGTGTGTGTGTGTGTCTATATACATATATACACACGTAGACAAAAAGAAAATGTAAGATAAAATTGCAAAAGAGAACAAAAAAAATGAAATTCAGGTAGGGGAAGAAAATTGCAGAGGAGCTTAATTGAAAACGAACTAAACACCTGCGTGTTCATATATGTGTATGTGTGTGTGTGTTTGAGTGTGTGTGTCGCCTTGTTTGATAAATTAAATATTTAGCATGTTAATTAAGCTAAATTAGGTTAACCACTAGAGGGGCCAGTTGTATAGTAACCAAGAGCAATAGTGAAAGAGAGAGAAGGTTAGAGAGGAGTAAAATGGGCGATGGCAGGCTTAACGCTTCAGCAGTCACACATACTTAAACGCACTCACAGGGAGAAACCAACTGAAAGAGGAACAGACCCTAGATGGTCGGGAACGGGGGGGACGGGGGATAGTAGGAAGTTTGCAAAAAACAATAGCATGCATTTTTGGGCAGATGTCATCCTCCATCCTCATTGTCATAGTCTTTTTGTCTGGGTTTTTTGGCTTTGTTCCTATTTTTAGCCCGGACAGCAGCATCATTTGTTGCAGCTTACGCTTAATGCACAAAACCAGACAGCCACACCCACAGCTCACCGCCCACACATACCTCAGTCACACGCCCCAAAACTCAAATTCCACCAAACAGTTTGAGAAGGAAGCACTTCCCCAACTACCCCTCTTCTTCGCTCTAACACACTTTCTAACACTCTCTCGCTCTAAGTCGTGCCAACAAAATAAACGCATTTGTGCAAATTAATTTTTAGCCATTGTATTCCAACTTGGCAATTTTCATAAAAAGCCAACAAAAAAAACCCCGGTAATTAAAACAGTAAACCGTTCGAGCTGAAGCAAATCCCTGAAGTAGTAATTGTTTCTTGCTGCTAAACGCACAATAATACATATAACTCTGCCCAAAGCGAAGACGCCACATCCAAGTAAAAGGACTGGGCTTTAATTGTAAAATGCCCATAAGAAGCTCCAGAACCCTAGAACTTAACGACAACAAATAGATTATTACTTTTTATGATGCCAATCGTTAGGAATCATCGACTGACCATGCATGAAGATAAAGGTTTGTAAGATAGCTTCGCTCTTTTCGTGTCGAGCAAAAGCTGGCTGAGAGGAAGTGACTTCGCGGGACCTTAGAAGTGTCATGCGTTGAAGCTAGGACTCCCATTAAATGAAATTTGGCAGGATCAATGCCAAAAGATGGTATCATAAGTGTGGAGAAGTATTAAACTTTGTCTGCCACAATACAGCAAACAATTTTCTTTTTGAGTTGCACTGAAATCCAATGGGAAATATTGCACAAATAGACCACAAAACAAAAAAAAAAAAAAAAGAGGGAAATGAAAAAGGAAACTGCATTCACCTTTATTGAACAACAGAGTGTAGAATGCAGGTGTCCATGTCCTGGTGCATGGTCGTCAAAGGAGCACCAGAGAGGGAGAGAGAGAGAGAGAGCGAGAGAGAGAAAAACAAAATGTGAGGGGACAGAAATGTGTCACATTTAAAATCAAATATTTAAAGAGAGGGTGAGCAAGATATGGTAGAGAAATGAGAGGATGCCAGAGAAACGGATACGGAAATGTCACTTTGTGGTCAACAGCAGCAGCAACAGCCACGCCCTTTCAATTCTGCCCACCTGTCCTTGGTCCCGTTGCTACAGTTCCCTTTCTAGGCATGTTATACGTATACCTTTAGATGTATGTGTGTGATGCACGTTTCATTCAATTTATTTACCATTTCCCATTTCAATTCGTTTCGGGCCGCCAATTACACAACATGGCCCTGGCAATGGGCTCTCTTCGGCTCACCATGAAACCATGTACCTACATATACAAACACGGATACACACACACACACACACACGGACACAGACACAGACACAGACATTTTGCCATCTCTCGATGCTGTTTCTGTTGCTGCCAAAAATGTGTTTAAAACCTTTAACACACTGCCGCTTGTCTAGCTCTCATATGTATGAGAAACAATGGCCATAGATGATGCTCAACGCCCCACCACCCCCCTCGAAAATAGGAGTGGAGACTGGGGTAGAATGTAGTGCCACATCATCATTAGCATATTGACATGTGGCCGAATTTGGTCACGTTCCATTTGATTTCAATTCATTTCAGTCGAAGCTGATGAGAATGACTTTGAATTCATTTCGTTTCTCTGGCACAGGCGCATTTGCCCTTTAAAGTTCAAGCTACCCACTACTTTTACTAGATTTTCAAATTCACATAATTACAACTTGATGATTTTATTTCGATTTTCGCAACATTTTCAATTGCTTCATCGATGTGGTTCAACTGAAATTCTAACCATAATATTTGTAGAGGAAGTTGTTCCATCTTCAATAGGAACTTTCTTTTTAGACGCAACAAATTAGATTAAAGAAATCAAGCCGAAGTAAGCCGATACCGTTAGACTTTAGATTGTCGTACATTACAAAGTCATGATAGTGTCTTTGACAGGCTTTGTTTGGCATGTTTGGCCTGTTTGGCGGCGGGTGCTGCTAAAGGAAAACTTCAAGTTGAGATATTTCTCTCGAGCTATTCGATAAGTATTATCTCTCCTGGGCGATGTTGTTGTTATTGCCGTTGATGTTTTTATTATTGTCTCGACTTTGCTGCTCGACTGGCTTCTGGCTTTGGCTCCATTATAAATGGAGAAGTCGGCTTTGGTAGAGCGAAATAATATTTGCATAATGGCAAACAGACAAAACTGCAGGTTCTTATATTTTTGGCTCAAGGGGCAAGGGGTTGGAGATGCCAAGGCAAGGCAAGGCAAGCGGATCCCAATCCAATCCAAAGGCCTGGGCCAAAAGATGACAAATGGCATTAAGGAGGCTTAGCTGGCGTGCTCTGGGGAGGTTGAGCGCTTGGAATTTGACTTTCAAAATGAATGCAGTCGCAGTCACAGTCACTACAACCGACCTCGTCCTCGTCCGCGTCCTCGTGCTTGTGCCCATCCTCGTTCTCGTCCTTGTCACCGTTCTGGTGGTCCATGTCCTTTTGGTATAGCCGCAGACAGCAATTATTTTGTGCAACAGAACGCGGTACGTGAAACGCGCTCTTTGATCCCCTTTGGCCATATATTTGCTAACGACAATGACGACAACGACGATGTCTAGCGAAGATTCAGGTGTACTTACTTGTGGGTGGGTATGGGTATGTGTGTGTCTAGGGGTTTATGGCTCTATGTGTGTGTGTGTGTGTGTATTTGTTTTATGGCCACGCCCGCCACTTGGCCCAAGTGCAACTGCAGCCAACTTTTTGCACGCCGCTCAGGCAACACTTGAAAATTCTCAATGGCACTCAGCCTCCGACTCCATCTCCATCTCCCACCCCATTCCATCCCCCACCTTTTTGCACCGACATCATCATCATCATCATCATCATCATCATCATCATCAACAACATTATCATCATTCCTAATCCTAGAATGCTGCATATTTTTACTGCTAAGCACGTCGATGGCTGCCAAATTAGAGCCGAAATGCAAGTGGCAAAAGATTCAATCGATTTGGCTTCACTTTGCTCAATGAATGCTCAAATGGCTAAGAACGGAGAGATGGCAAACAATCAGAAAGACAAAAAGAGAAAAAAACACGAAGAGAAGAGAAGAGAGAAAATCGTTGCCAACTTATTTCCCGAGTCTTGCAATTGTCATCTACCAACAACCACCCAAAAAAACTACACATCTATGCTTGGGTATGTATGTAGTTGGTCTTTAGGATATTCAGGAGTATTCAATCCAGAACACTTTGATCCGATACCCATCCGGCCCGAGTTTTCGGAAGTTAGTTATTTTGTTGCATACTTCTAGGATGCAGATGAAGCCTCGCACAATGGGGAAAATTAAAACCACATTAATCAACATTATTTGTGGTCTCTTCTTGCAATATTTTTTGCGTAATTCGCACTTCATACTAATGAATGAAGTAACATTTTGTTGAACTACTGCTGACAGTTAGTGGTGAGCCCCCTTTAAAGGCCCAAGACCATACACATATGTGCTCTTATCATTGCCACGTTGTTTACCAATTTTCAAGAACTCTTGTTATCCCATACATTTAATGCTCTAAAAACTCTTTTCATTGGCTATATTACATTTCTTACCGCTGCTCGTTATCAATTGTAGCCGCCAACGTGCCACCTGCAAACGACAATTGCAATTTTGATTGCAACAGTAACTGTAGCTTATTTTTGGTTTCTCGAAAGTATATATACATATATCTATTTTGGTGTATGGATATAATACACACATATATCTACACATATATATGTGGTATACAGTTGTTGCTACCCCATTTTACTCATCGCTGGCACGTTTGATTTGATTCTTGTTGCCTGTTTGTTGTTGTCTGAGTGCAATTTTCCAATTTCTAGTTAATCTTGAAAGCAAAAAAAGAAAACCCTAAGAAATATGGCAAGAAAATTGATCTACAAAAAAAATGAAGGAAAACTGGCAAAAGAAAAGAAACGACTAGAAAAAAACGAATGAAAAGCACTCACATATTTTCCAATTTGATGAAAAAGATGGAAGTAGGAACAAAATTGAAGACCAGAGGGAGGGGAGAAACACCTTTTTGGCCTGGCTATGTCAACGCTTGATGAGTATATGCCAATGCCAATGTGTGTGTTTGTGTGTGTGTGCTTGTGCGATTGCCAAACGTACATATGTTGCATTCCAGCAATGCCAGGCAACGGTAGTAGTCCAGTTCAGCAGCTTCTCCAATCCACAAAGTTGAAACTGCCATTTTTCATTTGCCATTTTTGCGTGCATCTTGTTGCTATTGCTCACTTGCAATTGTTGTTGCGTGATGGTCATTACCAGGCCACGGCAGAGCTGCAACAGTTGCCGAGTTGGCGTCACACTCCAGCAGATTCCATTCATCATCGTTTTGGCCAAGAGCAGCAACAGCAAAAGCAGAAGCCCTTGCAAAAAAATTGTTAAGCACAAGCCAGAGCAGCTTTTAAGCATTTCCTTACATCAGCAATGTATACCCTTCTATCCATTGCAACCCAGTGTTCAAAGTTAAAGCCATAACTATTTAACAACTTTCTTAGGATAAAATTACACAAATAAAGCAGAAAATTTCTGTAGAACGTTGCACCGAGTCAGTTAAACTTATAAATAATAGATTAGATGCATTTGCAAAAATAAAGTTACTTTATAACCTGCTTGATGCTAGCTGGTTATAGCCGATGGCATAATCCTTATACCCGCCATTTGATTGGATTAAAAGGTCCATGTAGTTAGTAAAAAAATAACCACAGCTGATGGAATGAGAGTGCCTTGGTTTCTTTTGTGGGGTTTTCGGGATGCCAACGCAATGCCAAACAATCCGGCCCACAGCATTAGCCATTCAGGTTGGCCCTCTCTCACTTCTCGCACTCTGACCCTTCATCACCTTTATCGCACAGTGGCATCCAGTAGTTGCTAGTTACCGCTTTCTTTCCGACTCCAAGGACCCAAAAGATCCTTAAATTAGTTTGAGCACAGTCCAACAAATAAACTTAATTGAACTACCAAACTTCATATACACACACACACACACATCCGTGCGTACCTTTCTCTCTTTTGTTTGGCCAAGAATTTGCATTGTAGAATATGGACTTACTCACTCGGGGCAACGGAATTCCAGAAATCGCAATACACAAATCGCCATTGTGAGTGTAGCAATGAAAAATGGCAATTTATCAACACAGCACTTAACTGAAAGTTATGTGAAGAAATCGCAAGGATTCTTCATCGAATTCCGTATTGGATTTGTCTAACAGAAATACATATATTTCAACTTAAAGAGGTCTTTCACATTGTTGCAGCAGCAATTAGATCCCCTGATAGATGGCGAATAATTATTCAACAAGAATTCCTCTGGGCCATCCATGGCTACATTTCTGTTGTCATAACAAATTTCAATCGACCTGCAATATATGATTGTACCTATGTATGTATATTTGCACATGGCCTTCGTTTCAAGGCCGCCGGCATTACGCTAATTGCACAGATTTGTCACAAACAACAACACAGAGCACAGAACAAAAAATTCAACAGCAAAAAGATGAGAGGGCAAAAAATATAAAAAAAAAACCTAACGAAAATCAAACAGACGATGAGCCGCAGGCTTTTGTAGCACAAATGCAAATATTTGTTTAATCAATTCCACACGATAACGTGTATATAATGCACTACATAGACAGCATATACAAGACTATACTTATACATACATATGTATGTATGTGTGTGTGTAGGTATGCACCCACACAAACTCCATTTGTGATTTACCTATTCACATATTATATAAAGGTTCATGGCATGGCATGGATATGGAGGCTATGCCTGCAGTCAATTTTCATTTGCATTGGTTGAATACAAATTTCAAGTAAGGGGAAATATTCTTGCAAACTAATTTATTGGGATTTTGTATCGAATTTTGAAACCCATTGAATTTTTCAATCTGAAATCTTCTCAATCTTCGGGATCAACGGGAATCTATTTGATTGAACATTTTTTGAAATGATTTTGGAAAAGGCAATGAGAAGTTGATGATGAAATCAAAGTTTTTAACAACCCTCTCAGTGTATTTATCTTCAATCAAGAAAAGATGGCCAATTTAATTTCCTTTTTTTGCTTTGCATACAAGTTAGTCGAGAATTGAGTTTCATTTTTTCTGTTTCAACATATTTGCTTAGATTCATATGCAGACAAATGTATGTAGGAGTATGTATTTTGCCCACACACAAAGCATATTTGTGTGTCTGTGTGGATACATACACACATATGTATGTAGTTATTGCCAGTAGTTCTAGTTGGCTTAGGTAAATATATATGGCTAGCATATGGCGCATTTGCTTTATAGCCATCACCCTGGCAACTACTACTACTGGCTGAGCTCTGAGCGTTGCATGGCTTAAATTATGCGACAAAAACAACAACAAACGCCAAAGCATCCTTGTAGGTGTCAATGCCATAAGGCAGCAGCAATAGCAACGGCAATGTCAGCGGCAATGGCAACGGCAACTGGTTGCCCCCATCTATGGCAAGAACTAACTTAAAGCATCGCAACAGTACAATTCGTTCCTGCAGCAACAGCACCAGCAACAGCAACAACAAGCAACAAGCAACACCTCATGGCACATGCTTGCAACGCATACAAACTGAATACATAAACAACACTGTGCAAAAAACCATAGTAAATTCGAGATAATACAAATTAATGGACATTTTTTTGATTTTTTTTTTTTGCGTAAATAAATTTTTAACAAACCGTTTTTGTCGCCACACAATTTTAATAGTGGCGATCAATCGGATCAATTAAAATTTTTAATACGTTTATGTGCATGTTGGTGGCCCCGGGTTGCTTTAGTCTGCTTGTGGACAACTTGTTGTATTGTGGGCTTAATTTGATAACTTCATCATGCCAGGTCACTTTTTTGTCCTTGTGTGCATATTTGCCGAGATAGCAATGTTGTTGATGTTGGCCATGTCAATGTATGCTCTTCCCTCTTTCTCTCTCTCTGCCTGTGTGCTCTATCCCATCAGCATCATCTCTAAGTTCAGCTCTAGCCCAGCTCCAATATCCATCAATCCAGCCTGAAGCTGCAATTTTTGTGATTTTTGTTTTTGTTTGTATTTTGTGATTCTTTTTGTGATGCATTCACTCTCTCCCACATGTATGTACCATACATGTACATACATACATACATACATATGTGTGTTGTTAGTCGATGGTCTCTGTTGCCATTGAACAAAATGTCAGCTTCCGCGAATTTCGCAATTTGAAAGCCACACAAATCACAACAACAGATGGGCAACAACAACAATGTTTGGTAGTAAAGTTAAGGCCAGTTTGCATGCAAATGTTTTAATTTTTCGCCCAGCTTCTATGGCTCAATCCAATGAATATATTGTGGCAACTGAGCAACAACCTAGGCAAACAACAATATGCATAAAAGCTGATGACGAAAATTTGAAAAACCTTTTTGGAAAATCGTCAATTTTGTAAACTTTTTCTGGACAGATTAGTATAAGTGCAAGGAGATGGCAGATTTTGGTGTGTTTTACTATTTGCTTCCTTAGTCCGTTTTAACCATAGTGGAATCGGATCAGTTCAAAAGCAATTTCCTCTTTCTTCCCGCCATAATCTTCTGCTGTCATTTTAGCCATTTCTCTTTTGTCTGACTCTCTCTTTCTCTCTCTCTCTCTTCCTCAGTCACGAGGGCTTTCTTTTATTGTGGAGTTCTCATCTTAACCAATTAAATTGTATATGGAAGCATATTATAATAAACTGCTCGTTAAGTTTGCTCGACTCGTCTTTTCTCTTCTCTTCTCTTCTTATTCGCGGTATGAAGTTTACATTATTCTTTTCTTCTTGTTAGACTTACAGTTAGCTGCTTGCTATTATGTTTTGTAGTTGTTGTTATCCTGTTTGCTGCTGTTTCTCCTATTATTATTTTGTATCGCACTCATTAGCGAGCATTTCCGGCCCCAGAGCTCCAGTGTCTAACCCTTTTCGTAATCGGCCTTCACTTTTCTTTCTTCAGTTCATTCTTCTCTTTCCGCACTTGGCAATTTGATTAATTCATGCTGCCACTTCGAGGGCATTGCCTTGTGCAGTTGTGGCAATTAAAATGGTACCACAACGAATCCAAAAGTCGAAATCCAATGCTCTCCCTTCCACACACAGACACGCACACACATTCTCTGCTCCATTTTCCACCTAGAGCACTCAAATTCGAATGTCTGAAATACTTATAGACTATTGCCTGTAATCGATATCTGAAAGCTTCGCAGTTACAGCGCTATTTGAGCTGTCATCAAAAGCTGCTCAATTTTTGATTTTGATTTTGATTTTGGTTATTGTGCCCATTGCGTTGCTGTGTTGCCTTGCCGGTTCCTGCTGCTGCTGCTGCTGTTGTTGTTGCTGCTCTGGTTGCTCGCTCCGTGCGCAACAAACATTTCCCCCTTTTTGCGCGTTTATCAATTTCCGTCATCATCAGCAGCAGGAGCAGCAACAGCAGCATCAGCAACGATGACGATGGCAACTAGCAGCAAAAAGGAAGAAGACGCCATCAACGTCAACGCAGAGATTCCCTCGCCCCATCCTCACTCGTCACCCTCACCAAACTCACTTCACCACTTCGCATTGGCCCACTTGAGAATGTGTGGGTCTGGGTCCAGAGCCCGGGCAGCGATTTCATGTGTTCGTCTTGTTTCAATATCTCTCAACAGAAGTTGCTTGCCTCCACTTCCTCCTCCTCAATTTCATGCCATCCCATTTTGGCTACTATTAGCCTTAGCATAGATCGATCCTGGGGGAGCTCTTAAAATGGTTTGCATGGCTTTTCGTTTTTCCCCTTTGCTCTCTGGTATTTTTTGTTTTGTTTTTCCCCATCCTTTTGTTGTTCACCCCCTCTGGCCTTATTTTGTGTACAAGTGAAAAAAAAAACCGCTTTATGCTTTATCCACTTGAACTCTTTCAGTTTTTTATCTATTAAATCATGATTGGCTACAATTTACACAAGTGGCCGACTGGCAACGACTTAAAGAATTCGAGTTGCAACGTTGTAAAAGCCTTTGGCTCTTGCCTTCAAACAGAAAGTAAAAAACGAAACAAAGCAACGTGTCCTGGGGATCGAGAGCTAAGAGTTCTGCTGAGCATTGAGATGGCAACCAGAAAAGAATATAACTAAACAGATACTATTACTTTGTCAGAAGGATAATAATCATGATGATGGACCACAATGGTCGTCTGGTTAACAGCCAGTTAAATTTTCGTAAAATCTCGTAGGATGCGTTTTCATTGAAAAAAGGAGACTGATATATGACTTTATAATTATATTCTATTTAGGTTGCTGCTGGGTATCTCGGATTCGGTGCCACTAGTAAGTTGTATCAATTGGTTGTCTTTTCTTTTCATGTTTTTCATTTACTTTCTTCTATTTTATATTCGGTATGTACGTATGCTGGTATATATTTCCTTTCTGTTCTCATATTCACATTCAGTATCATTCAGTCATGCGTTGTCGTCGTCTTGCGTTATTCATTTTTCGGCTACGGCTTGGTGGGCTTCATTCAAAATGCCACCGTAAGGGTTCCATTTCGTTTGCTTTGATTGCTTTTGAGCCATATAGTAACCAAAAATTCCATTGCCTCGTCCTTGTGCCATTCGTCGTCGTCATTGAGATGAAAAACTGCAGCTGTTGGCAGTTCCCGTCACATCCATTTGTATGTATGTGAGTGTGTGTGTAAGTATGTATCTATTTTATACATATATAGATATACACACTCGTAGATATGTATTAGCATTGGTCGTACTTATGTCTGTCTATCAATATTAAAGTGCCATTAGAGATGACTATGGCGCTCACACAGGATGCTAGGATGGGCCTGTGCTTCAAGACGAAGAAGACGGAAAAAAAGCAAAGAAATGGCAGAAAAACGCAACTCCAAATCGAACAGAAAAAAGTGATGTGTCAATTATACCCAAAAAGCTTAAGCAATCTTCTGAATTCAATTTAATGGGATATCTGAAACGAGATACTAGAGACACTGAATGCTGGGAAATCCAATGCCTGAGAATCAATTAAACTAACTGTAATATTTTATCGATCTATCTACCTATACACACATATACATATGTACATGCATATAGAGTTACATATACGTATATGTGTGTGGGTATATACAAATAAAATATTCGCCATTTTGCTAGTATTTAGGCTAGGGCTTGCTGCAAGGCATAATACAAAAAAATTGTGCCACAAAAAGTGGCTCAAGTGGCTGCCACTTGAATGCAGTCAAATACTGCATTTATATATGTATGTATGGATGTATGTATGTACATATGTATGTATGTAGAAAGAAATATTTATTTGACTTTATTTAATTGGCATGACATGGTAGTTGGTTGTTTGACTGGATTGATTTTCTATTGCCAAATCTAAAAGTATTTTATTAGCTAAGCAAATTAAACAAACTGACACTATATAAAAGAATCTTTGAGCTAATAAGAATATATATGTATGTATAATGAATATTTAGAGCTACTTCACAGATTTCAAAGGTAATTCAAATTAAAATTTAACTAAAGTAAACTTCTCAAAGAAAAGAAGCTTGGCATTAGCTACTCCTGCTACAAGGCTAATCCTGCACTGCATTTCTTTCTTTCGGTTTTTCTCCCTCCTTGTTTAATAACAACAAATACATATAGCAAGAAATGAAAGAAAAATCCATTTGGATTACAAAACTCATAAGCTTTTCTGCTCGCCGTAGTTAATACGTAGAATATTCGTAAATGTTATAAAAAAAAATTTACATTTCGATGGCTGTTAATGTTCATATGTGCACAGATACAGTCGAACTTAAATATAACGAACTCGCACAAGACCAGAATGAAATTAAGTATACCACAAATTAGATTTGCTTGAGTCTGTGAACCTTAAGTAGGAGATCTGAGGGATTGGATAACCCGAATGGCTGTGAAATGAAATGCCTAATGAAGGATCTGCCAAGATCTATGCCATTTCTATGGACTGTCTCCTAACTTCATTGTTCGTTTTCAGCACCTAAAGAAAAGCTGAGCTGCCTTTTAATTCATTAATTTTGTCCAGTAGACTATCATTGAACGAACAATTCGATTGTATAGAAGTTGACTATAGGAAAGATTGACTGTACATATATTTATAAGTACATATTATATTTATACACATCTACAATATGTGCATTTGAACATACATAAATCTATATATATAAATGTATGTATATGTACTTATATATATGTTTCTATATACATATATATATGCTGCCTGAACTCACATTGCAAATCGCATTTTGTGTTGTAAAATTTATTAAAGCGGAAATTATTCATTGCACGATCGAATGAGTTTTACGATTGCCTGCTTGGTTGCCCGACACACATCCACACATCCACACACACACACACACATGCACAGAGGATTCAACAGCATCGATAAACCTGCTCGTTGATGTGCCATAATTAGCCTTAAATATGACTATAAAAAGAAATCCCAACCAAAAAGTTAGCTGAATATCCACATTCCTCATACGCCATGGATAACTGTCAACTGCAATTTGATTTTGAATTTATTTATTTTATGCATATTAAATTCGACAAAGAAAATATAAATAAATAATACAAATATTTTCACCATAACCGTATCCAAATATACATACATATGTAGGTATATCCCTTTTTACGTTTTCGTTCACAATTTTGAGTTGTCAATTGCCGGGACTATAGCGGACTTTTTAATTAATAAAAAGTGCCGCACATAAAATGAAACAAAAGGAAGGAAGCCGACTTTGACATATCCTTAGGTGATCCATGCGGAAACAACAACAACGAGAAGTAGTTCTATCGAGAATGGATAATGGGGATGTTCCCTTCACATATTCCTTTTCCAGCTACAAATTGACTCTGCAAGCTGTAACTGAGGAGCTGATCCGAGTACTTCAATCGATTAAAGTAATCCGTACAAGAAAGAAATTTAAATTATTGCCGTAATGAAACCGTTTTAAACCGTTCACTGTGAATGGAATATATGTACATATGCACATTGTTAAGAACAGAACAAAAAAACATGTTTGTGTTCACATTGGGAAGCCTTCTGTAAGAGTATATTAAATGACATTTTTGTCTCGGCTATAAATATTTAATATTTAGTGTACGACATTGTTTCTATCTCTCTCTTAATCTGGTTCTTTCCTTTTTTTCACACACTCTTTCTCTCTAGTTATCTGTGACTCTATCTCTGTTAAATCCGGTAATAATAATGGTAAATGACATGACAATGACAACGACAGACGACAGAGAGAGCAAGAGAGAGAAATGAATAATAAAAGTGAAATGGCATGGAATGAAATGTACAAATAAATAAAAAAAAAAAAAAAAACATAAAACTGCGGTTGACATTATTAATGCATGCTTATAGTGCACACACACACACACACTCACACATATAAACGTATTTAAACAATCTCTCAGCCCGATCCCGGATGTGTGGTCAATCGTTTCAATTAAATTGCATACTGGTAAACCCAATAAGAGGGAGAGAGAGCAAGATAGATGGATCCCCAAATATTCCCCATTCACCCACTCTCTGCTCAACCACTTACCACACACACACACACACACACACTCACACGCTCATTCAGTTCTATTCGAAAATTAAATTACTTGAAGCTCCATTTTGGTAATGAAAACACCATTGCCATTTGGCCACCAATGACCATTAAGCTAGTTGATTGGTTGGCTTCTTGAATGCATCTGCAACTGAAAGACTCTGGAAAATGGCAAAGTCTAAAGGAAGAACGAAATCAACTTGTCTGTTAGTTGGCTTAATACATAAACCTTTATCCAATTGAGAACTATTATTAGCTATTTCTCACGTTTCGAGTCCATTGAACCCGAAGGGCGTATCCTGCCCTCTTTTATTGAATGAAGTCGATGGCAAAGCCACAGCAAGAACCAAAACTGATTTCAAATTTTATTATCGTATTTCTTGTACGATAATAGAACATAATTAAATAGTCGAATTTATCTCATACATTATTTTAATTTATCCTCCTGCCACCTGAATTCTGACGGATAAAAGGTTAAGGAACCCCTATTGAATCCTTGTTCCAGTCATATCACAACCAGTAACATTGTAGTAGAATAATAACGACTTGTAAGGTTTCATTTCCAGCATTGCTACAATACTCGGGAATAGTTTACTTTGGCAATCTCTGGACTTCGAGATTGGTGCAACCTTCTTTGGCTCTTCCCCGTGTGCATGGACACTAATGCAAATTTTAAGTGCCCCTCAAATGACGTTGATAATGAGTGAGGGAGAAAGCTGTGGCTCCTCTTGTCCTTGCACAGCTGGAGCTTGAACTCGAGTTGAAGCTAGAGATGGAAGGAGAGGGGAAAGGCTCGCTTAATATGTAATTTATAATTTTTGATTGCGCTGTCGGCGTCAACGTTGACTGCATTTAATCCCAGCAGCAGAGAAATGTGCTGGATGCTTCTTAATATCTAAAATGTGGTCAGATGATGACAATGACGAGAGACTGTTCACACACACTGGGTCGAGAGACCAGAGAAAAGTATATATGTATGATAATAATATCAACGTTTTCTCTTTCTCGTTCTGCCCCTCTCATACACATTCACACTCTTTCATAGTATATATCCTTTCAAATTTTCCTGCATCTGATTTTCATGTGTTTGTGTTTGAATTACCCAGATCTTGTAGTTGATGAGTCAACTGGTGTGGGCGGGGTCCTTACAAAATTAATGGTTCGTAATTTATGAAAATTATACAATTGCTCTGGACAACCATGCCCACCAAACGCCAACCATACCACCGCAAACCACTTGTTCTATTGCAACCGACTTCTGGATGAACATAATGATGATGATGATGGTGATGATGATGAAGCTGCCTCGGCTTCTGCTTACTTTGCCAAAAACTTTGATATGAAGAAAGTTTGCCAAGACAGAGCGAATGGGCAAGAGCGGCAAGAGGGATCTAGATGAACAACATTTCATCGTCTATGAAAAGCTTAAAAAACAAAAATTAATTTAAATTACATATTTGCCCACAAACAATGTGTGCGCAGCGAGAGAGACAGAGACATAGACAGAGAAAAGCGAGAATGAGAGAGATAGAGAGGTGGCGAAGGTTTGCCTTAGTACAAGAGGAATGTGCCACACCCACCCAAAACATCGTTTATATCGCTCTGCTTCTGTTGTTCCTGCTGTTTGCCAACTCCTCCTCCCTCACGCCAAAAAAAAAAAAAAAAAAAAAAACCTCAAATTATATAAATTTACGATGTTTTGCCTGAATCTCTCTTTCGGTCGCCATGTCTCTCTCTCTCTCTCTCTGTTTCTCTGCCAAAAGCCAGTCCGCAATAGCAACAGCAGCGGCAACAACAGCAGCAACAACAAGGGCAAAAGTACATCATATAATAACAAAAGAATATACCATAATTTAAACTCAGCTCAACGACTAATTTATACTCTAATACTCTTCTTATCTACAGTTCGAATGTGTCATTTGGGCAACTTCATTTAATATCCGACTATATACCAGATATTGGAGCATTTATACAGGTCTGGATTGCTTAAAACTTGGGCCCTATGCCCATTTAACATATCTATCAAACGATCAATCTCTATGCTTGTTTCTCCTGAGAAAGAGGAGGAGCGAATCCGCTCGTGAGTAAACTGCAACAAATCGGTAAAAAGTCGAATGGTAAATCGCATAATGACATGAAATCTTCCACTTTTATAGGGTTGTCTCATTTTTCTTCTGTCAACCGAAATGCCTGGAAAATGTTTATTGCCCTCCTCGTATGCGTGAAGAGTGCAGAAAGTAGGAGGGATGGTGGGAGGGGTGGGAAGAGGGAGGTAGAAAAAACAAAAAGCCAAAGCCAAAAACTTTTGTAGCGGAAAACGGAAATGTTTTACATGCACGCGCATCTGCACGAAGAGCGGGGCATACGGCATAGGGTACAGGGCGCAAGGACCGACGCACGAGTCTAAGGACGAAACGGTAGCGAAAGCAGCAGAAGGACAATGTGCGGAGAGGAGCAGAAGTGGCTATATGATTTTGTCAGTCACCAAGACTCATGTCAAGATGAAGTAGATTTTCTTAACAAAAATTCAAGCATGCAATAAAAAGCATCATTTACGCACCTTTTAGCTGCTTTCATCTACATCTACTCCCCTACGACACATCAACCCCTCCCATGACTATGCCATCCCATTTTAGTGGCTAATTAGAGATTACACACACACACAGGCACACACACACACACGCTCACTCTCTATTCCCATTAGAGTAGAGACACGTTGGTTTTTGGTGTGCCATTCGAAACAGACAAAAAAAAAAAAAAAAAAAAAAAAAAGACACAGAAACCACTGTACAACTTTATGACTACATATTCTAAATTTTCCAACAAAAAACCTGCACAAATTTTACCGCAAAAGATGGCAAAATGAGCGAAACAAGGACCACGAACAAGAAACAAGCCCAACGGCCAAATGTGCCAGTTAATTAGCTCATAAAATATGCACAATGGCGACCAATTCGCACCTTGGCACAAAAACTTTCTCTGTATGTGTATGTGTGTGTGTGAAAGTTGCAGAAAGGAGATGGAGATGGAGATGTTTAAATAGGGAATGAAGCATAGAAAACTCTGTGTGGGTGTTATCCAATAAAATAATTGAGTGGCAAAGCTGTAGACATTTTTTTGTAGACTGGCAACAAATAATAATAAAACTTTTAAATGTATGGCAAAAATACCCTGGGAGTCTGAAATCAAACAAAAACAACAAATTATATTACTCAATTTTAATTTATTTTATGACTTTTTAGGCCTTTGCCCTCTGCCTTTATAACAACATCTATTAAGGCGATGTACAACACCAAAGTTAATCTGCTTCATTAATATTACCAAGTCCGTTCAAAAAGAGTCACAATTAAGACAATGGAACGTACCAAAGTGTCTGCAGGTTTTTTTGTGATCTACTTTTGCCAACATCCTTATGCAGGACCTATGTACATGCCTGAGTCTTTGGTTAAACGTTCTAGGAAGGGTTCGAGTTGATTGAAGTGAGAGCAATTGAAATGAAGAGCCATGTAATACCATGTATTCATTCATTAATGGGTTTTAAGCCGTTCTTGCTATAAAATATTGTTTCAAATTGTTTGATCAATGCCATTAAAAACTATTTGTTAGTTATTAAAGCCAGAATGAGGCAACTTGAATTGCTACCCTCAGTTTTGGCCCCAAAACCCTTAAAAGCCAACATTTCCTTTAAATTTTTTATTGGTGATTGTTGTTGTTGTTGTTGTTGCTGCTGTTGTTGTGTGCTGGTCCTTTTGTCTGAAACTCCAACCCTAAGTTTCTTCAAATCCTCCTTCGTCCCACACACACACATACCCAGAAGATGAGCTGAACTGAACTTGGCTGAGGCATATCTGAAGTTTATGAACTTTGTAATTACACACTTTATTAATTTATGCGCTGCGGGGTGAAAAAAAAAGACCTTGTTCTTCGAGGTGGGGAAATTTGTGCTAAAGGATTGGTGATGGTGGTGGTAGCGGTGGTGCTGATGGTGCTGGTGGCACAAACTTGTAGACAACAGCAACATGTTAACGCTTTATGAGCCAGGACAAAGCCAATTATGACAATGATGGCTCGAATATGGCCAGAAAGTGAATTGAAAAATTTCCAAGTTGTATGTTGTGAATTGTTTTCGTTTTCTTTTCTTAATATGTAAGTGATTATTATTGATTTTGTCACAAACAATTTTTTTCACACACACACACACACATAGAGAACCATCTCATGCATAACTTATGTTGCGCACTTCAAAACTTAGTTTGGAGGTGACCCACGGACACAAGAACAAAAAAAAAAAGCAACACAAAGACTAATTGAAAATGAACAATATATTAAATACTCTTCCTGCCAAAAAAAAAACAAATATGAAATGAAAAGAAATGAAACTTTAGTTTGATGAATTTGAAGTATCGAAATTAGATCTACATAGATCTATTTATAGATCTACATAGTATGTATACCCTATTTGTGAGAGTATGAGACATCAAATTACTTTCGGAAAACTATTCACAGGTGTAGCTGAAAAAAGGAATGGGGTTACAATTCGAAGGAATTTCGACTTTGGAAATGTGTTCTTAGGTCCTTTTCTGACTTCAATTTGAGCCACGCTCATGGAAATATGTTTGAGTTCCAAGCACGTGCCATGTTGCCGAATGTAAAATGCACTTTATGACACTCAATGGACACACTTTTTGTCTCAATATATACCACATACATACATACATATGGCTCCCCTTCTCCAGGGAGTACAGCTCAAGTATAAATCATCTACATATATAATTTCCACTTTGTTTTTATCACTTTTTTTTTGTTTCTTTCCATGCTCCATGTAACTTTTAAGCTTTCTTCACTTCAACTTCCAGTTTGCCTTCTGCTTTTGTGCCACTTGCCACACAGAATGTAGTGCGTCCACTCTCAACCCTCTTCAAGGAACGTCTATCCGTTTGCCTGTTTTTGGCATTTTTGTCATTTAATTAAGTTGTAAATATTTTATTAAGTTATGCTAAAAGAAAGTTGCAATCTAACTACCACAAACGTTTCAACTTGGTCCAAAAAAGGATAAACAACTTGTTTCAGTCCCATCAAAAATGTCCATAACTATCTTGGAACTTGCAGGCATTAGAAATGATTATCTATTAGAATTTATTTGATTAAAAAAAAGGCAAAAACTTAGGTCGATTCATTTTGAAATCGTTCCTGAACTAAATATCTCGTTATACATGTATTTGCATGCATCAAATTGTATTAACAAATTGAAATGAGTCAGCAGATTGGACAGAACTTGATGAGAAGAACTAATAAGTCACTGACACATACGCACATTGGCACACCCAGACAGAGAAGCATGTGTGACATCGACAACAATAGCACCAGCAACAACAAAATTGCTGTCAAACAACAAAGTGACAAAATAAATTAAATTGACTTGCCGTTGACTACTCATAGTGCGGTGGCATCAACTGCGCTTTTCCATAGTTCTTTCTTCTTTGTCACACACACACAACAACAACAACAACACACACATACAGAAAAACTTCCTCAAAGCAAAAACAACAGCAACACAATGAAATGAGACAATTGAGGCACGCACTGTGCGGGTGTCTAGTGGGTGGGTTGGTGGTTCCTTTCGGGTGGTCTTTGTTGGTTTGCTTTGCTAGAATACTGGGTAGGGGGAGAGACAATAGAGACATCAACATAGTCATAGTCAAACGTCTGGACTCAACCGTCACGTACTCAACTGTCAGTGGCAAACGCAAAACGCAAACGCGTCTCAGTTCAACTTTAACTTCAACTCATTTGAACCTCCTGACTGACTGACTGACTAGCTGACTGCCTGCCACACTAACTAAAAGTCAAGAAGCATCCAACTAAATTAAGACAGAAAGAAAACGTCCCCTTGCTGACACAGTTTAAATACTCTTTTTTACAGGTTTGCTCATACAATTACAACTAGTTTTCATTTGCTAAAGAGGGAAAAGGCAAGTAGTAGGCTAGAGGTAGCCTTGACTCCATCATAAGCTCCTAATCTTGAAGCCTATCTCAATATGTACGTCAAGTCGGTTCCAAAACAAACCTCCAACACAGAAATTCAAGATACACTTGGGGTCCCTTGGCCTAGCGATGAGATCTTTTAACTGATCTTTAAACTTTAAACATCAGGCGAATATGTCATATATCCGAAAAATAAACTCGCAAGGGTATTAAATCTTCGTCACTAACTAGAAGTTAGCCCGGCTTTTTGTTTTTTGGTTACAACTATTATCTTGGTCATGATTTTGTAAAATATCTTGAAGTTTCACAATCAAAGGAGTAAGTGGAACACTTAAAAACATTTGTTGGAAAAAATATAATAACGGGTTTTATTTTGTTACAAGGATCATATAAATATTATCAGGAATAATATATTTCAATGGCCAAATAATTATTTCCAACTGTTTCCACTTTATTTGATTTAGGTTTTCGACAGCGGCAGATGAACGTCTCTCAAGGATAACGTATACGCACAGTGGGCCAACTTAGTTTATCATCTTTTCGATTACTATTTGAAAAGTATACGAAAACGAAACCTTCCGACCCTTGCATTAAAGAGTGATAAAGGAATACAATTTTGTTTTTATTTTGTCCGATTTTTTAATTGAAAAGGTTATCGCTTGTTTTATCTGTATGAACTTGATGTATCTGTATCCATCGTATACATATCTAGGTACCTGTATTGTCTATTTTATAAAGTCTGTTTTGTGCGTATAACAGTTATTTGTATTGGTGTCTACGTGCGTGTGTTTGTGTGCTTTTCCGTTACTTTACTTTGACTTCCGCAGCAGTTGGTGTGCCAAACATTGTGAGTTGCTTTCGTGGTGCTTTGCATTGAGGAAGACTGCGAAGGCAACTCCTGATGGTGGTGGTGGTGCTGCTGCTGGCAGCTCTTACAAAGGTTGTTTGTATTCACAGACACAGAACGAATGACAGCAACACGAATGGATGAGAAAGAGTGAAAGAGAAATGGGAGACAGAAGGGAGAGTGTGGCCTCCATTCAAGTTGTTACTTGGCGCGTCTTCGCTGCTGCTGCTGCTGCTGCTACCTCCGGCTGACAACGAAAACTGACATCGAGTAGCTGCTGATGCTGATGTTGCTGCTGCTGCTGCTGCTATGGGTTTCATGTGTTGTCGTCTCATTGTTGTTGTTGTTGCTGTTGTTGGTGCTTATTGTCACATGACAAAAGCTGACGCGTCATCATTATCTATTGTCTTTCACGCTTTAGTGTTGCTATTACTGCTGCTGCTGCTGCTGCTGTTGCCAATTGTTTACATGTCAGCAACAACAAAAAAGTTGCTGCAACATTTCTTGCTGTTGCTGCAAAAACTACCAGAGAAGCCAAAAAAAAAAATTAAGTGGCCAAACAACAAACCGACAAATTTAACCGAAAAGTATAGCGATAGTTGCAGACAACATTTAGTTGTAATTACCATATATCACACACATGTATGAATGCATTTACATATACAAATGTATAAGTCGACCTGCTGCCATTCCATTGAAAATGTGTTTTAAAGCTGCCTCCGTGTTGCCTACTTTTTGGGGCCAACGGAAGCAATTAGTAACTTGTTACTGAAATCAAGTTAAGCCAAAACTGAATGTTTGTTTGAACATACCAACATTAATCAATTATAAATGAAATCCCATTAGAGTTTTTACAAAAACAAAAAAGTTTATTGCATTTCAGAAATATTTTATGAATTTTGCAACTAGTCTTGGCCCCGGTTGCTGCTATTGCCGGTGTTGCTGCTGCTGCTGCTGCTGCTAATGACATTGACAACTTCAACTTTGCACAACTTCAGTTTGCACCTCTCACTGCAACCTGATGTACTACAACAACGACAACGACAACAAATACTTGATTATAATTTCAAGACAGATTGTCTAGGCAAAAGCAAGGCCAATCCTTCTCTCCAACTTCTCTCCTTTGACTCATCATCTATGTACAAACCCAAACACCCAATTTCTCAACCCTGTTCTTCTTCTTATTATGCTTTATTTATTTATATGTTTGTTTGTTTGTTTGTTTGCTTGTAGCTGCTGCTGCTGCTGCTACTGCAGCAAAATTTCAAGTTGAACGCCTTGCATTGTCATGGCCAGGAAGTTCTGTATCTCCTTCTCTTTCTCTCTCTTCCTCTGGCAGTATGTGTGTGTGCGTGCTATGTGCTTGTGTCTAGCAAACTGACAGCAATGACACACGTATATACTATTCCGCGTCCCATTCTCTTGGTCTGTTTCCAAAATTTGTGATGTGCATTTTGTTTGTTTTGTGTCAGTTTCGGTTACATAAGTAAATTAATTAATTTTCAATTGTTTTAAATAAACAACACTGTGTGACAAAGGCATCTGAAACTAATAGCTGCAAATAAATAACAACAACATCAGGTAAAAACATAAAGTTGGGACAATCCGATTCCCCAAATGAAGAAAGATCAAACTTATTCAGACTCATACTCAACTTATAAACAATTTGATTTTAGGCTATTGCAGTTAACTTAATGTTAACATTTTGTCAGATCGATGAGAGGAGTATTTGGATTCGAGATGGAAATCGAAATGCCTGGCTAATTTCTTGTCCGCTGTTCATGAACTATATGATATATCTGTTGCAATTTCTATAGCTGCAATAGGATTATCCACTTCACTTGTATATAGATCAGAAGTTGGGATAACGATAACCGTTTCATCATTATATTTCCTCTCACTTTTGGTTTTTGTTGAACTTTTAAGTGGCTTGCCACTTTCGAGGGGGGATGAAGGAAGAAAGCAAGCCAAAATGGTGAGAAAAGGCGAGGAGGGGAGGGGCAGAAATGGCAAAGGATGGCAAAGTCGGCAAACTTCTTGAAACATTTTTGATATCATAGCAAGAGCAAAGTTGGCAAATTATTTATGGCTCATAGTTCAATTGGTTTTTGAGTATGCCGACAATCCAACCAAACAAACTCCCAAACGGCCCGCCCCCCGCTTCTACTTGAATCGCAAGACAAACGGCAATTAGCAAAGGCAAACCAAAGAAGAAGAAAAAACCAAATAAGAAATAGCAAAAGCAATGGCAAAGGCACAAGGCAAAAAAAAAAAAGAGGAAAATCGCAAAAGGAAAGATGAGAGAAGTATCTTTAAGTTTTCAAGAGTTTTGCTGCTTCAAACCTTCTGCATGAAAATTCAAACGAAAAGTGTGTGTTTTATTAGCAAATAAAGCGTAAATCTGCCTTTGCCTTAGCAACACACAAGCACACACAGTATCACCCTCGCTCACACACACACACACACAGATAAAATGTAATTCTCTTCCAAGGACGAAAGCTTTTTTATTGTATGGAGAGAAAATTCTCTTAGATGTTTGAAAAATTCACCACTTGACTGAGAATATATCTGCGCAATCTCCCCACATTTCATTTCTCTCTCTTTCATTCGCTTTCGTGCTCTCATCCACGCTCTTCTCGCTCTCCTTCCTTCTGTGCCGCCTTTTAACTTTGTTGTGCAAAAAACGAAAGAACAAAAATATCCATAGGAACGTAACGCAAAGAACCCAAAAAAGAAAAAAACACAAAGAAAAAACCAAAACCCCAAAAACCAAACCAAGCCAAGCCAAGAAGCTGTTTTGCATTTAAATGGCAACTGTGGCGGCGACAACGGCGACAACGGCGTCAACGGCGGCGACTCCTACATCTTTTTTCTCATCTTCATCGTCATCGTAGTCGTCGTCATAGTTGTCGCCGTCACCGTCGCCATCGCCATCGCCATCGTCATCGTCGTCCTTTGTTGCAATTGTGTTGTCTTTGGCATAAAGCAGTTGCAGTCGCAGCTGCAGGAAATGAAGAATGGTGGGTCTCGCAGCGGGGGCAGAGTGAGTTCTCCTAGCTGGAGACGCAAGTAGGTCACTGGGGCAGCAATCAACAAAAACAGTCAGTGCAGTTCAGTTCAGTTCAGTTCAGTTCAGTCAAATATCGCAAATGAAGATATCTTACTGCGGCTGCTGACGTCATTAAAGCCTGTCATCTTGGCTCATTGAGTCTTAACCAACAGCATCAGCAATAGAATGTGCGTCTGCATGGGAATGCGGAATTTCAAAGAATGTTTCTTTCTTCATTTCCTATTTAGATCATGCTAGTAGCGTCTAACTCTCGACTACTCCTCTTACAGGATTTAGCTTACAGGCAAAAAATCAGATTCACTTTTGTTGAAGAGACTTTTGCATTCAATCTATAGGGTTCGGATCAAATATATATACATAGTTTGAAATGAAAATGAAATCTAAATAACTTAAGAAAACAAAAAAAACAAAGATTTTTTTTTATGGTTAGCATATCTAATTTATGTATTCTGAATTCAAATCATGAAATCTGTGCCCAGTAGAATGGCCATGGGAAGCTCCCAGTCAGACATAGAGACCGAAGAATGGAGTTGTTTTTATTGCTGTTGCTGTTGTTGCTGCTGTTGCCTAACTGTTCAGCTGTCGCGACCAGCTCTGCCACAAGAGGCTGATGCAAAAAAAGAAAACTGAAAAAAAGGAGTGAAAAGTTCTTGTTGCATGTTGTTGTTAGTTGTCGGTTTCGCTTACCCTGTACCCATTCTTAGAGGGCAAATGTATACGAACATAAAACCATTGAGAACTATAAGTTTTTTGTAGCATACTTTTTTTGCGCATTGCCAAAATTCAACACTTAAGTCCTGCCTGTATTATATTTACCACCAAAGGTGCACATAATAAATAGTTTCAGTCTTTTTTTAATGAGATCAAATCGTGAAATTATGAATTCATAAGAAAAGCGTGTGAAAATTAAAAGCATACTGCACAAAGCGAGGCATCTCCAAGTCGAGGTACATCTCACATTCCTCTTTTTTTACCAGCGTTAAACTTTGTTATTATTTTGTATTGTTGCCTCGCCGTCAGCAGCTTCAACGTCGTCGTTGTGAACGTTGTTTTTATTGTTAATGGCATAATAAGAGTGCATATTTTTTTCCTCTTGTTTCGTTTTTTGTGTTTTATTAAGTTGAAGTTGCCAGCGTAGTTTTGAAGCGAAGTCATGCCAGCGGCAGAAGTTAAAAATGCAAAAATAAAATGGCGACTGCCAGGAGACGACTTTGACGACGACGATGGCAAATCGAAGACATAGCCACAATTTCTGCTGCTAACTAAGACAGTCAATGGACTTGCATGCAAATTAGCGCAATGACAGGCAGTTGGGGCTGATTGGGTGAAATCTGAGATTGGACATGCAAATGATGCACCATGAGATGATGGCCAAGTGATGGACGACAGCATCAGCATCAGCGTCAGCGTCAGCAGTTGCAACTTCTTGAGGGATCAGTCTGTCAGTAGCATACACTGGCACAACGTTAACAACAGAAATGGGGAGCCGAGGAGAAGCTGGCTATATACAGAGAATGAAAGCAAGTTCAGTCCAAATGGGAGTGGCCCACTTAATAAATATTGTGTTCCTAAGCTAATTATGCATAAATCCCAGCCAATATTCGTGAGTATTTTGTATGAACTGGTCTAAGATCCATATGGTTTAGGTTCTTCTTGGCGGTGATATGAAATGTTCTAAGAGTTTAAGAGATGAATTTGAAATTAAGAGAATTCATTTACCTACTTGTATCTACTTTTGTCATTTCTCAAAAAGAGTCTTTATCATTGGATTTTTTGTATTAATAGTCTTTTTGGAATGAATGCATTTTTAATCAGTAGTTTCGAGAGATTTTAATTACTACAGCTGCTTGTTAATTACTATAAAATTGCCAACAAAAACTTGATACTGTCCAAAAATGACCATCAAGTGTAATTGAAAGCTATTCTAACATAAACTGCTCTTTGAATGTTGTTTTAATTGAAATCAGAGTAGTTACCGACTTCAGATTACCCACTTACGAGCATATTCCAGTGACTTCCCCCGCCCCACACCGCATTCTCCTTCTTCAATTTCAATCTCAATCTCCTTGGATGCTTAAGTATTTTACGCATATTTGTTAACCATCCCAAAAATGATGAAACTATAAATTGATGAAGGCTTGGTTTGGCCCTGCTGTGTTTCTTGCTACCCTTCTCTACGTTGGGTGAGTGTGTGTGTATATGTGTGTTTGTGTGGGTGTGTGTGTGTCGGAGGCACATTATTAACAGTGGCTGAAAGCGCTTGGGCATGACCCAAGGTCTGGCGCCTCCCGTTGAGGGCTTATTACTCGTTTTTTGGTTTGGTTGGGTTTTGCCCTTCGGCTCCTTTTAGAGTCCAAGTTCTGAGTTAGTTCATTTCATTTTTTTCTCCTTTTTTTGCAGCAGCAGCAGCAGAGGGTTCGAGTTGGAAGAAAGGAAAATTCTCGTACAAGTATGTGTATGTGGATGTGTATGTGTCTGTGTGTGTGGCCGGCGGTTATTAAGCTCCCTTTTCAGTTCTTGCTTTTGTTGCTACTGCTCTATGTGTGTGTGTGTGTGGGTGGGTGTATGGCACATTTAAGCATCGTCTGCCTGCCATAAAAACAAATTTAATTTACGTAATTTTCAGTGAATGTCTACATCAAGTTTAGTTTCAGTTTCATTTTTGGTTTGTTGGTTATTTCATTTTTTTCACTTTTATGTTTCTTTCTTTTTTTGCATTTGAAGTGCGGTCAGTGAATAGGAAAAGAGGCGGAAAACCAAAGGAAAGCCACTGGAGATCTGAGCTCTCTTCAAAACAATCCAAACCACAATAAATGTATGTACATAGTACATAGTATAGAAATAATGTTTCAATTAAAATTTTCTAAAGGTAACTTAACAAATTTGATTTTTGACTTGAATTTCAACTTAATAGTTTACAAATTTTCAGTGTTTTCTAACAATTACCAAGTTGTTCAATGACAAACTTATGATATTACCCAATTTACTTCACAAATCGTAAGCAAAGAGACTGATATGAGGCACTGAATTTGCCACCTGTAACAAATGCCATCATCATCGTTTTAATCATCATCATCGTCATCGTCATTCAGTCAGTTTGTTTAGTTTGTTCACTAACCAGACTCATATTGAAGGCCTTTCGTTGTCGTAACTTTCAATGTCGTTTGTGCAAACTGGCAAAAGTTTCATTTACAAGGAGAAGCATCAACTACAACAACAACAACATTGACAATGCCCAGCGCAAATATCAATGATATGTTTGTTCAAAAACACAACGACAACAACGAGCCTGAAGGACAACAACGACAACAACAACAACAGCGTCAACAAGAAACATCATCAAGAGGCATAGAAATGGAGTTTGGAAAATTCGGTGTATATTTTTCCTCCCGCTGCCCCGTTCAAGAATACCCTTTCCTTAATTGAATGCATTCAATGTTATTTCAAAAGCAAACAAGTAAGTTTTTCTCTGTTCTAACATCTCAGTCAGTTTTTATTAAAAATGTTGTTAATCGAACAATAGAAACACATTAACATTAATCAAAAGAAGTTGTATAAAATGGACCAACATTGGCAAGAGCATACAAATGTCGGTACGACTGATTCGCTGCTTTCTGTTGTCTACTTTTTTGATTTTTTTGGTCTTGTTTTTAGGTATGTCATGTACTTGGCCCCTTTTTTTGTTTTTGTTGCAGCCGGCACAAGAATTGTCATGGAGCAGAGAAGTTTTGGGTCATGAATCCTTTTTCAGTTCTGTCTGAGTTTTTGTGTTTTTGTGCCGTTCCCCTCCCCGGCCTCTTTGGTCATACACCGCCCCCATATCCCACCCAAAAAAAGGGAGAAAAAGGCAACCAATAATTGTAAATTAAAATTGAAATGAATAAAGGCAACCCAAACAAAATGCGGGGAAAACAACATTCAAATTTTTGCTCAATGATTTCTAATATACCCTAAAGAAAAGAAAAAAAAAAACACTATATGATTTTCCACATGGAAATTTCCAAAAGTTTCGCTTTTGAAAAAAACATAAATTTTTGGTTTTGTGATTGTTTCGAAAATAGAGTATTTCGGAATCGCCTTATTCAAGGAATATGATGTTGGTTTATCCTACTAATGGGTAAATGTTTTGTACAATTTCTTTTTCCTCTTCTTTTATTAAATTTGACTAATGCATTGTGACTATGCATAATGTGGTCGTATTCATATACATACACAATGCTTGGCTCATTTTCCCTTGGGCACAGTGGTTTGAAATGTAGGCAAAACTCTGATTAAGTATCTAAACTAATATTTTTTAATAAGCACTTATCTTCATTAAGTGGCAATTGTTTACGCCCCCCGCAAAGGGCAAAGAATATCTCAAGCCGTTTAAAGGTAAACCAATGTAATTAGGCAAACGTGTTAAAGTTTCAGCAAGAGCTTCAATTTTAATTTAAATTCCAAATTCCACCAAATTCCTGGACACCCCACCCTCCCTCATCCTTAGGTGAAAATGTAAATGTGGCGAGCATCAATCAATTTGGCCGGCAGCTTCGATTGGAGGCAGGGCACATTGCATGTTATCGCTGAGTTTATCAATTCAATTTTGATTTTCTAGTGTGAAATTCGGCACGCAATGATTTTGTGTGTGTGTGTGTGTGTGGGGGGGGGGGATGTTATATGTATTGTTATGTTTCCAGTGCAGCGTGACAAATTTCAATCACTTCTCATGAAATAATCGTTAATCAATTATCTGTAGCTTCAAAATGAAAATACAGAAATCAGCGAGCGGTCCATCAAACTTCTTTTTATTGCCACAAAACTCAGACCAATAATATTTTTAATATCTAAAATTTCAAAGCTTAAACTAGTTGTGAATTACAAGTAGATGAAATGAAAAAAGCATACGGCGTCAGCAGATCAAAGTAAGAGTTATTACAGTTAACCAAGGTCACATGTCAATTGAAACTCCTTGCAATGTGGTCCTTTTTCATATAATTATGAGCCATCCAATTTAGTGACACACACACACACGCAACTGAAAATGTCATTCAATAGGTAAACGGCCACAAACCCGAAAATCAAATAAGGACCAAAAGCTCATTATTTACCTTACCAGGATTCACCTTCTAGTCGACGCAGGCGAGCAGACCATCCAAAGGGGCTACTAAATCTATGCCCCAAACCGCTCAATACACAACATCAACACAAATCGGTGCCACAAGCAGGCAGTTGCACCACTTAACCGAACCAGCAATAATGTAAGCTTATATACAGGATGAATCATCAATCTGAACACCCTCTCCCACTCTCTCTCTCTCCTTTACTCTTTCCGTTGGCAATCAATCTATTATTTGGGTGACTTATCTGACGACCCATTTTACACTATTTGTCATTATTACACATTTATGGTCATAACTCATTAAACTAAAGCTCATATAGCTATACAAATAGTACATTTTAAAGTCTTGCAACTTGATTCAAGAACTTATCTCTTTTAAATGGTTTAGAGAAAAGGTAAATAAATGATAGTAAACCAGTGGAGAATATATAGAGAAAAGATTAAGAGTAAATAGAGAAAGGATAGACGAATCTTTTTATAGACCTTAGAGATACATACATATATACACATGATCAGCTTGAATAGCAGAAATTTTGATGGAATATCCATTTGGAGGGCAAGTGTATCTAAACTTCGCTGCACTCAATGATCCTAAGAGCATCATAAATGTGTTATTTTTGCCTGCGTTCTTTTTTTTTTTTTTTTTTTTGCTTTTTGGTCTGGGGGCACCAATAAAAAGAGAAATGGTCAGGTTGGCTAGCTCTCTCGGCTGGCCTAGGACATAGATGGATGCTGATGTTGATTGCAACGTTACCAAAAATTCAGTTTATGGCTCCCATTGACAAGAGACAACAACAACAACAACAGCAGCAGCAGCAACAATAATGCAGAAATATGCCAGAGATACCCCAACACCAAGTGCGGGCGATGCATCGATGCAAATAAGCAATGACAAGGGACTTTTGCATCACCTCCATGCGCGCCACACACACACAGAAACACAAACAACAACTACAACAACAACAAAAACCCAAAAAATAGAAGCTCCACCGCCGCATGCCACGTGCAATGCAATGCAAACACTCTTACGCTTAAAGTAGCGACATTTATGCGTGTGTGCGTGCCATTCAGAAAACGAAAATGGTGTTACGGCAACTACAATGTAATGGGAAAACCAGTGCGAGGGAAAAACGAAAATCAAGTTGAGGGATGACGATCTGGACACGCATTTGTGAGTCCTTCCCACCCTTAGTTGTTTTTTTTTTTCTTTCTATCCTACTTTTTTTGGTGTTCCTTTTTTTTGATGAGAAGAAAACGCTTATCTATAAATTAGTAGGTACACAGAGACAGCAAATCAGCTACTGACTGGTTGTTCTTGTTGTTGTTGCTTTCATCGTCTCCATCGTCATTTCTATCCTTGTAGAAATGGAAAATCTATGCCAATTTATGTAAATCAAAGTTTAAATAAATGTGCGATGGCCAGACCAGACCAGACCATAGAGAAGACTGGCGCAGGTTTCGTTCGTCCGTTCCAGACCAGCGAGAAAACCTTAAAAAGAATAAGAAAAAAACGTATTTGCTTTTGGCTAAAAACGGGAAACGGGAATTGGTGTCGGTTGGGCACTGCTTTAGCCTGTTTTATTTTCCATACCAAGCACTCAGAGGATGAAATGGTATATCAAAGTGGCTGAAATGTATGTACCAGACAGACGTAAGCGTTTCTGAACCCGTAAAGCAAATATATTTCGCAGCATATGAAAAATGTTTTTATATTCTTGTAGTTTAATAAGTTTTGAAGTAGTTCTTTTACTAGTTACATGGTATACCAAAGTCGATCTAACTTACTATCCGAGTTCTTCGGTTTTTTTGGGCGCATAATTCAATTGCCGTTGCTTGGTTGGTTTTGGCTACAACTGCGACCATTTTCCTTTCTACTATTTTATTTTTCCTTTTGCAGGACTCAGTTTTCTTTCACTTTTTTTTTTTTTGTTTGGCAGCATTACCAACAAATTTGTTACTTATGTACATACGTATGTATATGTATATACTCGTAGGTGAAAAAAGACTACCAAAGAATTTGTAGCAGGTTTATAACTACATACATATATACAATTGCAGCTACAAATGCGTCTAATTGTAGGTATGTATAGTTTCATGGTTTACCCATGCTGTTTGTGATGCACTCTCGCAGCCATATATCTTAGGCTTTGATTTATATTAAGGTAAGCCAAGTCCACCCCAAGAATCGGCGCCAAGAACTACAACAATGCAGAAGGTATTTGGAATATCGACAGAGATATATAGAAAACAAATGTAACAAACCTCTTTTTATTGCATAATAAACAAAAGCTATGGTTAATTTAATAAACGATGTGTCATTCATGCTAACTTAACACAATCATATCGCCATTTAGTAACCTGCTAACATGCTTGCCAACCCCCTAACATGCAATATGAGGGAAGTAAATCTAAGCCGCAGACGGAGCTTGTGCGGCCTTGAGATTCCCAAATGGTCACTGCGAATGCAAATCTAACAGGAAACTGACGCTTGTTGATATGATTGAATTTTGTGGCAACAGGACAATTTCTCCTCTAAAGCTGCCAGTCGCAAGGATTGTTTCAATGACATTTTCAATCAATTGTATAAAAACTTTAACCGCAATTCGTGTAGTGGCATTCCTTGGATGTCTAAACAGTTTAGATATTTGTTGTTTAACTATTTTCTCTTTAGATTGACTTGAGCTCTTACATATCTTTAAAATTGCACCTTAACTGTCCCAATCTAGTATAATTTTCAAACACTCTCAATGTCAACACCAATTAGAAATCGGTTCATTATATTCGAGTGTGATTAAGTGCTTCAAGTAAAACTTACTTTCTTCTCCACCTACACAAAATATTAAAATATTAACAGACGCCACCTACCGACATGAAGATGCGATTTTTATGGCAGCTTTTGCTTTAACAAATAAAGCACTAATAAGCTTTAACGAGCTTTCAACCTGTGGTTGAAAGCTATTGTAGCTTAACTAGTTTTTTTTTTAAATCTTTAATCTACATATTAGATCATAGTTTATAACCGATTTGTAACATGTCTTAAAAATGTTAGCCATAAATAAATTGAACAACCGAAAACAATCAACGAAACTAAAACTCAAATTCAAACTAGCCCTGGAAATGAAACCGAAACTATTCAAACTATTGTAAGCTAATTTGAATTTCTTCTTAATCATTTGAACTTGAACTTGATGGCAATTCATTTGAAAATTGTGAAATTCCAAAGAAAGAAATAAGCAAAAATCATTATAATTATAATAATAATATCAAGCAGAAGTGACACACACACACGCGTTAATTGTATCTGAACAGACAAAAAAACACTCATTTGACGGCAGGTTCATTCACTCAATATTTAAGCCCAAAATCCTTGATTTGTGTATGGTATGCATTTAATTAATGCATTGATTGGTTGCTTTTTTCCCCCTTCGGCTTAATGATTATATTATTAGCAATTAATTGTTGTTGCCAAAGTAATAAACAAATAAATCATGCTACGGAATGTCACCTGCAACAATGTAGACAGACACCACCCATGCACCATGCAGTAGTCGAATGTGAGGAAAGTTAATACACTTATCAGTCATCGATGAGTGGGACCATGTTGTACCTTAATCAAAAAGAAGAAGAATACTGCATACCAATTTCATTTAACTTTGCCATCGACTGCAATCAATCACGGAACTAGAGTCGACAAAGAAATAACTTTTGTGCAGTGGTTCAGTAATCAAATCATAAAAAGAGGTTCTAAAACACAAAATAATAATGTTTTACCGTCCGTCTGTTTGAATAGCCGTCAAAATTTGTTATTTCATATTTCAAATTGAAGAATGAGTGCTTAAAAACTTTGTATTACTGACGGTTTGTCTTCAAATACAATTAAACAAAACCCACCAAGCAATAACCGAATTGCGCTTATTGTATTTATATTTATATATGTATGTATGCATGATATGGCTAATTGTATTCGAACAATAGGTCGAACAGGTCGGTAGCCAACGTCAACATCAACACCAACATCAACATCGATTCCAAAGCCAATAACAACCAACACCTTCCTTCAACGGGGGGCAAAACGGGCAATGGGCAATGGGCAACCGGCAACAGGCAACAGGCACAACACAATATAAACAGAAACCCTGACGATTAATCGATTAGTTGATATTTGACATATGAGCAATTATCGCTTACGAATTTTCGACAACAATTGCTGATTGCTGATGGACAGGGAGGGGCGGTCGATTTCTATGCTATGCGGATAGGGTGTAAGAGGGAGGGAGCCACTGGTCACTAGAGTGCCAATTAGCAGTATCGATGTCGAATGGTATTCACACCAAAACACACACACACACACACAGAGAGGCAGGGGCAAAGAACAATCGAACCAAGTGAACAGATAATTATGCATAGGTAAATGATTACGATGATCCACTCGGTCACGCCGACACCAAAAGTCAACGTCAATGCAACGCCGACGCACAGTGGCACAAGAAATTTGATTTGTTATCCAATAGACCAATTTAAAATAACTTGTCAATAAGTAATACTAATGATTAGAGCACGAAAGAGCTAAATATATAACGCAGTTTTCCCGGGATTTTTCTGCATATATCCTTGCTTCCTTGGAAAAGTAATTAATAATATTATATTTTCTAACAATGAGTGAAATAAGACACTGTGCAAAATCGTTGGCGATGATGTCGTCGACATCGAAGCTGATGACTACTTTCCTCACAAATGTTAAACTCTTTTCAATACCCTATAAAAATAGAACGAATGGGAGTATCGAGAGATCTAAGCATTCATTTTCAAAAAAAGATGACTAAAGCCTTTCAGTGAATCATCAAGGATTTGCAAGTTACATATGATTTATGTTATTTATTTCACCATAAAGAAGAGATCAATAGATTTGTGTAAATTGCCTTTAAGACAAGCGAAGCTAATTATTTATAGGGTATCAGGGTTAATCTGATTGTTTCATCATTGTTTTTTCTTCAAAAAATTCTTAGTCGCTTTTAGATTTTGTTTTTATTATAGAGCTAATCTTGTTTTCTGGTTTTTCAAAATCTAAATTATGACAGTTTTGCGATGGCCCAAGTTTTTTATGTGGTCAAGAAAAAAAAAAAGGCAACAAAAAAAATGGAACAGAACGCCCCAATCAATGCCAACTTTCGATCGACTTTCCATAGATCAAAAGCGATAGAAACAAATTTTTTATGTTTCTTAAAGGTGATAAATAAATTTGCACATAAAATGTAAAATAACTGAAATAAAAATACATTAATTTGCATTTAATTTGATTTGAAATTTTTGTTGGCTTAATCCAACAATAGAAAACGGTGGCACCCTGCCACGATTTTTATTATCATCGCGCGAAGGTGTATTGAACCTTTTGTTTCACCAATTCCGAATCGTATTTGTTAGTTGTTGTTGCAACGCATTTTTGGCCAACAGATCAACAGAATAGAAACAGTCATTTAAAGCTGTAATAAAAGTAAAACGATTCGTATATCGTTAACCAATTCAATATTCAATTTGGAATCACTTATAGTTTTAGAATTATATGAAATTTTTTCGGATTGATTTCGATTCTCTATGATCACATTTTAAGTTCAATTTTGACCACAATCAATTGGTGTAGTCATACAAACAGTTTTCTGGTTGTTTGGTAAATCTGAAGCATGTGTAAATGGTTTTTTAAAGTCTAGGTCACTGCAAGGGCCTAGATTTTTCACTCTCTCATATCATTTTTGCAATCTAAACTGTTATGACCCTGATGCTCATAAATGTCACCCGCATCCCTTATCCCTTAACCCCCAGGTGTGTGTGTGTGTGTTTTGGAAGATGGAAAGCTATCAAAGTTTTTTCTTAACTAAATGCCTAAGCCCAAGTTGCTTGGTGGCCCTTCTACCTCCCTGTCTCCTTCCCTCTCTAGCCCACATGCTTATTTGTTTGCTTTCTGTGACATTTTTATTTATATTTTCCTTTTTCTTTATTTTTTTTGCTGTCTTTTTGTCGCCTTATCTGTTGTTGTTGTTGTTGTTGCTAGTTTCAGCCTGTCACAAAAACACATTCACTGTGAAGAAGAAGCTCCATTCCCCACATCCCTGCATACCTTAACAAACATGCACACATATGTACATACATATATCTTCTATAGCCTCCATGTTTCTAAATGTATGTATGTAAATTTTTCTCTTCCATTTTTGTAGTTTAGAGATGCGTTTTTGCGCTTTTTTGCGGTTGCTTGGCTATGTTAATGACACTTACAAAAAACTACATACACATACACGCTCACACACAGAGGCATACTTATGCATATGTATATGTTAGTACAGTTATCCATCTTAGCATGTGTTTAGATCTTCACTCTCACACTTTAGACACTTTTGTCACAGTGAAGCTTCTGTTTAATTTACAGCAATCCGCACAAATGATCCAGACTCCCGAAAAGGAAGGAGAATCTGTTCAACTGAAGCATCGAAAACAAGATTTGTCCAGGAAGCTGCATCAAGTCTATGGTTTCTGGTGCATACTTAAGGGGGCATTTCAGCTCGGTAAAACGTCATCCAAGTTGGTTGAAATAGTTTTGACTGTACTTGTTGTTCTAAGCATCCAAACGCCCTCTCTCCTCGTCAACCTCGCTGGCCGCCACCCATCCTCTGACATCCATCTCCCTCGCCAGGACCTCCTCTCATATTCTCTAATGGGACATTTGCAATTAAATTACTCGAATAAAGCATGTAAATTGCCAGTGAATGAAGCAGGCCAACAACAAGCTAAGCAGACCTAGCACCCAAAAAACCCCTGCCCGGATGCTAGGGACCATCCGCCACTCAATCCGCCTACTTGCTGGGGCAGGAAGGACGAGCTTCCTTAGCTAAGGGAATGACATAACATATGCATAAGTAGATATACAGTTTTAAGTATGCTAATTAGGTGTAACGTACATACATACTTGTGTCTATATCTATTTAATAAACACTTATGTATTTCGAAATATTGTTGAACATTTTTTTGGTTTTTTTTGGGTTTTTTTTTTCTGAAATGAAGAGAGGGAAAAGCAAAAACACGCCGTTACCTCATCATTCATCAAAAAGAAATCAGCGGGAATTCGCTGAGCAGTGGGACAAGGATCAGGAAATGCTTCCGAATTTCGTCGTCTGTCGGACATGGGTAAACAGAAGCTGCAGGAGTCCGACTGTCTGTAAGTGTTAGTCATAGTCAAAACATTCTCGACTATGTGAGAACCTTTTCTCTCTCTCAGTCTTGTTCTCTTTCGCTGTTTCTGTCACTCTCTCTCTCTCTCTCTCTGTTTTTTTCCGTTCTCTCTCTCTCTGGAGAGTGTATGTTCTCCTGTAGTTTTCTGGTCCTGCGCATTAGTTGCAATTTTCGACAGTTGGAAAATTCTTGAAGAATTTCCCCTAACAGCTGTTCTCTTAAACAGTTGTCCATCAGCTGTTTGGTTGGGAAACTGTTATACAGATAAAAAGACAATTGGCGGTCTATTTGAATTCAAGTTCATTGAACTCTTCTCGATTCTCGGTTCTTGGACGTCAACGAAATCGAACCACAAGCCAATTACATATGGAGCCCCCCGCCGCCGGCGGTTGGTTTTGTCTTATCTAAAGCTTCAAGTCACGATTTCAATTTGCCCAAACAGTCAGCCTAAATCGATCTATTGATTTCATATTCAGCACTCAGAGTGGACAACATAAATCAAAATCTGCTTAGACAAATGGTGACATAAATAAAACTAAACAGAGTCAAGGAAGGAGAACGGGAGGAACAACCTCAGTCAGAACTAGATTTCTAACGGCAAGTCAACAATGATCCAAAGGACGAGTCCTATAAGAAATAATTGAAGAAACGAATGCGAGTATCATAAAACCTTTCATCCCCCTCCCCTTCTTACAAACGCCACCTCTGATTGGCTTACGGAAATAACTTAAGCTTATACCTAGACCAATTTTTTTGTTGTTTGTTCTGTTTTTTGGCATGCTACATGTGTAGGGACCCAGTTAAAGACTGATGATTAATCAGCTGATCTTTGTTGGTAGATGATCTGTTGTATGGCAATTAGTGCAGACACATACATATGTGTATATACGCACTCACACACACACACACAGACAAACATGCAGCTACATTTTACTCATTCGAAATGCCTGACTGGTGAGTTGCGACCTGTTCCGGCGATCCTAGGATGGACTCACACATCGACTATCAGATACTTGTTATATGCAGATAATCCATGCCTTTGGCTTCTAACTTGTGTGATATTGATGAGAATTGAACAGGCTTTAAAACTTCGATCTATTCAAGCACTTTCACAGTGATAATGTTGATATTATTTATATATGACAAACATTTAGATAAAGGTCAACTTAGCATAGGGTTAAAGAACATGATTTTCTCAACTTGGCATAGCAAAAATGCTCTTTTTGATAGAGTATCAAAATGCTCAATTGCATTGGCAAAAGAAGACGACGCCAACGTCAGCGCCAAAGCCAACGACAACGTCGAAGCCAACGCCAGCTTCAAGCGCTTCCTTTGCATACTAAAACGTAAAGTGCGTTAACGTGGACTGCGCAGTTAACGCAAAGCAGCAACCTTCCAATATTAAAAATAAGTCGGGACTCGGAAGCGTATTGCTTTCTTAGCCCTAACTTGTTGTCGTTGGTGTGGTCGATGTTGCTGTTGCTGTCGCTGCGATTGTCGATGTCGATGTCGTTGGCGTTGGCGTTTCTGTTGCTGTTGCCTCTCCTCGAGTTGCGTTAAAATTCGTGCGCAAAGCGGCAGACGAACTCAGAACATTGCCGCTGCGCAAGCGCAGAGCACCTACTTGCATACCTACACGAATTTGGTCGCCAACGGACAAAAGCGACAGAGAAGAAGACAATTTAAACAATTTAAAAGTTTTCAAAAATTTCAAAATTAAAATTAAATTAAAATACTTGCAATAGCTGAAAAGCTTTTTTATTTTATTTTTTTTTTTTGTATTTTTTGTAAAATATTGCAAGTTTTTTAGTGTGTCCCTCTGGACTTGTGTGTGTGCGTGTGTGTGTGTATCTGTGTGCGTGAATAAAACGAAAAGTGAATGAAATAAGAAACGAGGAAGAAAAAAACCAAAATATAATTACCACAAAAAAATACAACAAAAAATTTGCAGGTAATTTTAATTATTTTATGACCTTGCCCAATCTGAATGAAGTGAAAAATTGCATTTTTTGCAAGGTCCACAGAATGCTCTGTCTGGACACCGAAAACCGCCCTCGATTAAGTATAAAATTTTTGATTTAAAAAATGTATCCTTTAATGGCTTTCAAAATAATTTAGGCCTGTTTTTTTTTTTTTTTTGACATTTTAAAATCAGAATTGATGTCTCTCTGGCTAAAACTTGTCCAACTCACTTGATTTGCTATCGAATCGGTTACTTGATCTCTCAAATCTTTTAAATTTTAGTCGATCTCGAATGAGCTTAAACCGATTATCGAATGATATAAGTCTAAAGGTTTAAAACGAAAGCATGTTTGATTACTATTGAAATAAAAGATTATTTAGCAATCAAGTGAAACCCATTTCTCGCTTAACTGCGTTTCGAAAATGAAAATAGAGATATCCAAAGAGATGTTTTTTGAACTAGGTTTGACCTATTTGATTTGAAATATGAATCTTTCGCTTTATACTACCTTCAAATACATGTGGATCAATTGCAGCAGATAGCAACTGGCAAATGAAGTTCTCATTCCTTTATATTCGATTGAAATTTGTTTCTACCTTTGCTGGTTAAACAAATTGCTGAACGCGCTTTGCATACGTAAAGAGTAAACGACAGAGATGGAGAGAGGGAGCCAGAGGGAGAGGGAGACAATGTGCAGTTAAGACTAAGTAGAATCCGCTATATAAAATATTTAAACAATTCTTTTTTTTTTGTTTTCTTCTCGTTGTTTTTATTGTACTTTGAGTAATTATTCCTTTGGACGGGGCTTTGACTTTTTATGTGCCCATGCTCAATCACACACACAGAGCCAACATGTATGTATGTGTGTGTGTGTGTGTGATGACAGTGAGCCGTAGAGTTTATGAGTAACTACAATTTGTTTGATTCAATCGATGTATGTATGTCCGTCACGTTGTCATTCCTTTTTTGGACAGAACTTGTCGTGGTCGTCAAAAGGGCGTTTAATTTTGAAAAGAAAGCAAAAGTACTTGGCCATTGCACGCATGTCAATTGCATTAAACCAACATTTAAAGAAAATAAACGTTTAATTGTTGCGTAAGAAATTTGTTCATAATTCAATTTCTACTTTCTATGCCCTTCCCTCTGGACGCGAAACATTCATTGGAATTCTCAATAACTTTCGATTTCATTGCAATAACAGAATGTCTTGCATACTTTTGGGGGCGTTTTATATTGAATGAATTAAATGGAATATCATAAATATATTACCATTCCAGTTCAAGGAGTAAAATATAGTTTTCAAAACCGGAGTTAAATAAGTCATGTGTAGATAATTTTGTCGTGTGTATCTCTGAAGTTCTGTTGTTGTTGTTGTGAAAGCTTCATGACCTTCAAATGAGCCATTCCAATCCCATCTCCAGGGGCCAGTTAATCTGCATTTCATTTTGATTCCACTTCATGCTGTTACCAGTTGTCAACAGTCAAGAAAAACGTTTAATTTTTGGTTTAAATACCAAAAGTTGACACCATCAAGGAGTTGCTTTCGGTTTCGTTGGTCCGGGGGATAACTAAACAAGATCGGCATCTCCATAACCACAACTGGAACTACATACATATATCCAGTGATATACCTTTTATTCTCACGCCCGTCACTTGAAAGTAATTAATTTGATTGCAATGAGAACAAAAGAAATTTTGATTAGAAACGGAAATATCTGAACTAATGCGAAATCCAAGTCCTCAAACTGGTATTCGGTTTTTGTGCTTTGTGTTTTGTTTTAGTGTTTGCTTCGTTGCAAACATTTAGATTTATGTCTTGCGGTTTTTAGTGAATAAGTGAAAAATCCAATTGACACATTGACACATTTTTTTGCCTTGACAAAAACAAAAAACATAAAATGACGGTTCACAATCGATCGATACGAATTCGATTCGTTCAATTTCATTATAAAATTTACGCATGTTTCTTTACGTGAGTGGCATAACGAAAGAATAGCCATCAAGTTCAGATATATGTACTATGTATGTAGGTACCTACATACCTATATATATTTAGATATATACATATACTTGAGCACCCAACTCAATTAGAACAAGATCATATAAAATATATTACAGTGTTTTCATATTTTTGTTTGGTGGCTTAATAGTTTGGTTTTTGTGTAATTTATGCCAAATTTATGTTTATCAAGTCCATTTAGTCAAACATAATTTGGTGTAAACAACAAATGCAAATCAATTTTTGTTCCCAATTCTCGAATTCTAATTCTATTCCTATGACTCTATGTCTGTCTCTATCTACTGGCTTTAGCTCTCTGTTAGTTTCTCTCCAGAAATTCCAATTAGGCTAAGATCCGAGAATTAACATTTACATTTTCGTTTTGCTTTTTCAGCTACTCCAATTTGCAAATCAGTTTTTTGAGTTCCAAACGAAATTTTCTTAGCCATTCAATATTATATACATAGAAAGAGCCAATTCAGTCGGTGGGCGGGGAGAGAAGGGGAGAGGCGGTTTTGTATGGACAATTTGTCATGCTGCCAAAACCGAAATCGTGACTTGTCCAAAATAACAACAAATTATTATTATTATGCGTATCAATATCATTATTTCTTTATGTTATTTATTTTTGTCACCCGTTTTATATGAATATTCCATTTTATTTATTTATTTTTTAAAACCTAACAATGGGTAGTGAGACGGCGCCTTCTCTAGGGGGGCTCAGGTCTATGACTTTACGTTTTCAATGTTATAATCCTTGGCAATTTTATTGAACTTGATACTTCTGGAAATTAATTACAAACCATTCAACAACTATATATAGCAAAAGCATTCAATTCGATTAGCAAATAGTTCCTATACAATATCAATTGAATTTGATCGATTGATAGTTCCCGAAAGAGAAACCTGTTTCAAAAGAAAACCAATTAGAATGATTTCATTTGTCGCAATATTTTTAGCTCATTTTATAATACATGTTAGAAAGGTTATGGAAATAGGTCATTGGATTTGATACACTCGATTTCCTTAAACAGGAAGAAACCTTTTGATTTATATTCATGTTTAGTACTTTGAAATACGAGTACTTCTTCTTTTGTTTGTGATTACTTTATTTCGCTTCACTTAGCAAATCATAATTATATCTTTTGATGCGTTTATTCAGGCAATTGAGTGAAATATGGCTGAAAAGTTAAATTAAACAATTTACGCCCAGAACAAGCTGCAAAATGGCAACGGGTCTCGGATCTCGAAGCTCGGATCGGGGAGCTAAGAGCCTTTTCTCCCATATAATTAGGCATGAAATACTTGATTTTTAATTGCAAGCACTCAGAAATCAATAAGCCGTATGTGTGTTAAATGAGCGTGTTGCATGCAACAGCCCACCGGCAATGCGAAGTAAGCGATTAAGTGCAGTGCCCTGCCACTGGCAGAGACCGTCGCGAAGAGGCAAACAAAGCAACGCCAACAGGATACGTCCTTGTGGGCCGTAAACGTTTATCATAATTATCCCGACCAACGCCGCCGACTACCCGATTGTTGTGTAAATTAAAATGTACGAAATTTCCGAACGAACGGCCGCAACGATAAATTGAAAACCATCGACAAAAATTAAGTTGTAAATTAAGCAAATTGCACCAAAGAAGAAAAAAAAAACACAAAAAGAAGCGCCACATGGCTGTTTTTTTGTGTTTGCTAGTGATGCATGATGCGCCCCGTTGCCTTTGGGCCAACCCGAAATAATTGAATTTCGTTACTTCTTTTTGTTGGTTTTTTTTTGGCCATGCCCTGTTAACATTGCGCAATTGACAGGTCCCGATTTACATGTTAACCCAGTGAAGAGAAAAACGAAAATAAATGCGTTTACAATATTTTCGTCAATTTATTACTTTACGCAATCGAAATGACTTCTGGCTTATATAATATAAAAGATGGTTTATCAATTTGATCGATCTGAATTATCCACTCGATACTTCGACTACAGAAAAGTAAATCGGGGCAAATGAATAATTCTAACATGGGTTTGCGCAACATCAAAGGATAAGTTCACATACAAGTTAATCGAAATCATAAACTGGAACATCTCGCTGTTGGTTCTTATATACTTGTCAGATATCTACCAGGTTTGTTTACCAACACCTGCATTTGGCATTCCCTTTCAATTTTGGCGGATTCTCTCAGACCTTAATATATGCATATGTATGTATGTATGTATGTGTCCGATGGTTCTCATTATGAAAACATTTGCCAAAGTCAATGGCCAAAATATTTCTCGATACACACAAACATATGTTTTTTTGGTTTTTGATTGGCAAATGATATGCGAGAGGCTTTAAATATTTTCTTTACAAAATAAATAATGATGAAAACAAAATACAAAGAGAACAAAAATCACTTTGACGTTTTTTGGTTTCACATGTAATAATCATAATAATAATTATAATAATAATTATAATAATCATAAACAAGATTGGGTATTTTTAGCAAACACATCCAACGACGGCTTACAAAAAACAAAAAAAAGAGGGGCCCGACCACTCCCCTCTTCCCCACTCCCTACCAATCTCTATCTCTCCCTACAACGAGCAAAATCGAAACTTGTTTTCTTTCGACCGCCCAGTAATGCAGCGTGTAAACTAGATGATGGCCATAAAATAAAATGTTGAACCCGAAAAGAAAACAAACTAAACAGCCAACAGAACGCGACGCTACCATTGACAGTTTATTCATACCCTAGCTATGAAAGGGGATACACTCACTTTGATAACAGCTTCGACATTTGTCATTCAGTTCTTAACTCAAATGGTTCTAAAGAGAATACTCTCACCCATATAACAGAAGGAAAACTATTGAATAGAAGTAGGAGAGCTACTTGATAACATTCAAAACTTCTAATGCTCTGACTGTGACGAATTATTTGAATGAAGCTTTATACTTTAAAGGAGCGTCTGGATCGAAAACTCAGATAACTAGTTTGAATCCTTCTTGCAAGATGTGTAATCCTTTATAAGTCGCCTATTTGTGCCATTATTCTTTCGTCTCATTCAGTTATTTCAGTTCGAATATTTTCAACTGATGTCTTAACTCAAATATCGATATAAAGATTTCTTCTATTCTTTGCTAATAAAGAATAACCAAATTTTCAGTTTATCTAAGCAATAGCCAAGTGTCTATACCCTTCTGGTCAAGAGGGAAAAACGCCAAGAGATAAAAAAAGGGCACTAGCCATAAAATCAAAAAGCAGATCAGGTGGACGTCCTTGCAATATTGCTAAATATGCACGCACAGTGGTCGCAAAAATTTCTCTTATAACTTGTAGTGCTTTCCAATCATTTGTTTTAGAGTTAATTAGGACTTAAGTGATTGTAGCTTACCATATAAACTACGAATTTGGAATATTTGTCTATGAAAAAATCTACTTTTGACTGAGTTTTAGACCAAAGTAGTTGGGTTTACTTCCACTGTAGGCTTGGGTTGCCTGAAAACCCGTTTTTTCTGATATTGCAAATGCATTTCATTTAATATCTGATGATATCTTGTTAATGTTTTTGTTTTTTACGCCCCAAACCCCCCCCTCAGATGTGGTGGAGGCATTTGACAACCGGAATGATGATGATGATGTACGCACTGGTGATGATTTTGGTAAGTTAGCATCATTTAAAGTTATTCCCCGTTCCTCGCTTCATCCGATTTGAATAGACCACGCAGATGACCACAGTGCTGGGACATGGTCGTCTTATGGATCCACCGGCACGAAATGCCATGTGGCGTTTCGGCTATCCCAATCCGGTTAACTACAACGACAATGAGCTCTTCTGTGGTGGCTATGCGGTGCAATGGGAACAGAATAGCGGCCGCTGTGGTGTCTGTGGCGATGCCTATCATGTGAAATCGCCCAGACCGCATGAGGCTGGTGGTGAATATGCCAAGGGCATCATTTCCCGTTACTATACAGCCGGCCAGGAGATCGATGTGGAGGTGGAGCTGACTGCCAATCATTACGGTCGATTCGAAATGTATCTCTGCCCCAACAACAATCCACGGCAAGAGGCTAGCCAAGAGTGCTTCGACAGATATCCACTGCTAATATCGGGCAGTCGGGAGCATCGTTATCTCATTCCACGTGATGCCAAAAAGAAGGACATATTCCGTTATCGGGTCCGTTTGCCGGCCTATGTAACCTGTACACAATGTGTTCTGCAATGGACCTATTACACAGCCAACATGTGGGGCACTTGCTCGAACGGAACTGAGGCCGTTGGTTGCGGGAAGGCGGGTGAGTAAGATAATCTCTTTGGATTTCTTCTTGTTCAACAACAGGCCAAAAATATTGCAGAAACTTTTCGTAATTGCGCGGACATTGCCATCATATCGAATACTGGAGGCGGTGTACCGCCCATTTTCGTAAACAATAAATCGCCATATCTGCTATACTATCGGGATTATCGTGCACCTGAAGATAATAATATCTTCCCGTTGATTGTGAGGTAAGTGAAAAATATTACTGTGCAGAATCTGCAACTGTCTGAAACTTCCTTGAAGGGTCCAGATCTAGGGCTGTGAAATGGGAGGTACTTTGCTCTACTGAACTACTTATTGCATACTGTAGGGTGCCAAAATTATCCCATTCACAGCCCTAGCTCCTCAAAACAGACGTCAAACGGTAAAGAGTCCCAATATGAATATTATAGTTATTTACAAAATGATTACTCTATTTCAATCTATTACTTTGATTTTCCACTTCACACTCTTTCTTCTTGTGCTCTCTTGTCTCCTTCTTCTTCTGTTCCATTTCCTATTTCTTTCTACTTCTTTTAAGAATTCGAATTTTAACTCTTGCTTTGCTTTTTAGCAATCGTTCCAACGCTTAAACGCTTATCCGCTCACCTGCTTAATTGCTTACCTGCTTAACCGCTTACCCGTTAGCGTTTACCGATTCTTCTAGCTCGACCAATTAACAGTTCAGATCAGATGGTTAAAGGTATACACACATTATACATACTATATCCTACATTAAACGCTTTACCTTTGATAAGAATCCTGCAAAAGGCAAACAAAAAATGGTTTTGGTTAGATAATAATTACATTTGATAATATCTAACAAAGATGTATATACATAGACATTTATTTATAAGGAAAGTGCTTAAATAAAACAAAAATCTATGTTAAATTCATTAATTTAATCATTTGCGTTCTTAGGAGTCTTGTGGGAAATGGAATTAGGTTCTAGTTATGTAGGACGTCGATAAGGTCCTTTCGAAAACAAACAAAATGTAACTATTTCTTCATCACACACGAAAATTTTATTACCATTGATTCTCTCTGTCTCTCACTCACTCTCTCTCTCTGTCTCTCTCTCTCCCTCTCTCGCTCTCTCTCTCCCACTGGCTTTTTTATTTTTATTACAACACCAAAACAAGAAAAAAAAAATATTTGATACGGAAGAACGTAAAGGAAAAATAGATACCCCAAAAATGGTTGAAACGTTCAAAAAATTTGAATTCCTGAGTAGTTTTCGATTTGCTTTCGTGATTGATGATTTTTTGTCGCTTGGAGGCTATGATTAACAACGTATATCCGGATAGGTAAAAGCCATAATAAGTACAAGGAATACGGCGATTTGTACAATGCCAACGGAAACTGTTTTGAGCAACTGCAAATGGACTTTGGGCTCCAGATCCCTGCGGCCACAGGGTGCCACTTGACGACGGCGGCGTCGGCGGTTTTTAGGCAGCGTTTGCAGCACTCCAGAATCCACGGCGGATATGGATGTTGGTGTTGGGACCGGTGTCGTTTGTAGAATGTTTCTTAAAATTTTTGCCTGCTCATCGGACAGATGGGTCTTCGATTTGCGTTTCAAGAGACGTCTGGAACGATGGCCAATGCTCAATGAAGATGAGGACGTTTTGAGCTTGGGCTTAAGTTTATCCGTTTGAGTGGTAACCGTCTGCAATTGATTGGAACTGAAGGTCTGCGAGCTAACCGTTAAGCGATCATGAGCTGATTGGAATCTGGTTGTTGGGTCAAAGGCAGCAGCCCCACCAGTCTCACGATGTTCGCTGGGAATTGAAGTGGAACTGGACAACTTATATGGATCACCATGGGCCAGACTATTTATGAACAAGGCGGTGTCCTGTTCCAGCAAGTTTAAGGGACGCATCGTTGACTTCGGACGCAATTGTTGGATTAAAACATTTGGATTTTCCCGCAATTTGCGAAATGAAGTGCTACGCAATTCATTGGCCTTGGCCAAAATGATGGTGGCAGCAGTCTCAGCGGTTTCAGCTTTCCTGTCGATGTCGCTTCTGTTTAGATTAACTGCTGTTCCTCCTTCTGGCGATATTGTGCCGTGGGATGGCATATAAAAGCATTGTGTATCGTCGCCAGTCTTTATTTCGTTGAGGGTCTTCATCTCGATGCGAAATTCCTTAACCACACCAATATAATGAAATGCAGCCTTTACGGTGGCCCTCTCGCAAATTGTCGGTACCCGCTCTACGCGCAGGCAGTAAATCTTTCGTATGACCAACTCACCCGGCAACAGGGAACGCGGAGTATAGTAAACGCTCGACGATTGACTGGCCAAGCTATTGTCATTGTAAAGATCCATATTGTACGAGTCATTATTATCATCACTTAGGCTACTCAATTGCTTAGGCTGCTCCACATGTCGGTTGTCATCTGCTGGACACACTTTGGATACACGCAATGTGGCCACCAGTTGCTCACCCAACTGCTGCAATAGTTTTATTTCATTCTGCAATGTCGGTATATTCTGGCATACCAATTTCTCAAGCTTCTCATTTTTACGATGTGCGACATTCTCATTCTCGTTCTCATCCTCATTGTTTTCGTCCTTGCTGTCGTCCTGTTGGTTGTTGGCGCAGTTGGCCAAACGTTGAAGTTGCGTCTCCTGTTGCCGCACCTGGCGCAATTGAGTTTCAAGCATTTGTTGATAGCTTTTGCCGGGCAGTTTCGAGAAATGCTCTTCCACTTCCAGTTGTCGTTTTTGTAGGATTTCCAAACTATTGTATGGACTGGAAGTGGAAGTCGACGAGAGATCACTTGAGTTATTGATGACATTGTCAATGTCAATGGGATTATCATCCATCATGCCGCCATCGGCTTCGAAAGCGGCCTCTAGATGCTCATTACTTTGACGCAATTGTCGAGCGGTTAGCAACTCCTTCACCTTCTTCACCGGCTTACAAAGATAGACAAAACTCTTGTTCTGCTGATCAGGCAATCGTATGGCATTGGCCAATTTAATACGATGACCATGTCGACCGGAGCTGCTGCTGGTGCTACTGGTCTGATCGGGCATGCTGCTTATCTGGATTTCGCTGCCACTGGGCAAATATGGTGACTTGGCTGGCAATCTTTCGCGTGTTCCTAGATTCAAGGGTGGACAAACAGTTGGAGGTACGGCAACATTTTTTCCTCCTGCCACTTCTTTGTTATTGCTAATGTTGGTGTGGTTGTTGTTGGCCAATCGTGCCACACGGGGCAGCATATAATGATGGTTACGTGCCAGTGGCTGTTGTTGTTGCTGCTGCTGCTGCTGCTCTGCCTGCATCGGTTGATTCGAAACTCCTCCACGTCGTCCTACATTTGGCTTCCCGATACGTGTGCCCAAATCTCCAGCTTGGTTAGCTGCTCCTTTGGCACGTCCTTGACTCAAACACCGCGTCGCAGCGACTGCCGGGGCTGGGGCTGGCGCTGGAGCTGGGACAACAGCTTGTTATGTACATAACAAGCAAATCTAAACAATCTCCAACTTACCTGGCACTGTCGTCGTCATTTGCTCTGGCCGTATACAAGGAGTCTTGCGACGCACTGTTTGAGGCGATTGTGGTGTCTTCGGCGACAGAGTCACTTCATGATTACGACCCATCTGCTGCTGCTGTTGCCTTACGGGATTCAAACGTTGTCGATGCATCATTAGACATCTGCAGCTTCGGATTTATCTAGATAGATGATGGAACTTTTTGCCCGGTTTTATATGTGTGTGCGTGTTTTTTTAAACTTTTTTTTTGCTTTGTTTAATGTGAAAGAAATTCGCTGATCCAAAAACAAACAGAATAAATATCTAAATATATTATATATATATATATATGTACACAGATCTATATATATATATATTTTATGCGTTTTGAAAGAGTTGAGAAAATTATAAATAATAGTTCACAAAATTATATTATGTTTTGGGCTCTGGTTGACATCAAAGTCAAAAGTCTTAGACCCGATAAAAATTTCACTCTCGATATGAACAGGTAAGGCAAATAAACTAGGTAAATGGGCTCACTGAAATATCAGGGCCATCTGAGATTAACGTAAATACACAAAGTTCGAATGAGTTTGAAATTTTTAAGCTGCATCTAAATCAAGTCAAGCTCTGTGTCCTTTCTCTGACTCGAAATATTTTGAAGAAATGACTTTCTGAAATCGGTTGAAAATAGCCCAAAGAGGGGATTAGCTTAATTAGAAATATGATCTTTTTTAAATCGTTTAAAAACTGATCAAAATATCAAAGAAGTTAAATTCGGCTATGCCGAAGTTTATATACCCTTGCAGTCCTTGACAATAATAATTTCACATGTTCAAAATTTGTTTTCTGCAACTCAATTCATTAATATACAAACAAAACAATTTTACTCTTCATACTATGTACAATTTGTTCTTCTTCTTCCCTCATTCCCTAAGCAAAGCAACGCACGCATACACATACAGTTTATGTAGCGTTGCGTCTGTGTGTGTATGCATGTGCTCTGTTGATTTGATGATGACGTAGTAGGCAGCAAGCAGAGCTGCCGGCAGCGATTGAACCGATTTATATAGACTGTAACTTGTGTTCTATTTATCCGATCAGGGTCAAATTTTGGGATCTGAGATTTTATATCAAATTCTATTATATTGGTAAATTTCATGGGGATACTCCAATTTTTGCAAAAATTTTTGTTCCAGAGCTATATGATATAGTAGTCCGATCCCAAAGATTTTCATACTTTATCTCACCCGGGTAAAAAAAAGCTCCCAAAAAAAATTTCATCCCGATAGCTCTTAAGATGGCTGAGTAAAACGCGTACGCACCGACGGACAGACGGACAGACGGACAGACGGACATGGCTATATCGACTTAGCTTCTCATGCTGATCAAGAATATATATACTTTATGGGGTCGGAAACGTCTCCTTCTGTGCGTTACAAACATCTGACCAATTTTATAATACCCTCTGCAAGGGTATAAAAACAGTTTAAGAAAAGCAAAAAGCTTCATTAAAAATTAATTTAAAAAATTCTCTAAATTTCTGAAAATCCTTCACTTCCATAACTCGCAAGTAAAGATCCCAAATCGAACACTGTTTATATTTAGAAATCAAATTCCCAAGGACAACCGCAGGATGACATTCGAAACATTACTTAGATAGAGAAAGGGAAAGAGAGAGAGAAATTCTAAAACTGATTTAAAAATTTTTTTCCTATTTAATTGTTTTTGTTTTCATTTTTATGCACATTGCTCCTAACGAATGTATTTTAATTATCCATAAATTGAACACGATGTCCTTGCTTCTCGCCCTTGGCTGATGAGGACGAGGATCTCACTTGCTCCATGAGTCTTGTGTTCTGCTGAGCTCGCTTCTGTAGATTCTCATAGTGTCGAGCAATGCGATCGCAATTATTCACCGATTGATCCCAGGGATCCCGATTGGATACGGCAGTACGGGAGCTGGGAGCCGTAGAAGTTGTTGCCGATGACGTTGACGATGGTTCTGGGGCCAAGGCTTGAAAACGTGGCGAACTCGCTGTATTCAATTGCCAGCTATAGGCATTGCTTTGCGTTCCATAATTTCTGGGCACTACGGGGGTGCTGGCCATAAAATCCGTCGTCGGCTGTCGTTTTAGAATGCCGACCACGCCAGTTTCGGTTTGATTGTTGTTTCCCCTTCCACCTGCTGGCGCATTTGCCGTAAATTACTCTCGGATAAGGCATTCCCGTAGGATATTCTTAGCTCGGCATTTCGACGACGTTGCTCGGATTGACGTTTCAGTTCTTTGGCGGCTCTCATGGCAAAAATAAATCGACAATTATGTGTATTGGGCAATGCTGCAAAAAGTGAATCCGAAATAAAATTTCTATTGGAATTTAATATGAGTTTCCCTTGAAACCCAATGTCAGACATAAACGAGAAGAACGAACTGTGATCTCACAGCCTTTCCGTCCAACTTGTGTAGTTTGATAACCATTTTTCCTAATTTACTTTTCAGGGATCAGAAGTGCATAGGAGCACCGCCATTCCGTTCCCTGCCCGGCATCGATAACTGGTGTGAGATCAACTGTCTACGCTATCCACCCAACTGCCCGGAGACTGCCTGTCATTGTCCGTAAGTAGACAGAACGATGTTTTCACTCTTATTTCTTCCTTGCTGAGATTCTTATTGTCCTTCTGCTTTCAGTCAGGAGTGCGTGGCCATCGGCGAGCTGGCTGGACGTGAGGGAGCCGATACCTATTGCATGGATGAATGCCTCAATTACAAATCGAATTGCCCACGTGACAGATGTCGCTGCTACTAGAAGAAAACCCCTCTCCCCTCCTTCTCTCACTCTTGTACATACATATATATTTGTCTTTATATATGTATATATAAGCGTAGATCCTATATACATACAAGCTGTGCTGCCAATTTGCCCATTGCCTAAAGTGAAAATAAACTCGAAATGTTAATTTTGAATTGCATATTGTGAGTTGGGTGGGGTGGGGTGGTGTGGTGTGTGCAGATCCTCTTTCTAATGGTTGGATTGGAGAGTCGAATGTGTTATGAATTTATTGTTAACACTTATTAAGAGTTAATCGCTCTTTCTTTCTCGTTCGCATCAATTGGACTGGGAGAAGCTGCTCAATCTCTTTTCATCGCCTCATATAGAAAGGGACGGGTGAAAGCTTCCAACAGTTCTCGCTGCTCGCGCACACGTCGAAGACGTGTCATAGGCGACTCTTGGCTATCATGGCAACGTCGAGTCCTAAAGAGAGCCGACACAGTGTTTCCCAGCTGATGCCAACGCTCAGTTGCCCGAGTCTCAACGATTGGATCCAAGAGATCAAGCGCATCATCATCCTTGCCTGAATGTGCCAATGAAAACGATGGCGACGGCGATGACAATGACGACGAGGCCGTTGTAAATGCCGAGAACTTGTAAGGCTTGGCAGCCGATGACCCTGGAGCCGGCAGAGTCAGTGGCTGAGAAGGCGTTAAAGAGGGTGGCGGCATGGTTTGGCTTTTGATTAAAACCTCGGCACGCTCCTCTCTGGCATCCTCTTCGTTGTCTTCATTAAGCAGAGCCTCCGCACAGCCCATTTCAGCTTCACACACATGAGCATAGCTCGAGGCAATTCGGCGCAGCGACGTGGTCATAGAGTCCGATGGCACCAATACTGCTGCTCCTTCAGATAATTCCGGATTTGCTTGTTCAGATAATGATTTGAGGTCTTTCTCCTTTGCTGATGGTTTCAAAACTACCATTTGGTGTGGTTTTTCAGGCTCGGGGTTTGACTTTGCCTTTGGATTAACAAAAACCATTTTACCCATAGATGATACCAGTTTAGTTGGATTCGCAATGGGATTGACCATAGCTGCTGCACTCTGACGATTACGCATCCGATTTAGATTCATGGTCGATAGCTTATTGCCATAGCTAAGGCGTCGCTCGGCACGTTCGCGGCGCGCCTCTTCCGAGGTCAGGGATTTTAATTGGCCAATTTTGACCTTTTTGTCCGTCATCTTGGAGACTGGCATACGTGGCCGCACACAGTCCACTCTTTTGCAGACTTGAACAAGAAAAAAAAGTATTTATAATTCGGATGTTTAAAACTATTGCCAAAACTTGCGCTATAAATTTTGAGCCGAGCTGAAAGAAAACAAATATCAAATTTAGAAAGCAGAGCGCTCTGGGTTTTCGTAATGAAACTTCGAAAAATTATGTTTGCTCGGTCTCTGTCTCTCTCATTATATTTATACCTTTAACAGATTATGCTCTTGCAACTCTTAGGTGACATTTGGCAAATTACAAACTATTTTAAAGATTAAGATTATGAATAACTAAGTACCTATCTGGGACTCAATGGGGGTGTAAGCGAACTTTGATTTTACCAAAGTTTTTGAGAAACACTTTACTTCTCTTGCATGTTTTTTTTTGGAAAGTTAGTTGAGGGTACAAGTCAACGGATAAGCGGCGCAAACAAAAGCGGACATTTTTCTTCTCTGTCTCATTGACAAGTAAAGTGTTAAGCTTCTATGTATATAATGATATCTAAGGTCTGAATGCAATTCAGAACTGCAGCCTCTTTTTTTGCGGCAAGATGTTGCCTCGCACTGTCGTTTCGACAAGTTTACGCTTTTGAGCAGCCGGCTTTTTCGGCACCCTCAGTCTGGGCCTGGGCACTCTCCTTTGCGGCCATGATGGCCGAAGGCATGGGCAATTTCAGGCCAACGGTTGGTGCTGGCTTATTAGAAAAATAGGGCATACTCAATGCCTCACGGCAGGAACAACGCTTGAGGGGATTCATTGCAAAAAAGACGACGCATTAGTACTAGCATATCGTTGCCAGCTGCTGTAAAGATATTCTGCAATGGGTTCCCAGGGAAGTTCCTAAACTGAAGATAGTCATGAAGCTTGCCAATATGGGGCCAATCGGCTTCAGTTGGTGTACCCAGGGTGGCAAATATGCGAGTCAACTGATCCAAGTCCGAGTCGCCCGGCATGAAGGGAACACGCAACATAAGCTCGGCCAGAATGCACCCAACTGCCCACATATCGACGCCAGTGCCATATTGACGGGCGCCAAACAATAGCTCGGGGCATCGATACCAACGTGTGACCACATGATGGGTGTAAATGCGATTTGGCGATCCAAACACTTTGGCCAAACCAAAATCACCAATTTTGAGCACGCCATCGCTATTGACGAGCAAATTATTGGGCTTTAGATCGCGATGGAGTATCCAATTCTGATGCAAGTACTCCAGACCACGCAGTGTCATTATGGCATAGGCTTTAATATTTGCCTGGGTCAAGATGATTTTCGTATCCTTGATGATAACCTCCAGATCGGTGTCCATAAAGTCAAACACCAGTGACACATTGGACAATTGACCAAAGACATCGACCAGTCCAATGATATTCTCATGTTGCAATTCTTGCAAAATTTTAATTTCACGCAAAGCTGTACGATTGATGCCATCGCGTGCATCTTCACGGCTGCCCTTCTTGATCTTCTTCACGGCCACAATTTGACTAGTCACCATATCACGAGCCTTGTACACAATGGCAAACTGCAACAACAAGGACAACGACAACGACTCAGCAACGACTCTTGCCGGTTTTGCGTATTTTGAAGCTCACCTGACCCTCACCCAGAAATGACAGTTTGGCATAGCGATCCTTTTTGCTATCTTCGTTGCGAATCATTTTGTGCGTTTAAAGCTTCAGCTTACATAAAAAATTGCAAAAAAACAAAAAACGACAGAAAATAAACAAAATAATTGGAGAGTAGTTCCAACCAAGCCGCTTTGCTGAGAGTAGAATACCCTTTGCATCGCAATGTTGAACTAGTTCCCATCAGTTAAATACCAAACTATTTATGGTTGACAAATAAAACTTATTTTACATCGCTTTTTTTATATATGGGGAAACCAATGGTTTTTTAACTCAACTTAATTAACAACAAATTTGTTTAATTTGTGTAAACATTCTGTTTTGGTTTTGCGGTGAACCAGTGTGTCCTCATATGCAGTTCCTAAGGGCTGCTGGATACCAAATCAGAGAATGCATTTACCAACACAGGAAATTTGTATTGACAATTTCGTAAATAGTTTTTTTTTTTTTTTTGCTATAAGTATTATCTTAAGTAAAACTCAAAAAATTGTATAAAACCAATATTGATTGTATATTAGACTTATAATGGCCATAGACACAGATTTGATGAAGTGCAGCAAATGCGGCGAAATGCGTGTTAATCAAGCGAAACAGCAAGCAGCAGACGATGGTCGTGCGATGGACACGGTAAAAGAGGAGGAGGAGGAACTAGAGAGCAGCAGCAGGACCACTAGCAGCAAGGGCGATGCTGTACTCAACTCTGCAACGTGTGCATCATGCGAAGCGCTAGACACAAAGGATGAGTCAAAGCCATCAACGGATTCAGATACGGCAATGGCAACGGCATCAAAAACAGATGCAATAGATGCACTAAAAACGGAATTAAATATAGATTTAACAACTACAGAAGAAATGCCACCACCACTCAATGAACCTAACAGTGCTCCCGATGAGTCCAATGTAGCAATGGATATAGAGCCAAAGGTGAAAGATGATGAAAAGCTAGAGCCAATTGCAATAGCTACATCAACAACACCAACCCCAACCGCAGCCCCAGTGCCAGAATCCAGTGCTAGTGGGAAACAGTCGATTGAAGAGAAAACTGAAACTACAGCACCAACATCTCCTGCACCTCCACCACCACCTCCTCCACCGCCGCCGCAGACGGCTCCACCTACATCGCCGCAAAGTTCGCCAGAGCGAATTGCTGCACCACCGCCGCCGCCGCCACCGCAACTCCAGCAGCGATCTGGCAAAATCACACGTAGCAGTCTGAACGGATCCACCACAGCAAACCGAGCACCCACCATTATGAAACGTTTACGCAAGAGCACCCGTTCCACTCGTTTCAAATCGAAGCTAACTGGCCGAACAAATCTCAGCAATGAACGCGACCGATCATCGAATGGTCATAATGGTGCAGACGGCGCTGGATCCTACAACTCTGCCAACCATAATCAAGGCTTCCCGCATTCGAACAGCAAATCTCAGGGTAAATCATCAGCTGGCAATAATCTTGGCGGCAACTCGGGCGGCACATCCGGCGGCGGTTCATCATTTGCCAGAAATCGTCGTGCCCTGTTCAAGCGCCCTGCACAAAAACAACCCAAAGTCCAGGCCACAACGCGATTTGTAAAGAGTGTTTTCTACAAGGGCAGCTATATGCAAATTGGCGATATTGTCAGCATTGTCGATAGCCAACAGAAAGTGTATTATGCTCAAATTCGTGGTCTCTTGGTGGATGCATATTGTGAGAAATCGGCATTTCTTACATGGCTAATTCCGACACAGGATAGTCCGGATCCCAAAGAGGGTTTCGATCCAGCTACATATTTGATAGGTGAAATTCAAAATATTCCAATAATTGATTATCAGACACTTTGCCGGATTTGCGTTTCACATAACCCATCCACTTGCACGTGTTCTTCTTCTGTTTCCAGGTCCCGATGAAGACTTATCCCGCAAATTGTGTTATTTGGAATTTGTTATGCATGCACCAAGCAATTATTATTTTGACCGAAGTACACCATTTCCTCTGCCTGATGTGGATGAATATACGGCACAAAGGTCCGGTGGTTATCTGTGGACACGTTTGCCCATTATTAAGAGGGAGAAGAGAGTTAACAATAGCAACAATTGCTAGCCAAAAGATTGGGCAAGGATATGATTGGCTTAGGATTAAACAGAATGAGACATTATGATTAAAATGTTTCTATACCCTGTACCCATTAGGTACAAAGGGTATATTTTAGCTCATCTAAATGAAAGACAACTTCTATCAGAAGTCGGTGGAGCAGTTAATTCTACATTTGTCTGTCTGTCCGATGGAGAGAGAGAAAGACAGAGTGAGAGATGCAATTTTTAGTACAACAAATTATATTAGTTCAAATTGAAATTGTGCAAAATAGTTCTTACCTTTCCAAATGCTTATTTACATATTTTTACATATTTTGCGGGTTTTACAGAAAGTACACATAAGTTTACTCTATGATTTGTTTTTGGATTCCTTTTACTGTGGTCCAGGGTATATCAATGTCGGGCAACCGACTGATCATCAGAATTTTTTTTATTTGTAATTTATTGGTCAACATGAAAATATAACAATATTTGTAAATGTATTCCTCTATGTGTACGATTCTTATTTTTTTTTTCACTACTTTTAGTACGAGGATCAAGAACACTTTTTTATATTGGACAGTTATCGCAGTCCTAAATCAGTATTTAAAATGTTAGTAAACCACACACGACTACGTTTTGGAAAAAAACACATATTTAAGTTTAATAACGCTTTTCTATTTCGTTCGCAAAATAATCAAATATTTGATTTCTTAACTTAAAATAAGCCCGACTCAAAATGAGCCAGAAATGGCGACCCGCTCAAATACTGGTAGTTGCCATTCAGCTGTGCATTGAAATACTGGCAAAGTCGCAAACCAAAGTGGAAGTTGAAGGGCGCGAAAAAGTTTCAAAGTTTAAACTGTGTTAAATCAGGATTCATTATTCAATCGACTAAAAACGGGAACAAAGACAAAAATATCTAAAATGAAACGGAATCTTTGCTGCATTTAAGACTCTTCGTCTTTATTTTTGCATTAAAATAAAATGATAAGTCCCAAAAACGTTCCTAATCCTTGTTGTGGTTCCATATCATATGGACAAACCTATTTCCAGAACAATACAGAGATTGAAACCTATGAGTAATAATGAATTTTGATGTTTACATATTATAGATATGCAGTGATGATACTGAATTGCGAACATTTACATTTATAGTACACATGTCGGCATATATTTTTATTATTATTCACCTTTGCCCATAGAGTGTAACATTTTGATTTAATGAATAGCAAATCAATTGTTATTGATTGTTATTGCCTTTACATATTTGTACACATATGTAAGTATGTACATACATACTTACATACATACATATGTATATGAATAGCACATGTGTACAAAATTCTTATCAATTTTCTCAATGTTTAATTGATTGAATCCATGGAAATGCGGTTAATGATTTACTTTGGAAATTGTTGATTTCTAATCGTGTGTTTACAACGGTTTCTGTAGCCACGCGCCATACAAATGATTCTGTTTGCTGTTTGCGTTGAAAGTTGAAAGGTCAACACCATCTTGCAGCAACAGCAATAACAACAACAACAACAAAAACATAATGCCAACAGTCTGGCCAGGCCAAGGACGCGGACGTGGCCCAGACAATGTGCAGACATCCTTAGCCGACTCAACCGAATTGTTGTGTGTGTGCCAGACATTGACCTTGAAGGTCGTCTTGCCGACTGCAGTTCATTGGCCAGGGCTAACACCGACCGTCAGTTGAAAACCCGCCATCCACCTACCATCATCATCATCATTGCCCACCCGCCGCCACCCATCGAACAATCCAACAATCCGCCAGCAATGTGTGTCTATGCCCGCTGGTTGGCCAACGACCGAATAACCGAGCATTTTGCCCTCGCCCATACCCTCTTCTGTGTTCCATCTTGCTCCACCTAAAACCGTCGTTGGACTGCCTCTTTAATCTAACCTCTGTCAGTGTATTGACTCCAACGATAATAACTTCGTGTGTATGTTTAAATTCTGTTTTGCATTTTCGTTGTTGTTCAATAAACTTGTCATCTATAATCATGACCGACCTTAACCTGCTTTTCAATTGTTTATGAAGGTCCCTGGGAAGCCGAAATGTTCACCCCGTGCTAATAGATTCGTTTGGCTGTTGATTTCAGGCACAATGTGTTGAAAAAATTGACAAGCCATGCTAAAAATAATCAAATCTACTAAAATTCAAAAGAAAACCAAAAATCTACACGTGTCTCGGAACAAGACGGATTAGGACAAAACTGTTATACAAAACATAAATTTGAAGTTATAAGCATCCGATTTAAGTGGTACCTATACATTACTGTTATATGTAACTGTTATACAAAGCGGACTCAAATTGCTTTTCACTTGATGGGACAGGACATTCTGTCATCGTCCATGAAATATTCACCTGTGTTTCAGGTAAAGCTAGCAATATTTTGAAATTTTTCTATTATTTCGCATTCATTTCGATTTCAACGATATCAAAGTTCATTTGCAAGACACATATATTTCATATTTGTTGTCGTTGCAGTCTGCATCCGAGTTGGACTCTTGTCTAGGCTGGCTCTCGGCTATCACCAACTCAATGAGCACCTTCTGGGTCAATAATCTTGTTGTTGTTGCTGTTGTTGTTGTTGTTATTGTTGTTGTGCTGTTGGCGCCCCTTTGCCGCACATGTCAATCAATGGTAAGTAGATCCAATTTTAGCTTGTGTAAACAATAATACTGCTCGATCCGCCCCCGAATCGTCTATGCGCAAGAAATGGTCTTATCACTCACCCACACACCCACACACACCAATACACACACTCGAAGAGGGCATGACTAAAGGAAAAATACCAGAGAAGAGATCCTTATTTTTCTCTATTTGTATTTTTCCCATAGGTGACGTCATTTTTTACCCGCTCCCTCTCTCTATCTATAACTCTCTTTTCCTCAAACAATCCCTGGCTTACACTCCTTCTCATTCCCACCCACCGTTCTTGTTTGGATTTTGTTTTTGTTTTTAAAAAGCACAGATTATGCGCTATAAATAGGCAAACTGAACAAAAAGAAAAAAATCAACGATTGAGACTAAAGCATTGTATATTCCCCATACATACATACATATATTAAGTATATGTACATACATATGTGTTCGTATATATATATAGACGCATAGTATTACTCGTACTTATAATCGAAACTAGATCACGTTGAATTCACGTTGACGTTGTTTACATGTGTTCCCCTAGTTGGGACTACGCTTAGCGCCCCCGACTTCGATCATGCCTTGCCTTCCTTCCTCCTGCCGCCTTCCATATGCCTCACCAGCCTTTGCCAGCGATTCCCGTCTCCGATGTGACTGGTTTCCGTTCTTCGTTCATGGCTCTGGGCTCTGGGCTGCAGCACAACATCAACACATAAACACATAAACAACAATTCTTATCAACGAGAAACCCTCCGCATGACCCCTCTTATGCCATACAACATCACTATCAATGTGTCGGGCACAAGTCGAAGTCGCCTCCAACATATAAGTATGTACATATGTATATGGGGTATGTGGGGTACCGAAACCATAACCGAAAACGTAACCGTAACTAATTCTAACCCAAAAGTTGATCATTTCTTTCGTTGGAGTCGGCAAAACTAGAAAACACAATTCAGGACCTCATTATCCTGATTTGAAGATGAGGCTCTCAATAAATGAAAATAAGGATAAAGCATCGAGCCAAGATCGGTTAATCGGTTTCACATAACCTTGACATAATAGTCATAGTAATAGTTTATGTATGTATGAATGTACTTAGATTGTTTATAAACATTTACTTGTATGAAAGAGTTGTCATTTTTAATTATTGCTTATTAAGACGAGGTCAGCTTTCATTTTTTGTCTTGTTTTTATCGTCTTTCCTAGTCGATTTATGGGGACTCGTACTACGAGTCATCAATGCGTTTCCATTCCCAATCCATTTGGGCCTTATCAGGCAAGGAATCGAATAATAATAACAAGTGTATCAATATCAATTGAGGGGTGCCCCCACAGGTTAAACCGAAATGAAGTCGGGGGCTGTCCTCTCTTCGTATTCATCATCACATCTGTCATCATCATGATCATCACTTGTGTGTGTGTGTGTGTGTGTGTGTGCGTGTGTGGATGGAATGGGGATGGGGGATGGATGGATTTACTCTAGTTGTACTTGTTGTTTGCATGAAAAGTTGCCAAGCTGATAACTGCATCTCACTCTCACTCTTCCTCTCTATGTCTGTCTCTGTCAGAAAGTGTCTGTACTTTGTTCAGTGGGGATCTTATTAATATTATATTGTCATTGTTATTATTATTAACGCTGATCACACACACATGTGCACAAATATAAGTACTATAGTACAGTCGATGGCAAAAGTTTATGTACAATTTTTAGAAAATTGAATTGAAACCAATTTACAAACAATATTTCCTGTTGAGAGAATGCAAATTTGTTGTGTCCAAACTCTTTTCGGGCAAACTGTACAATTCAATTCAATCAGTGGTTAGTGTGGCAACACTGTGCCTATTAGTAGATTTTTTTGATTGAAATTGAATGTGTCATGGACAATTGAAATGATGACGTAGTGATCCATCTCCCACTATCCCCCTCTCTCTCTCTCTCTTACAAACTTAGAAAAATGTGTAGATATTTGTAATTGGGTTAGTACAGAAGAAGAACACGATGTTGCAAATAAATCTTGATGCACTGTGCCCAACACACACGCAGTGGCAAATTCTGTCCATGTCTGTGTGTGTGTGGGTGTGTGTGTGCGTCTCCTCCATAACCGGGGCTTCGCGGACTGCTTGAAGCAAGCCAAGATTTCTTTTTCAATTTGGCTGTGAAACAACAAAGAACAAAAGCAAGGAATTATTTTCATATTTCCCATTAATCCCGATTTCAACAGGCAATGTTAAATTTAAAAATTAAATAATAATAAGAAATCCAAAATATTAACAACAACAAACAAAACCAAAACTTCTTCTATCGTGTGTTGTGTGTGTGTGTCCAAGTGGGAAGCAACAATCAACAAGAAGAGCAACAGCAACAACAAGAACAATAGCTACAAACGCCCCAAGTCAACGCTTTCAATCGGAACGTCTAATTATAGGAATCCAAAGTGTCTAAAAATAAAATTCTTCATTCAATTCCACATTTCAATTCCACAAACATGGGCAAACACAAATCTCGTATTGTCGTAGAACGGTTGAGGGAGTGAGATAGCGAACTGACTTTCGTAAGTCAACACGAACAGCTGTTTCCAGTCTAAAGTGAAGTGATAACAGAGAACTAACGGAGCTGCAGCAGCAGCAGCAGCAGAAGAAGGTGGTGGAGGAGGCAGGCGAAGTGGAATTGGAAGTGAAACTGGAAGTGGAACTGAAGGTGCGGTGTGGAGGGGCGGGCTATTGTAAAATCTGTCTGGCAAGGAAACAAACACATACAGGGCAAGCGCAACCAGTTAGAATACGAAACAGCGATAGGATCTCAAGAACGAGACGGTTGTATATATAGACAGAGAGAGAGAGAGCGCCAAAGAGAGAAAGACCTAGAGAGAGAGAGAGAGAGAGAGCGAAACAATACTCTCTTTGCTGCAGCGCCACAAATCAAGCACACAAAACCCCCAAAGCGTGTTCCAAATCCAAACCAGCCGCATTGTCATCATCATCATCAGCGCGGATCACCGTCGCCGCCACCGTCGCCGCTGACGACGACGCCGCTGCCGTCACCACTCTGAACCACCACCCACTCATTCACTACCCCGCAATGCAGCAATTACGGGCATTACGTTAACTACCGCCATCAAAGACACTCTAAACTGAAATCGATATCATCGTACCCGATACACACACCGACGCACATTGTATCCCAAATAGTTTTATAATTTTCAATTGTTTTATTTTAATTTGTGTTTTGGTTTTTTTTTAAATTTTTTTTTATTGAAAATTTATTGTGATTTTGAAACTTTGTGATTGAGCAAAAGAGCGGAAAAAATTCAAGCAAGAAAAGAAAAAACAAGAAAGTTCCTTAAGCAAGTGATAAGTTGTTTAACCCAAAATATATATATTAACCTTAGTACATATATAAGTACAACAAATATACGCCCAGGACTCACTATAAGCAGCAGATCTAGGAAATCTACACACACCCACTCAAACAACCCCATATATACATATATATATATATACATATATATATAACTATATTCACATCGCTATAGTGCAGAATCCAGCATGCCAAAGTGAGTATAAATCACAAGAAAGAATATAATAAACACTTACTTACCTAGTCATAAGAATACATTCGAAAGGGATGGAAGGAAGTTTTCCTTTCTCTGATTCTAATTTTATTAGAGACACTCCTTTATTCATTATACTTTGACATCCTTCCATGACATCTATAATTTCTGTTTCAACTTAATACAATTTGCAAAGTAACCCAGTTAGGGATCCTGGCGGAAGAAATTCAGGGAAGTCTCCTTCTTTAGGAACCAAGGAAGGATTAAATGTGAATAGACAAAACTAATATCCAACTTAAAACGATTTCACTTCGCCAAAACGACATCTGAATCCGCTTTAACAACTTTGTTGAACTGCAAACTCACTTTGGAAGTAAATTTTAAGGATAATTACTATCCAAGTAGGCAAATTAATCACTTGTAGTTAGTGGTTATAAGTGGAAGAGTTTTATCACATTGATTGACCTGATTCTGACTAAAAAGATAGAGCAATCGATAGATTTGTATACTAAAATCTAATTAGCTGGAATTTCATCCATTAGCACAGATGCCCTCAATGCTCCTTATTCTTCGTATATATATATGTATATAGTCTAATCTAATCATTATTCTAGAAAAACCTGACTTGTGAAAAGCAATTTGCAAATTTTTCAAACAAGCTAAACTAACGACAATAATAATTTCAGTCAATGTGCATACTATTTCATATAAGTAGTAGGTATACCCACACACATTGATACAGTCAGTCAAAAAAGTATGCGTTGATGGGGAAAAACACAAAAAACATGGATTCGTTTTACTGATATTGGTAATTTCTATTCATCCTTTACATTCATCACACGTAAACTTTTGATTTTGATGGGATAGAACATTTTGGCGACCCTTGAGTTGCCAGTTGCCCATTGTTTACTCGACATCAGACATCTCTTAGCACACATTCTTTGGTTGTCGAGATCAGCAAAAACATTGAACCACATACTCTTGGTACTATCTATATCTACATATATACATGTTCGTGTGTGTGTGTGTATGTACGCATGTCTGTTTATACAACCCTTACCCATGCCAATCATGGGCACTAATGTTAAACAAAAACCCGAAACGAGCATTTTGTTATTGTTTTTCCACAACGAATTCATGTTAATAATGATAAGGCAAGAGTTCCACATCTCCTCCCGACAACCACACATAGCTCAGCTCAGCTCGGCTCAGATCAGCTCAACTCAGTTCAGCTCAACGGCTCAAATCGAATCAGATCGGTTTTATTTTTAAACATTGAAGTTTATGTAAATAAATAAATATATTTCCTGGCCCCAGGCGCGACGACATAAACAAATAATAAAAAAAAAAAAAAAAAAAAGACAGCAATCACAATGAAAAATACATACAATAATATTTGAGATACTGATAAGAGAGGAGAACCTATGTATAATCCGAACCAGTATCAGAGTACGCACACACACACAGACACTGACACACACACATGCACATGTGAAAATGAAAATGAAGAAGCCATTTTGGTGTTTGGGGAGGGGAAGTTGTGAAAGCAAAATTAATCTTTCGCCTTGATTTAATCAATTTTCTTGTTTTCCTGTTTTGTTTTTGTGTTTCTGTTTCTTCTTAGATGATTTTCGTACTACCATTATCGCTGAGAATTGCCCTACTCGTGCTCTTCTTCACCCACATCATGGCTTTGGTCAATGCCAGTCCACTTACCTCCCTGCCACCCGAGGAGGAGAGAATGATACGTTGTAGCGATGTTCTGGCCGAGTCCATACAGTTAATATGCAAGGGACGTACCAACTCCCTGGCGGATCTCTATCGTAAGTGAAATAACACTTCATTTCTGATCTCCCCCATTTTGATCCTTGTTTTGTACTCATTTTCCAGCACGCAGTGTGGGCCAACGCGTTAAGCGTTTAAGTAACAATCAACAGGCATCATCGGGTGGCTTCTATAGAATCCTACAGAGCGGTGCCATCCATGAATGTTGTCGTCATCCCTGCGGTCATTCTGAAATCAAACGATATTGTGCCCCAGATTGAATTCCAAAATCGTGTAGAGGATAAATAGAAATTGTTGTTCTTGATGGGGCAGTCGGGGGACTAACAGGGCGGGGATTCAGTGGGATTTATATCCTGCATATACATCTATATATACCTATATATATACATGTATGTGTATGTATATCCAGTAATTGTCTGACTATATATTTATATGTATATACATATACACACACAATGTCTAATATTATATAATTAATAAAATGAAACAAATGAGAAAATTGTAAACTGAAACCATGTCACTTGTAGAATCAATCGAACAATATCCCTAAAAACGTTAGCTAGAGCAACTTTCACTAGACTAATTAGTAGTCTTTTCTACTAAATCGAGTTATAATTTGGATTAGTTTTCTTATTCAGCTTGATTAAGTTTGCCTTGTAAAGTCAATATTTCACATTTATTCGCATGTGTATATAATTTATAGAGTCATAAATGCTTCCTTCTGTCTGTTTGCTACATACATTTCAATGACCTTAATATACCCCTTTTCGTCCGTATGGCTGCTGGATATAATAATAATACGACCGAATAGCCTTTTACCTAGTTAGACCCTTCTTGTCCATTCATTGCCTCTGAATTCAAGACCAACTCCATCTCTGTCAATTTCCCGTTTTGTGTGAAGGGGCAACGGATGTGATGGGAATGAGCAAATGCCTACTGAATACAATCCACTTAATGATGAGGCACAATTTGGGCGTAAAGGATAGCAAAATGAGAGTTTTAAATCGACTCCAATGAAATTGCCACTTCAAATGATGACTGATGAATAGTTTTCTCGGCAAAAACTGTGTCAAAAAGGGATGCGGTCAAAAGGAATCATGATGAGCAAAAATCGATAAAACTTTGGGTAGTTTTTATAAAAGCTTTGGGAATATCTAATTCTAGGACTCACAAGTTTCTGCGACCCAGAAGTATGCAACAAAAAATTAAAGTATTCTCCATGAGTTAAACATCTATTTGAATATCAATCTTCAACGAAAAGTCACACCAGATTCATGATATTAATGATTCTGAGTTCTTGGACTGTGTACTGCATACTTCAGGGGGCGCTAATACCAAGCTGTGACTGGATCTCCAGTGAAAAGCATCACATGACCATCGAGACTGATGCCTGTGTATGGGCCAAACACGACAATCCTTTGGCATAGCATTCCCAACTGTGGACCGTAGGATTGAGCCAATTGCTCCAGCTGTTTCAAGCAGTCACAATATCGTCCCATATTGCAGCCACAATGGTAACGGGTATCCAGAATTCCCAAAGTTTGCACCAACACCTTCTCAAGGCGGGCGATTTCCGTTTTCAGATCATTATCAGACTGGGAACGGGCTCGAGCTGCTGCTGTCTTGGTCATCCAACTGTGTTGATTCGATGCCACTTCCATGCTCTTCTTATTCGAGGTCTTCTCTGTCGCATTGGTCTCTGTCAATTGACATCTTCGTAGTATATTCTGTACAAGCTCATGTGGATCAAGGATCTGCTCATCCACTTGTATTCGTATTAAATTGTATGCCTCATCGGCTTCCGAGCGAAGCTTAATTGTCCCTTGTTAGGCAGTTGACTGGATTTGTGCTCACTCAACGACTCCAAATGCGAGCTAAGCAGCCTGAGAGACTTTTCGTTTATCTGCTGGGCCAATGAATGATGTTTGCCCATATATTTTGGATGCACAGCCGCATAGAAGGACTGAAGAGCTGCTTTTAAGTCCGTGCTCAGAGATCGCCTCACTATCCAGCGGCAGCCTCCTTGCATTATCCTTAGACCCATTCTTGCTCCCATCCCCAGCATTATTATTGTTAACAGCAATTGTATTTTTTGTTTTTAGAAATTGTGACAAAACGAGTAAGAAAATTCAAAATAAAACTGAAAACTGCCTTTCATCAATTTTAATTTTTAGAGAAAGGGAGAAGAAAGAGTAAAGATCCAAATAATTTACAATTCTCCTTGAAATCAATAAAATAGCTTAAAGGAACTCTTTTTCTCTAATCGTCTTCTTGACCATTGCGAATCAAAAATATATTGCCTACTTTCGGGATGCAAGTGCATGATCAGGATTTGGTTCAAGTTTATAGGAAATTTATTGTTGAAAACAATGTTTATATCGTATTTTTTGTCCACAGGACATTTTGAAAATCTTTGCCTTTAAAAATGTTGATTTCTTAACTATCTATTGCATAATTCAGGTTTAATTGTTTAAACTTTGACAGTCAATCAAACGGTTTTGTTTTTGTCAGTTAGCTTCTGTTGGGGAAAAAACCAGAAGCTGAACATATTGACCCTCAGAAATGAAACAGAAGAAGCAGGCAACGGGCTCAAACCGGTTCAGAGCGTTTGTTGCCACTGGTTTTCAGGTGTGTGTGTGTGTGTGTGTGAACCGCTCTCTGAACCGTTCTCACTGAGCGAAAAGTATTGCCAACTGGTTCAGAGATTGGTTTGCTCACTATTTCTTGGCGGTCTGGTCACTGACGTAAGTGGCCGCCGTTTCTGTGGTCAGGTCGTTCCGATCCGCTTCGTTTTTAGTAAACCATGAATACTCAAATCGAGAAGACCAATCGGACCAATGTCGAACCAGAAATATATAAATCCCGTTAGTGAGCATTTCATTTACAACGATGAGACGCGCAAAAGCAAATGCAAGCAATGCCATTTCAATATGGCCGGAAGACATTCCGAAAACCTAATGCGCCATTTGAAGCGAAAACATCAAATTGTCTACAATGAGGTTATGCAACAAAAGCGACTGCGACGCGAGCGTTTGGCAGTAAACCAAAGTCGGGGACCTTCTCCAGCATTGTCGCCAAAATTAGTTGTCAAATCGGTAAAATAAATTTAGATTATATCCTGATTTCATTCTCATAATTTGGATGTGGAATACTTTGCTCCAAATCGTTTTTATTTTTTCAATTTTCTGCCATTTTATATTGCAGGATCCAACCAATGTGATTCCCACTGAGTCTGCCGACACAAAAAACAATCTTGATAAAGCTAAAGATGCTGATTCTTACGATACTGAAGCTCTCGTGACCCATCGAGATGATATTGCCTCGTCTAGTCAACCCTCAAAGGATCATTTTGAAAAGATCTTTATAGGCAAAACGGAAATGCCTGACATCGATGAAGATAAAATCGAAAGCAATGAAGTTCACCTAAACACTGAAGCAGCGAGAAATTCGTTTCAGGGCATTACAAATCAAATTTATGGAAACTCTCATTATAATCAAGCACCTGCAGCATCTTGCGGAAGTCTCGCCTCCCTTATTCCAGCATCCAATGCCCAATCTCTGGCCGGGAATGATGATGATGGCTACTTTTTGCAATATTTTGGCAATAAATTTGCCAAATATTCCACACGCACCAAAAATATTATACAATTTCAGATAAATCGCATTCTATATAAGGCCGATATGGGTTATTTCGATAACCTCGACTCATCGCAAATATCCGAAATGCATTTCACATGAAAGTCAACCAAAAAACTAAACAACCAAAACAAATTACTAATTTCTAATTCTTAATAAACTTGCTTATTATATCCTAATATTTCCTTTAAATATTCTAAGTATGTCGATTAACTATCAATTAGTCTCAAATTCAATTCATTAATTGATTCATCAAAGACAGGATACCAACAATTGCTCACCATTCATTTCAATTCGTGTTAAGATTCAAAATTAGAATATTAAATCATGACATTTGACTCATATGAAAGCGTTTGATTCATTTTTCTGAATGTAACTTACTCATTCACTTATTCATTGGGTCTCGGTTTAAAACAAGTGAGTATTTTCCCTAGTTTTCCTTTATAAGATCTTTAGTCTTATAGTAAGGACCTGAATACTTCTTTAAATACCATAATATGCAGGGATTTAGGAAACATTTAAAATCATTCGAGATAAGTGCTGTATTTTTTAGCCATATTTCCCTTGGGCATAAATCTCTTCTCTCGTTCTATTACCAATCTGTTGACATTTACCTCAAGTACAAAGGAAATGGCGAGACAAGTTTGGCTTTGATTTTTGATTAACCAAATTTCATTTCACTTCTCTGATAAGTGAGGCAAACTGTCCAATTTTTTCTAACGTTTTATAGTTAATAATCTGAAGGAAATATTTCCCATTGGCCTCATGTCATCGCAAATCTGCTTAAGGGTTCAATCAAAAGAATCGAAAAACGAGAAGTTCAACAGGGTCAAACACCTTCAATTTGACGCAGACTCCGATTCCGAGTCGAAAAACCGACTTGGTACTGGTTTAACAAGTAGACGACAAGGGATGAGGGGATGAGGAACATTTGAGGGCGGTTTTTTGCCACTTTTACTTGATGAAACCCAAAAAGAGTGCGGAAAGTTTTTATATTCTATTTGGCACACACACACACGAAAATCAACAAATTAATATGTGTGTGTGTGTGTGTGTGTGAAAGTGACAACAACAAAGGTTGACCAAAAGACCAAATCGTCTCAATTCCTGCTTTCCATCTGCTGTCTGGTTACCGTATCAGCTCGTCCGTCTTCGTCTTGGTTTAATAAATGTTTTGCGTGTGTGTGTGTGTGTGTGTGTGTGAAAGAGTGCGGGAGGTAACGAACTGAACTGAAACGAACCAAACCATCATCTCTCAGACATCATTTTATGCAGTTTAATGTAAATATACCTACAAACAACATAAAAAGTATACGGGAATACATATACACATGAACCTATATACATACATATATAAGCCATAAGTGTATATGTATGTATGTGTTTGTGTTTACTTAGCTGCCGAGCTGCAATGTCGTCACACCTGCTGTCGCCTTTGAACCTACATTGTAGGTACATACATATGTACATATGAGAAAAGTAGTTGAGAATTTTCTTGTTTCTTCCCTTTGATACCCTTATGTAGGGCATTGCCAATTGCCCGCCTAAGGGTTATCAGGGCCAGATCTGTCGGTTCAGCTATTTTACGGCATCCTAGATAAGTCCTTTTTTTTAGTAATTGCTTACCAGATATTAATATTAAGCGAGAAAGAGCTAAATTTGGCTGAGTTTCAGGTTCCAACATCTTAAAAAGGGGACAAACCATTTCAGAATCGTAAAGTCCTTCAATGAATTTCCTTGAATTAGTTTCAAGAGTCAAAATAAATCAAATTCAAATGGAACTGATTCATCTCATAATACGTCTCATCGACATATATCAATGATCACGATGTTTGACTCATAAGAAACTGTGTTTGATTCATTTCCTGTGTGTAACTTACTTATTTTTAGCAATGTTTAATCCATCATTAAACGTGAGAAAAGTTAACTAATAGAAGGAATCGAGAAAATGTCAGACACATTCAGATCATAGTCAGAATCAAGGATCCTACAATACTTAATGGAATGGATATTGGACCATTCTTTTAATATCCTTTGCAAGGGTATAATCAACAGACCAACAAGTTACAACATACATATGCGACAGGCTAATCCAAATAATCGTTTAGTTTTTACAAAGATAACGAGAATCTCGGTCTTTCTTTTTACTCTCTCTCTCTCTCCCCTCTTCTACTCTTATTTGTCCCTTTTTCGTTCTCTTTCATTGCCTATTCGTTGATTGATTCGCCTTAGATTCTGGGTTTTCTAGTTTTGTGTATAAACCTAGAGGATACAAGAGGAGCAAAGGGAAGGGAAGAGAAGGAAAGGCACGACGGGCATGAGATATGCGGTTAGTGGGAAACGCTAGAGGGGTGGGCTGGAGTGGGCTGTGGCGGGGTGCGAGGTACGAGATGGGGGCCTTCTGATTCACATTTTGCCTGCCACTTCCATTTTCATTTCCACATGCAAACTAGGCACAAAGACGACGACAACAACAAAAACGGACGCGACACGTGTGTGCACATACATGTTGATATGTGCACACTCACACACACCCATATCCGTATTTAGAAATGTAAGGAAGACGGATCAAGCCAGAGGCAGAGGGGTGACACACACACACACACACACACACACACAGGAAGAGGGAGCAAACTCGGAGAAACATTCTTTGATTCTAAAATTCTGCTGTATGCCCGTTGTCGACGTTGACGTTGACGTCGCCGTCGTGTTGTTGTTGTTGTTGTTGCAGACAGAAATATGTCGTCTGACATTTCTCCCTTGCTGCTTCCATGTAATTCGCTTTACTTTTTTTTTTCTTCTTTTTTGGTAAATAAAATAGATGAAAATCAATTTGACGTGTCTTGAATTCTGTTTTAGGTTTAAAGAACTCGTTTTTACAAAAGATAAAAAAAAGGAGAGAGAGAGAAGAAAAGCATGGAGAGAAAAAAAAAACGAAGCAGAAGGCGAACGACCACGACGACGACGACCAAACGAACGATGAGTTCGAGGCGAAGAAGAAGAAGGAGATGATGAAAAGTCGCCAACTGTTGGTGGAGCGGTAGATGGAGTACAGCGAGCGGTCCGCGGTCAGGGGATGGTGGAATGGAAATAAACTTGAATTGTTTACACGCAGAGTAAGAGAGCATTTGAGTATTTTAACGCGAGCGTACTGGAAAGTTCATGGAGCATTGTAGCGGAGGTTGGGGGGCGAAGATGGGGAAACACGGGTCACATTTTACCGATACGATATGTGTGTGTGTGTGTGTGTGTGTGTGTGTGTTGGAATTCCCGCTCATCGCTTGCCACTCTTGTGTCACTTCTCGGAGTTGTAAAACAAACATGCCACCAAAAATAAAAATATTGAATTTTCTCAGCGACTAGTGTGGGGGAGGAGTTGGGGACGACGCAATGATAATTACATCAGTCACATTGCCATTTATGTAAATGAAAACAATATGTTTGAGAGGGGCAAGGGGCTGCTGTCTCACAGGGGATGGGGCGACCAGCTTAGACGCGTTGTCTTTCACATTGTATCGTTTCATTTGAGGATAGTTTAGAACAGTTGTCCCTAGGACAGGACACAGCTAGACAGATGGAATGAAGAAAACTTTCTCTCAGTCCCCCCTGAGAGATTTCTGATTAGGGAATGAAATGATAAGTGCCTGAGGGCCTTACTAAGCGATGGCCTTTATCATACCAGTTTCCGAGATCTATTCTTATCCTGGATATTACTTATCGAGGCCAACTACGCTTCCTTCAGCCTGTAACATACATTTTGGCGACTTTCATTTACCATTTCACTGAGAAAAATCTGCTCAGCGGGAGGTCGCATTGAGTATGTGCAGTATGACGCAAGTATAATGTGGCTTACTACACCCACAGCCAAAGATACGTACACACACACACACACATACCCACCCATAGAGTACCAGATGTCAGTTGCAGCTGATGAGTGGGGATCTTTGCCTCTCTATTTGGGTGTACATATGTATGTAGTAGCAAAGGGGTGGAGGGGAAAGGAGTGCTGCGGTGGGTATTAAAGTTGACTAACAGACATAATGGAAGCGACAGGATACGCAGAAGGAGCATATGATGATGATGACGCTAGCGGTAGCTCCGTTGACGCTAAAAATGATGCTAGTCTGGGCCTACAATGGCCTACAATAGCCAACGGCAAGAACAACATTCGCCTTCCTCTTCTCACCATTCGTTGAAGAGGAAAACTAGAAGTGGAAAAAGAAGACCGACACACGAAGAAAACAATAAAGTCGAAAACATACAAGTAAGTCTGACGACGACTGCAGGAATCAGAGAGAGTTAGAGTGAGAGAAACTGGAGAATGACGGGAGAACCCAGGCCGCAGGACGCCTTGACGTGGTGACGGATGACGCTTATGTGTGTGTGTTCGTGTAGACGACATGCATCCACAAAAGAAGGCCTGCTATCGGTACCGAATCGAAAGCAAACTAAAAGTAAATTTCATAAAGCATCTGCAGAGAGAGAGAGAGTTTTTGCCTCCCATGGATGCTGATGATGCCTGGGAAATGGCTGCTTTTTTTTTGGCGTTTTAGAACTAGAAAACTCCATTATTTACCAGAGGCCTTTAAAGAAGCCATCGGCTTGAGCTGACTTCTTAAACTGCCACACGATTCTTAAACGTGAAAGAAAAGGATACTCAATGTCAGAAAGGAGAAGACTCAGTCTTTGATTTCATCATAACTATTTGTCGTTCAATACGAGAAGAAAATTGTAAAAAGATTCGATTCAAATCGGTCAATCGAGGTCTTCGTTTTGGCTGTTCTAAACCTTTATCTAGAAATGATCCTTTTAGCTTGACCCACATGCATATAAAGTGTAATAATGACGACTTTAAATACATAAGTAGAATGTGTGTTGATTTTTCACACTCCAATGGGAACTGCTCCCCCACCCCGTCATCTTCATGACCAATTCCATCCCCATCTCTGCCCATCCATTTTTGCACACGATATCAAAACTAAATCCATATAAACAAGAGGCAAGAGCAACCCTCCACAACAACGAAATTGAAACCCTTGTCCCGAGAGTGTTTCTCTGTCAACGGGTGGCGTTGGCTATTTGCCCTGCATCGGCAAGAGCAACAGCAACAACAACAACAACAAGCACAATGACGACAGCAATGACGAGATGTTATAATACCCTGAAAGGGTATACTACCTATGGATAAATGAGATAATCATGAGTCAATCTGGTCGAGACTCAAATATCTAAGGAGATCAAAACTCAGACACACAGAGACCAGAGAACACCAATGTATTTTGTGGGAGTTTCACTGAGATATAGACTGTTGATCTGGCAAATCCGTTCGGGACGTTCAGGATGTTAACCCATTGGGAACCTTAACCGCCTTGCTTGCCCATGAGAGTGAGGGAGATGACATAAAAGATGGTAGAGTATAGCAAAGTCGGTGCTATGACTTCTTCTCGCTCTTGTTGTTGTTGTTGTTGTTGGTGTTGCCGATATTGTTGATGGGACTTAATGCAGCAGCCCGCAAAATCGTTTAGAGGGCTTTTCTCTACCATTACGACAAACAAAAAAACACCCCCAACCCTCCTATGGTTCTCGTTCTCCCTCTCTCTCTCTCTTCTTATTCATGTTCTCGTTTTGACTCCAAACGACCAACAACGAATTTCTGTTGCCTGGCAATCACCGGTTTAATTAGTTTAAGTGCGCCATCAGTTTGTCGTATGGATGGATGTATGTATGAATGAATGGATGGATGAAGAGAATGTTATGTAGAATGTAGGAATATAGGAGCTATAAGTGGGCGATTGTTTGAAAGCATTATAATTGAGGTGTGTGTGTGTGTGTGTGTGTGTGTGTGGGTGCGTATGCTAATGAACTTCTGACGTTGAATGACGAAAATTGTATGTAATGTAGATATTCCATTGCCCGCAGACTAGAAAACCTTTTCAAAAATGTCCCAATCGGAAAGATTACCTAATGCAGATTCACGTCAAAAGTTAACCTCATGTTCCGAGGGACATAATCATTATTTTAGGCCACCAGCGACTGTTATCCTTGGCAGAGTTTGTCCTGCACCTTTCTTTGAAAAATTCATCTCTTAATTGGTCAGCCAAAGAACAGTTAGCAAAGTTCAGTTAGTTTTCGAACATTTTGACTGGAACCCATTAAACGGCTGTCTAGCAAGTTAATATGCCGTAACGCAGTTGTGTGCGAGGAGAGGGAGGATGAGGGGTGCAAGGGCTGTGTGGGGTGGTAAGTTGTTATTAAGTGGCAATTTAGTGATCTGCTTGAAATCGAAAGTGATTTTCAATTTATAAAAATTCATTGTCAAGCGTCAAAGGCGATAAGAATTGACAAGAGTATTAGTGTTAGTGTTAACGTTGACGGCGACAGCGACAGCGACGTCAAAAGTGGTGGCAGCATCGCTGACAACCACAGCAAAAAGCAACCCCCTCAGCGACAAACGTTGGCAACCGCAACAACACATAGATACACGCACACACACACACACACACACACACACACACTTACTCACTCGCATACATGATGAAAATGCAGAAGCAGCTGTATGAATTTTTTAACAGCTGATAGCATTGGGAATTTATGATGACGTCGTCGATGTCTCAGTATCAGTCTCTCTCACGCTTACGCTCACACTCTCTCATGCTCTCATTCTCTTTTTGTGGCAGGTATTCTCTTTTAATGTTCAGTTCTCTTCAACAACTTCCGAATACCACAAGGTCTGCTGATCTTGAGAGAGAGAGAGAGAGACCAGAGAAGAAGAGACAACATAAATTGCAGTGATAATAACAGCTGACAATTGTCTTGGTATGTGTATATGTGTTTACCTGTGATTGTCTGGGCGGAACAGCTGCAACACATGTAAAGACTTTTTGATGGGAAAATACCCGTCGCCGCCCGCACCACCCTCCCAACAAAACAAACGCCAGCATGCATGTTGCTTTCTTTTTGAACAAAACGAACATTGCTTGTAATATTCACACATATGTATGTACATATGTAAGTGTGTATGTGTGTGTATGCAAACATATTGGTAAATTCATTATCATTTAAGCCCATATGAAGTAAGTGTAAGTGATTGATTATCCAATTTGATTCTTGAAAGGAAATTTGCATACGAGTCTGGGAGATTCTTTTGCCCAATAGCAAAAGTGCCCTTTGACTTGATTTAACATTTTAAATAATATTTCGTCATCAACTAAAATTTCTAACTGTATCTCTCTTTGGCGCAAATGTACAAACATATACATGTTTCGCTCTCTCTCTCTCTCTCTTTCTTTGTCTGTCTAGTTTTGCTTTTGGTCTGAAGCTTTCGTTACAAATGCCTAAAAACCATGTTTAATTGTTACCCGTTTAAAGTCTGCCTACCCCCCGCTTCACAAAGCCTCCCTTTACTCTTTTAAGCCCTGCCCTGCCATGCCCTGTTGTATGCCTGGTCCTTTGTACATGTTCATCAGTGGCTCTCTGTCTCTCTCTCTCTCTCTCTGTCCCACACTTTTTATCTTCTTTTGCTAGTCCTCCTGCTGCTTGCGCTCCTTTTCACTAGTTCTCCACCTCCTTTTCTTTCATTCCGCCCGCCTATTGTCGCTTGTTTGCTTGGCTGGCCCTTTGTCTCCGTCTCCCAGCAAAATGGTTCAACAGATACATACATGTATGTACCTACATATATGTATGTAACTGTCAGTGTGTGTGTGTGTATCTGAAAGATACACAAACGTTGATTATTAATTATGAGACGCAATGGCATGATATTTAACTAACTGTAGCCTATGCCGAAACCTTAGAAAGTTTTACTGCTCGATGAGCGGAGAGAAAGAGAGAGAGAGAGAGAGAGATAATGTTAGTGGAGTGTAGTTTGTTGCTTAGTACACATGAATAGTGAAGAAGGGGGGAGGGGGTGGGCAGATTAGCTTGGCCAAGAGTAACCCAATACCAAAAATGAATAAAGGAAGAAAACGAAAATGAAGACGAAGACGGCGTGCAAAATCCCATTAATTTTGTGTTTTTTCTTCTTTCTTTTATCGGACCTTAGAGGTAGCAGCACACGGCAAACCAGTATAATTGCAGAAATACACACACACACACACGCACACACATACACATAAACACATATGTATGTATATGTGTGTGTGCATAAAGGGCGCGTTCTCCTTTTTGCTACGTTTTGTATTTTTCCTTATTTTCGGCCAAATATGAACAGCAAAAACAACAACAAATATTAAAAGTAATAATCAAATGCTCAGCCAGGACGCACAGCCTAGAGTCTAGACTCTGGGGCAGGTGGTGGAAGGGGGAATACCATCCCCGCTCCGCACCACCTTGCCCATTGCCATTACAGAACAATATTCATTTTGTTTTTGTTTTTGTTTTTGCTCACTTGTGTTTAATTTTGTTTGTGTGTTTGACCTCGCCGTCGACGCCATCGACTCGCTCTATCTGCTGCTGTCGATGCTCTCTCTCTTTTTATTTGCGCGCACTCTTACGCGCTCCTTTGTGTGACTCTTTGACTCTTTGGCTCTTCTCAGGCGCAACAGAGGCAGAGACATTATTGTTGCGCGGCCGTTTAACTTTTGTGTATGTGTGTATGTATGTGTCTCTCCACAGGCCAAGTGTATATGCATAAATATGTACATATGTGTGTGTGCTATGGTCTCATTTCAAGATAATCGCCACACGAATGAGTTGTTGTTGTTTTTATTATTTAGCGGTTTGCATGGGCGTAGCAAATAACTTCTTTAAGAGCAAGATTAAGCTTCCTGATTTCTCATTCAACATTCTGATAAGCAAAAAGAGCAGCCATAAAAGGAAATCATTCATGTTTAAGCAAACACATTTTGATGATTTCAAATCCCCCTGCGCTACGCTTATGATTCCCGTTTTTTTTTTTTTTTTTGTTTTACTGTTTTTGTTTCCTTTGGGGTTTTCTTGCTCTCGTTATTGTTGTTGCTATTTAATGTTATTAGTTGTTGAAATTGTCAAGTTCCATTTGTGTGTGTGTGTGTGAATATGGTGTCAACAGGTTTTGACCTAAAAAAAATGTTATAATTATGTATTCTACCGACCAAATTTATTAATGATTTCTTTGAATTTGCTCAACTCGAAGGATGTCATTTTATATTTACATTTTTGCTTTATCTCTTATCTTTATTTGAAGTTTTCATGCTTCACATTAAAAAAGTGTTTACCATATTAATTAACAATCTGTGAAATTGTTATTTATAGCCAAAACCGAAAACAGATTAGTTTAGTTTGTAAATATGTACAAAATGATGAGAGAGTTGCTTTCTTTGTTCTTAAACATGAATGCAAAAAGCAAAAACAAAAGAAAAAGAAAATGATTTAAATATTCCATAAAACTGATGACTAAGACAATTTTGGTTATTGTTGAGCTCTTCGACTATGGGAAATTATTGTAATACAAATTATAGACATATTTGCACACATACACAAGTACATATGGATGTATGTATGTATGTATGTTATCTCCCCCTCTTACTATCTCTCTTAGTCACTCTCCCTCTCTTTCTGTGTGTATCTCGCTTAATTGTGACACCAAATCACCTCTCAATGTCAGCAAATATCTTAACTAAGCTGAACTTGAAGCTGATCTCAATAACACACATGCATACATACATAAATACATACAAGTGTATGTATGTATGTATGTATGTGTATGTGTACATATTTTGTTGCTTATGCTAAACTTACTGACAAATCTGCCAGTCAATTGTCAATATATTTATAACAAAAAGATACAACGAAATGAAAATAAAATTTAAAGACTTCCACACACACACACACACACACACACGCAGGCCAAGAGAAAGAGCAATATGAGCGAGAGAGAGAGGGAGGGCGTAAGAAACAGAGGCCGTCGCAGTAGCAGCGGTAGCGACAGCATTTACTTTGCTGCCGCAGAGATTGTCATATAATTGTTGCTGTGTTTTTCGCGCTCAAAAAACACAAACAAAAAAAAAAACGTAAGGATTGTAATTGAAATTGACAATAAACAACAACAATGTCAGCATGATCAACTGCAGTGATGTCGGCGTCGACGTTGCCGTTACCGTCGCAGTCTGCGTCGACGTTTGATTTAACTTCCGTCATTTTTCCTGCTCATCAAATTGTTGTTGCTTTTTTTTGTTTATTGTTTAAATGCGAATGCGTCTTTCATGTTGCTTCTGTTGTTTTTACAACAACTAAAAATTAAAAAACCTGTTACGAAAAAAAAATTTCTCACACAAAGTGAAAAGTTTGTTACTTATGTATGTATGTATGTATGTATGTACATTTGTATGTAAATTTCTTTTTATATTTTCTTTGCTGTTTTAAAGATCCTTTACCACAAAAGTTATGTATGTACGTATGTATGTACATACATACATAGATTAGTTTCATCTCTTTGGCAACCTTTCGATAGCCTTGTATTAGATATTATATTAGATACATACATACATACATAAACATTTACATTCCTTTAAAAAAAAACATTTAAAAGTCACTCAAAGAGCATACGAATATTTCTTCCCTTTTGCCTTTACGTTCGGCGGTCTATCTTATTCGCCCTTGTTCGCTCCCTCTGCAAGTTCCCTCTTAGCTCTCTCTCCCGCTCCATAAAAACCATAAAATGATTTCATGTCAAAGGGGGCGTTACAAGAAGGTATGCAAGTATGTATTGAAAAACACGTACATACATACATACATACATATACATACATACAGATGATGTAGGTAAGGGGAAACCCAACAAAACAAAGGGGCCAACAACCCTGGGGGAAAGGAATGAAATGTTCAACATTTTCGTTTCAGTTGCAGTTTAAGTTTCAAACCAAAGGAAAAGAAAGACCAAAGGAGAAGGAAGAAAACATAAAAAAGCACACACACAAACATACAAACTTGGTCTAGCCTGATCTACATTCTCATTTTGTATCAGCAACTAACTCGTTAACACGTTAGAAAACTAACCGTACACTAAACTTTCTATGTATGTACATATGATGTATGTACATACATACATATGTTTGTATGTATCAGCGTCATTTACTCTCCCTTCTTATCAAATGGAAGGCAACTTACACGTTCGCAAGCCAAAAATAGAGTGGAACGTGGCGAAAAGAACAACAACAAATTGATATCAACTTGAGAACTAAACTTGAAGGCGTCATAGTCATTGATTGACCATTAGGTTTAGATTAGTTAGTTAGTTGAGGCTACTTTGCAAATCTCAGTTGAAGCGGTTGCACGACACAAATGAATCGCGCATTGACGCACAATTCTTATTTTTATTCATCCACACACACACACACACACACACACACATGTTCATACAATGACATTGTTTACAAACACAACAGGAAGTAGGTAGGGAATACGTATTCAAAAAAAAAGAAAGAATGAAAAAACAGACTATATTTGACTAAAGATAGATTTTAGCCAATGTACCTGATACTAGATACTATCTATGCCACACGCACACGCAAACATAACCTTGAAATGATGTAGAATTTGTTATCGTCTTTTAGTTATATTAGATACTCACACAAACGTACGCAATCGAAATTCGTCTCCAAAATTAATTAAATTATGTACATATGTATGCATGTGTGTGTATGTGTGGTTAAGCCGAATAACATTTTCAAAAAACAATAAAAAAATAAACACATAAAACGAGAAAAAAAATCCCCCTCCAAAACTGAACACTAAATCGAAGCAAACTCATTAAATGCTCAGAGTAAATGCACGTAAGTGTGTTGTATGTGTGAGATGGAGAGCAAACGGAAAGAGACAAGTTTAAAGAGAAAAGTCGTTTAAAGAGCGGCAAAATGTTGCGCTCTGTTTCTGTTACGGTCATTGTTATGTTGGATTTTGTGTGGATGGGGGGCGAGGCAAGGCAAGGCAAGGGAAGACGATGGCGTCAACGTAGACGACAACGACGACGACGACGCCGCACGTGTAACCGTAAAAAGAGTGAAATAGTATTATTGTCGAAAGGGTCAGAAACATGTGGATAAAGGGAAAGGGGAACGGGGACAGACTAAGTAGGGATGATATGCAGGGTGGAGAGGGGGGTTCATACGACTGTGCATGCGGGTGAGTTGTTAGCCTGCTTTGTAGTGGGCAAAATAACCACCAAGATGGGAGAAGAGGAGGCGGCGAAGGTGGATGGGTGACAAGATAATTGTTCCCCCCTTCTCGCCATCACCACCGCAACCTCCCACCACCCACATGACCAAAAAGTGTTTGGCCGACAATTTTTCGGCTGCGCTTCGCTCTATCTTTAACAGTTTGTTTGCCTCTCTCTCTCTCGCTCGCTCTCTTCGTGAGTATATACATATACATGTATGTGTGTGTGTGTGTATGGTAATCGGGAGTATTTAGGCTATTCCTATGGCTGTGCTAAAGCTTCGTCTTCTCAAGGTTAGGGATAGGGAATGTGGAATGAGGGGAGTGGAAGTGTGGGGCGAAGGGTGTGAGAAACGGAACGAAATGGAGTGGAGTGTAGTGGAATGACCGGCCCAAAGCCAAACATTTTGACTCAGCGCGTTTGAATAACCCAATGTCACTTTTGGTCAATGCTTTATTTTGTGGGGCATTAGCCTTTCTATAGATACATATTGATTCATACGTTTTTAAAAATACACACACACACACATACATATGTACATACATACGTACTATCTGTATTTCCCAAGGTAATGTTTATTTTGATTTACGAAATATTTGGGACATTGGCCGACAATTAATTAGAGAAGGTCTTTAACTACATACATAAATACAAATATTTTCACATGTTTGAGTATGTGTGTATGTATGTGTAGTCAAGAGAGATAGAACAAAGTGCTGTTTGCTCTTGTTTTATCATATGACTCACAATTCTTATGAAGGGAAAATAATACTAAGAAAAATACCCAAAGGCAGATTATTATAATACATACCATTCCGATGGGGGGAAAATACTGGTTTGTTTCTAATGAAAAATCGTCTTAAATGAATGCTTGTTGGCCTAGCACTCCTTTTTTTTCCTTTTGCCATTAAATATTAGGTCACAAATCCATGCATACATGCACTTTGGGCCAGAAAGTGTCGATGACAGAGGCAACTGTTTCAAAATGCAATGCTTCAACTGGTTGAGAGTTGTAACTACATACATATGTACATACATACATACATACATACATCCATGGAGATTGGCAAAGCGAACAAAGTTCACCTATTTTGGTTTAGCCAAGTTTTTTGTTGCCCCCTTGGGTTGTTGTTTTGCAAATTTTTCGCTTCTTATCATAGTCATACAATTGTCGAGTAATAATGATAATGGCAGAGGGTTAGTAGTTTACTTGGTAACTGTAACTGCTGGAAAATTCGAGTAATGTACTCGATAATTACATGCGATTATTTCATCAGAATGCAAGTTTGAATGTATGGATGTATGTATGGATGTAGCATACATTTTCAATGTCACGTACATCAGTATACTTTTTAGATACTTCTCGCTCTCCCTCTCTCGTTTTACACACTGATACAACCGTATTAACACCGAGAGACAGCGCGTTGTCTTCCTCAGCGACTTAATTATTAAATTAAATGCGCTAAATAGCAGCACACGCAAGTGGCAATAAAACCACAAAAAAAAAAAGAAACACACACACACACGCTTAACGCAACTGCTTACAACCTTGCCACCAAAAAAAAAAAAAAAAGTTCACACATCCATCCACCCACAAACAAACAAACACAACACACATACGCACTCACTTATAGTTATGCTCAAGCACACGCTTAAGCTAGAGAGAGAGAGAGCAACACACACACTGAGGGTCTCTTTGCAAAAATCAAATAAAATTGTCGGCTCTGCATTTGGTTTTGTTTTTCCTATTTCTTTACGCTCCCTCTCTCTCACTCTCTCTCTCACTCATTCTACTCACTGGTGCGGTCGCTCAATGTTTTTCTTTTTCGTTTTTATGAGCATAAAGCTGCTTTGGCTTTGCCTCTTGACAGCCGCCAGCTGTTGACTGAGGCGGAGGCTGAGCCTAGTGTGGCACCGTGGTTCACAATCCGCGATGAAATAAATTGAGTCAAGTTTATGCATATGCACATACGTATGTATGTATGTACATATGTATGTATGTATATAAATGTAATGTAAATGAAAACTTACTTATTATCAAAGATATTTCACTCATTGACTTTTCTTTCGCAGCACTGTGCGTTAAATGGCAATATTCGTACATACAGAAATTTGTACATACATACATACGTATGTATGTATGCATGTGTGCATGTGTCTGCATCTTCATGCAGACAAAGACACGGCACAGGTATTCTTCCTATGACAGACCAAACGTAAAAAGCGCGCGCGAATACAGGTCGACGCTTCGGTTTCGTTTCTACATACATACATACTTGGATGTGGTTGTGTGTGCGTATCATAGACGTCAGCGTCGGCGTTATTTCTTGTTGTGGTTGGTCTCTCTCTCTCTCACTCATTCACTCTTTTATTCGATTTGTACATGCATTTGTTGAACTGCGGGAAGGGGGGATTTTTTTATGATTTTCGGAAATTCCATTTGGCCTGTTATCGTTGCTTCTCGCTGCTTATTGTTGTTTCTGTTTACAAATTGAAAAATAAAGGCAATTAAATCAAAATGGTTTATACATACATGCATATGTACATACATACATACATACGTAGAAAATGATGTACATGTCATGTATGCGTTTAAGTGTAAAATATTCAAGATCTTTCTCCCCTTTTCCGTTTCTCGTGCTCTTGTCACTTGGCTTGACGTCACAAGCTCAGTCCGTCCGTCCTTCTGTCCGCCTCAGACTTCTTTAGGGTATATGAATTTCGGCTTGAATGAAGTTCGTTTCGTTCGGTGGTTATTTCTTTTTAGTCCAATAGAGAAATTGAAAGCGAAATGCGACAAACAAGTTGTTCGTACCGAGAAAAATGTATTTCTAGCTGAATTGATTAACATTTGCCCAAAAAAGCATGAATCTACTTCTCCCCTCTCCACCACACTGAAACTGAAATATTCTCTTTTTTCTGATCGTGCAGAGCAAAGCTTTAGCATTACGATTGAAGAACAAATATCAGAGGTACGTGACTATATGTATGTATGTATATGTATGTATGTATGTACATAACCTTAGTTTGTCATGCTGATCAAGTAAATACATATGTATGTACATACATACATACATATGAATGTATGTATGTAAAGATACTCAGCAGACACTTTTGATGAATATGAAAATGGCTTGTCAATATAAGAAATGTCTCATTCTTTCAGGATATACAGTACGTTTATCTGTAATCACTTTGTCCAACTTACGGATAGGGAACATTTAAACGTCACTAAGGCACAGCGGGAACGCCTTTATAAATGAAAATAGAGCAACACTATTTGTTTGTTGTGTGTGTGCGTGTGTGTATTGTGGTTAATTGTATCTGTGGGCTTCACCTTAAAGTTAGCCAAAAAGTCTTTTCGCTAAACGTAAACAAAATGTTGACAATTAAGTGGAACACCACGAATATGAATGTATTGTATGATGATCATCATGTTGTTGGTGATGATGATGATGACGATGACGAACGAACGAAAGCAAACCAAAACCACACACACCGAACACATGGCATGGCCTTACAAAGCAACAAAGAAATACACACAGACACACAAGCACTCAGACAGAGAGGGAAAGAGGGAGAGAGAATAAGAGGGAAAAATAGAGAAACAATGAAGAAAAAAAACACACTCTGGATAGTCTGATAAACGGGGAGCGGACAGGGGCAGAGTAAATACTTTTAATTTTCAATTGATGAAAGTTGGAATGTAGCACATATAATGGATGTACATACATACATACATACTTATGCTATTTCAAATACATCCACAAATGTATACATATGAAATTATATACGCATTTACATCACTGAATGTAAAAACTCGTAATGTCATGGATATCTGTATCTTGCAAATTGGACTGAAATGTCTTTATGTTTAGAGAATATTACAAATTTAAGAGATTTCTTTTATTTTCAGAGCTCATGTATGTATGTACATATGTATGTCGATTCAAATTACATATGTACATAAATTGACCATAGGACCCAGTGAAAAAATCCTTCCAAGTGCAAAAGAGCAACAAAACATGTACACACATACATACATACGTATGCAGAGGTTGTATGTGCATACATACATACATATGTAAGTATGGAGTTTGCCCTTGTGGAATATGTACATACATATGTATGTATAAGTGACGCAAAGGGGAAGAAAAACAGAATTAAGCCAAAGAGCAACTTAATATTGTTTTTACCACAATTTATGGAATCAGGCTTATGTACATACATACATACATATGTAACAACAACCATACCATGGAAACCTTGAACTAATATGTATGTATGTACATTCATATGTACATTTTCAGTTTCATTTTTTATTTGGCTTTTCTAGTGGTCTTACGTATGGTCTTACGTCTTAACGCCAACAGCAGCAGCAGCAACAACAACCACAACAACAAAATCAAAACGTGCCAAAAGCGAAAATATTGCATAGTTGCAACAGCAATAACAATCACACACACACACTCACAGAGAGAGACACACACATCTATAGACTCTCACAATCAGTCTTGACAATAGATTATGCGATAAGTTTAAGTCAAGTTGAGTTGTGAGTAAGTGAGAGGAACAAGCAGCAACCGAAACAAAACGAAGCGCAAAAAATGCATTTACAGGTGACGAGAGGAACATAACGAGTAGCACACCAAGAGTGAGAAGGCGTGAGAGACAGGGCCAGAGAGGGGTATAGCTTAAGATGAACTGCGTGTGTGTGTGTGTTTTTTATTGCTATGTTTTGATTGCCCCCGGTTAAGCTAAAGCTACAAATTTAATGAATTCTAAAATGTTTCATTTTGTTGTTTGCGAAGGGAGTTGGTAACACACGTACATGAACAAGCGTGATATGTATGTACATATGTGTGTATGTATGTATTAGCCTTTTTCACTCAATTACCTGTTAAGCCTTCATTAACCGTTAATCGAGCTTTACTTTTGGTTAACTGTAACTGTATCTAGCTTTCTCCCAGTCCAAGTACAACATGCGAGAAAATGACAGTGAGAGAGAGATAGAGCGATAGGCTTGTGTGGCTATTTGAATGTACATATGTATGTATGTACATACTTTGTATGTACATATGTATGTGTATGTGTTTGTGGCAAGGCCGCAATTAATTAAAAAACTTACCCAGCTGCCCACTGTCCACCACCCTTTCTGTTTTCTTAATGTAAGTGACTACATATATCTGTGTGTATGTGTGTTTGTGTATGTTTATCTGTGTTGGCGGCAAAAAGTGGCACGTATCAATGTTGAAAGCATAAACACAAAAGCAACAAACATGCCAAAGACACACACACAAAAGAAGAGGCGAACATGGTAAGAGAGTGGTAGTAAAAGAGTGATAGAGAGAGAGAGAGAGCGAGAAAAAGAAGGAGCAGACGCAAGAGTGAGAGAGGGTTAAGGCAAATAAAATGCAAATGCTTTCGCCGGTTAGCCGTTACATTAGCCTTTTGTACCCATCGATTCTTAGACACACAAAAATTCATACATTTACATATGTATACATTTGTCTATGTACATATGTGCATACACACGATGTATAAGGATTCATAAATGCATACATACAAATTTGAATCCAACAATCACCCGCAAACATATTGAATTTTTAATGCTTCTTAAAAAAGCGATGGCATTAACAACAAGGGGGAAAAGGAACAACAAGAGATGGCAATGGAAGTAGCTGTTGCAGTTGGAGCGAAAGAGAGGCCCAGGGGGAGCGTCGCGTATTAGGAGTCATTGATTTTCGTTTATGAGTGTGAGCACGCTGCCAGACGACGCTCTCACTTTTTATACGTTCATTCACACGATGCACAGTGGTAGCAAAGTAATTTGTGTCACGCTTTGTATACAAAATAAATTAAATCATCATATTCTGTATTACTGAGCATTGTTTTGATTAGAAATAAACATGTTCTATGCGTTGCTATGTATGTAAATGGTTAAACGTCTTGAAGATTCCCTCAATAAGCAGTGCTTTAATATACATACATATGTACATACATATGCACCACTGTGCGCTGCGGTCTGTTCCTTTTTCAATTTTTAAATGCCTTGTGCAAATGTTAAGAGCGACAAAAGCTAAAGAGAGCAAGCGCGCTAAAAATTGTGTAAGAGTAAAAGGGAGAGAGAGAGAGAGCAAAAAGTGTGTGAAAGTGAGAAGAGTTAATAACTTGGGGGGCAAATACACTTTTAATATATTATTGTTTATTGATAATTAAAATAAAAACCATGCCTGTTCCAGTGTCCATATCTCCTAATACCTATAAACATACATATGTAAATACATATGTATTGTATGTACACACATACAAATATAGATATGCATGTGTGTATGTGCATATGGCCGATTAGTAAATGTTTTGCTTAACAGGAGCGATGAAGGCAAACCAGACAAGAACAACAACAAAAGATACCACTGGAGACAGCAAAAAAAAAAAGCGTTGGCGATTTTGTTTTCACTCGCTCCACTCTCTGCCTGCCTCTCTTTCTCGATAGCTCCCACTCTCTTTGTCCCGGCCACTGTTTTTTTTTTATTTTTTACCTAGAAGTAAAAAAAGCGCATGCCTTGTGATACTCGCGGGCGGCGGCAAACAGAAAAGTAAGAAATGACCGAAAAAAAAAATATCTACAACTCCAGACGATATGAAAAGCGCGCGCGATGATTCCCCATACAGGTAGGCGCAATAGGGAGCCTACTACTGTGACGACCTATGCTCACACACATACATACATATGTATGTATGTACATACATACATATGTATGTATGTACATACATACATATGTATGTATGTACATACATATGTGAGTGTGTTGCCCTTTTGTTTTTTGAGATTCCACTGTTATCGTGCAGCAAATTGAAAGCAATAAATACTTAATTGTTAGACCAGCTCTTATTGTTGCTTTTGTTGTTCCTGTCTTAATTACGTAATTTGAATTTATCTTACCTGAAAGGCAAAAAAAACAAAAAAACATTACCACAAATGAAGACTCATGATTTGTTTTGGAAAATTTTATTAAACTTTAAGGATGACATTACAGACTACATAAATACGCAAGTCATACAGTAAATTCTAATTTACAATCAGAATTCATAACAATTTGTGCAAATGGAAAAATAACTAATCATTTTGAACCGTTTCCTTAGTATGAATGTACATACATATGTACATCATACATATGTACATATGCATGTATGTAAGTATTGTCTTAATGTCTGCCGCAATTGGTTTTTCTTTTTGTTTTGTTTTTAGGTCGTAGCAATCATTTAAATTTCTATAACTTTTTGTTTTTTGACTTGCAAATAAAGTGACATTTTCTACGCCCCCGCCTCGCCTAGCACACCCAGCCGCCTACTGTTTGGACCTATTGCCTAGCGGCGCGCGTGTTTGCGTTTTGCTTCCGTTACAAATGGCACACACACACACAGATACTTACGCACACACACACACACACACGCGCATTTATGCGGTGGGCAAATCTTTTGCGACACTTGCATGCATATCACACATACACACATACGTATTTGCGGAGACATCATTGAGACCTCTTCATGGCACGTAGGCCAGTGGCCACACTCTCTTAATAACATTGCTCTCTCTTTTAATGTGAACGTTTTCTGCTATTTTTCTCTCTTTGAATGCTTACTTCCGCTCGGCACACAAACAAAAAACAGCCGAAATACGCATCGAACATCTGTGCCAAACGACGATACACTCAAAATTCATATAACAGAGTCTCAACAGAATGTTAATCGTAAATATTTCTCTCTTCTTTCAAATTTTTTGCATCAAATACTGGGAGAGAGCATCATATACTGGGAATGTTAAACAGCAGAGAGCAAAGCACACTCAGTCGTGCATTAAAGTTGGGAACGGGAGTTTAAATATGAAATACTGGTCGGGAAATAGTGGCACTTTGAATTCAACGCGAGAACCGTGCGGACGTTCGCTCGCCTCGTGTAACGGCATCAAAGAAAAACCACACAACAACAACAGCAACAAAAGAAGGAAAGAAAGAAGAGAATACATTGATAAAAATTTTGTTTTTTATTTTGTTTGTTAATTTGTTTGTTACAAGAAAAAAAAAAGAAGAGCGTTAATACCAATATAACTTAAAGAAATAAACGAAAATCAGTTACAACTAACAATTTGAAAAAAAGAAACGGAAGAAGTGAACCACTACTACACATACAATCAATCTCTCGCTCGCTCTCGCCGACCCTCTTCTCCCCCCAACGGTCCCCTCGCCCCATTAACGTCGTCTGCTGCTGCATCCTCAACAGGCAGAGGCAACAAAAACTGTAATCTCCTTATTATTAAACAGGAAAAAGAAGCAAGTAGAAATCTAAGCAAAACACTGCCTAACGTCGTCTACGTTTCGATTGCGCTTCCGAACAGCTCCTCGTATACCCCCCTCCCGTGTGCCCACTAAAACTATTTTATTTTTTTTTTATCAATTGTGTGCCTACTATCTCTCTCATAACTCTAAAACCGATTTTTTTTTCTGGTTTTGTGTCAAAGTGCAAAAATTCAAAAGTCGTAAATTATTTTGATAAAATTACAAATACACATGTAAAAAGACAATCGACAAAAACAAGAAACACAACAAACAGGCAAGCAAACATTTTGTATGCAAACGGTAATTGTGAAGTGAAATCTCAGGCAAAGCAAAAAAAAAAAAAAAAAAAAAAAAAATAAAACAAAAAGAAGACGCAGCCAGCAGCAGCAAAAAAGAGCTCAAGTATAGGAGAGAGAGAGAGAGCAAGAGCTAGCGCCGCCGCTGCGCCACATTTTGTGTGTGTGATGCAAAAAGTTGCTTCCTCCTAAAAGCAAAAACCAAAAATCAAAAGCTAGCAAAAAAAATATCAAAAAAACACACAGACATTTCGTAAAGAAGAAGTCAACAGCAACGGAGAGACAACAAATTTGTGGTTTACCTTGTTAGCAGCAGCAGCAACAACAACAGAAGCAGCAGCAGTAACAAAATCTATTGCCGTTTCCCCGTCCCCTTCATCGCCATCAACTTTAGACACCCACTCACTCCGCTGCCTTTGTGTGTGTGTGTGTGAGCGAGTGTGAGTGCCAACGAAGAAACGGACGTACCAGAACGCGCAATGACCTTGCCAACCAATACAAATGCCAATAACAATGGCAGCGGCCAGGGCAGCGGCAGTGGCAGCGGCAGCGACGATGACTCGGACATGTTTGGTCCGCCACGTTGTTCGCCGCCAATGGGTTATCATCATCATCGATCTCGCGTCCCCATGATATCCCCAAAACTGCGTCAACGCGAGGAGCGTAAACGCATCTTGCAGCTATGTGCCCATAAATTGGAACGCATTAAGGATTCGGAAGCAAATCTTAGACGCAGCGTTTGCATAAATAATACATATTGCCGTCTAACCGATGAATTGAGACGTGAGAAGCAAATGCGTTATCTTCAAAATCTGCCCAAGTGAGTACACATTCAATATATACATACATAATAGTAGATACAAAACCCGAAAATGAATTTAAACGACGACCAAACCGAACCTTTTCCCCCCACGCGCTTGGTTTTTTTTCCTTTTTGCCCTTTTCAGCAGCAGCGATGCCGACAGCTCTGTCGGCGTCGGCGTCTGCATCATAATCAGCTTGTAAAGGCCAAACAGTAGGCGTTGCGTTTGTAAGGGAGCAGAAAATCTGTGACATTTTACATCAGTACATCAGTGCGGCAATAATTGTTTTTTTTTGTTGTTTGTGCTTTCGTTTGCTAAAAGTGAAGAAAAACGGATTAGTGGATGAAGAGTTTGCTTTATTCGAGTTAAAAAGACTCGTCGAGAAAATTATCGAATGATTGTGATGATGTGTGATGTGATGTGTGTAAGGGGGGAAATCTTATACACGATCCACTACTGCCAACACTTTGACACATATGTATGTACATATATATGTACATACATCAAGTCACTCTGAGTGGCAAGTCTCATCTTTGTTTTTTGTTATTTCAAAGAGTTGAGGTTAAACGTTTTAAACCTGTTAATTACACATTTCTCTTCACCATCAACAAACCATTAAAAGGCCATATCTTTTTTCTATCTCTATCTACAGAGTGAGTGAGAGAGAGAGAGTAAACAAGAGAGACAGAAATTGAGCGCACTTTTTTGATTTCTCGAGTTATAACTTCTTTAATTTTCTGATACAAATTTATATTAGTCTGTGATAGTCAGGGGAAAAATTTAATGTCCCTTCCTTTGAATTCCATTGAAATAACGGAAAATAATTATTTTGCATTGATTAATTTATATTATTATTAAACATATTTAAAATAAGAATGCCTGCAATTCCTTTTTTTTCCCCTCTCTGCGCTCACCCCCTTGAAACAAAGCAAAAGCAACAGAAGAGAAAGAAAACCAACAAACTCACACACACACATACACAGAGACAAATGAAGTTGGTTACGTCGTCGTTTTGTATTGGGCTGTGTAGGAGGAGGTGTTGATTGTGTTGTGTTCGTCGTTCTATGGCTTCAGTGAGGAAAAGGACGACTTTGCCTTTTAGTACTTTACATCTTTTTCTGCTCCCCCTCTTGCCGTTTCTCCGTCTTCTTTTGCCTATATCTAGTTTGAAGATATATACAAATATATGCCTACGACGACGACGTACTACTTAGCCACCCTTCCACTCTCTGAAGTTCATTATTGCAACAGCAGCAGCAGCAGCAACTGCTGCAACCTGCAAACTACTAGTAGAGAGACACTCACAGATACAGATAGACAGAGAGAGAGACAGAGACGGACAATTATATGTAACGAGCATTCAGGCCAAGCTCAAAGCAAAACGAAGCATAACTAAAAGCAGATACAACAACAACAGCAACTCAAAGAGACATAAAGCCGAAACAGAAACACGACACGAAATCCAAAAACAGAAACAACACAAACACACACACACACACACAAGACAGAAGGGAAAGAGAGACAGAGAAGGCAACAACGACAACAAAGAAGAAGACGACGACGATGATGATGATGATTATGAAGAAGAAAAAGCAATGGCCTGGCCCCAAACCAGCCAACAACCACACTACACAATGGAAAAACTCTTGTGTGTGTGTGTGTGTGTGTGCGATGTGTGTGTTTGTTGTTGGTAATTTTCCAACATATTTGTCCAGAAGGGCATCCGATTTGAAATAAATATTAAAATAAAACAAATACAACTACTACAACAAGAAAAGACAAAGAGTAGAGAGGCCAGAGACAGAGACAGAGGGAAAGAGAAAAATTGGCACAAAGTGTAATTAAAAATACAGACAGGAACAACGACGAAATAATCGCAACAACAACAACAGAAGCAGCAGCAACAAAACTGAAATCAAAGCACAAATACATAATTACATAGGCCATGCATGTGTATACACACATACATACGTACATACATACATACATACATATGCAGGCATGCAAGTCGTTTTTCTCGCTGGTTTTCCACTCATTCTCTTTCTTTCTCTTTACCTCTCTTACTCTATCTCTCAATGTTGTGTGTGCGCTAAAAAAAAATAAAAATAAAAAAAAAACGTAGCGCGCTGCTCGTTGAAATAATCACGTTCCACTTGCAACTAAAACAACAACAACAACAGCAATGATATCAGCATTGGCGCAGTTTGGCCAACGGGGGAGGCCGCCGGAGAGCAGCAGCTGCTGCCGCCGCGTTGCCTCTCCACTAACCAAAGTCAAAACGCAAGCACAAGCAGCTTAAACATAAAACAAAAAACAAAAAAGAAGAAAAACCTTGAGCCAACGTACAAGTTAATATTTGTTCGTCCCAGCCAAACATGTTTAGTTTTTACCTTGTTTGTATGTGTGTGTGTGTATGGACATATGTACATACAAATGTATGTTGTTTCCTAAAGAATAGATTTTTACTAAAGTTCAAATTATATTCATCATAATATATTGCAAAAACAAAAAAAAAACTTTCCGTAACAAACATGCTTGCATGTGTGTGTGTGTGTGTGTGTGTCGTTAGCCTGGCCAGTAGCAACAACAACAACAGCAGCAGCATAAAAACAATTTGAACTTCTCATTTTACTCCCGATGCTCTTTGACTTTGCTGCCCATGCATTTCCTTTACCGTTAATATTTGTAATCACTCTCTGTATGTATGTACATGGCATGCATGCATGTACCTGACGCCGTTTAGCTGCTCCTACAGCAACTGCAACTCCTTCACTGCATGTGATCCATACACACACACATACATATATACATATGTATGTATGTATGTATCTTTGTTTCTAGTTAACAATAACAAACAAACGTTTTTGGCTTTCTTTTTTTCCTCTTTTAAGCAACACTAATAATAATAATAATAATAATAGCACAAACAACAACAACATCAACAAAATGCCGTTACAAACCTAAAGCTCTTGATTTTTTTTTCTTTTGCGCTCGCTCAAAATTTCTTACACACAAAACATACCAAGTGTACATAGTTTTTCCTTTTGGCTTGCTCTTCGCTTGCTGCGCGCTGCTTGACAGTGGCAGTGGCAGAGGCAGTGGCAGTGGCAGCGGCGGCGGCTCAAAGCCGTCGCGTTGGTTTGGCTTTTGCTGTTGTTGCTGCTGCTGCTGCGTTTCCGTTTTCTTTGACATGTTTTCTTCCCGTTCGCTCGCGTTGTTCGCATACAGAGACAAAAAGAAAACAAACGTGTTGAAGCATATGCATAGCATAGCAATCGATAAATTCATTAAACAGAATTAAAATGAGAAAAATTGTACATCATGTTGATGAGAGAGACATATGTACATACGTATGCACATAAAGATTTACATCAAATATGTATAGTAAAATACCAGATACATTATCCTTAGAAGAGACTTGATAGAAAACATGTGACAGAAAAGAGAGTAGACAAAATGGTTGGTCATATTACTTGTGGATATTTTATAAAACAATATCATTAGATACATTCATAAATTTACACATACACATGTACATACATACATACATATGTATGTATGTACATATCTTCATACATACTTTAATTATCATTGTTATCGGATGGTAAATTGATGCAAAAAATATTTCAAACGAAATCGGAATATCAATATTTAAAAAAAAAAAAAACAAAACAACGCAAACATAGACAGAGACACACACACACACACAGACAAACGATTCATGGCACAAGCAAAAGTTGATGTCGGTGGCGGTGGCGGTGGCTGGCGGCATGCTTATTCAATCTCTTACCGAATCTCAACCTACCTACAACAAACATACCATACCATCGCACGCTGCCCTGCTTCTCCGCGCGAACCATCCCCGTCCCACCCCTCCAGCAGCGCTCCAAATGCTCGCTCAATCCACCACCACTACACCAGTACCCCAGGCCACACACACACACACACACACACAAAAACACACTGGCACGAGAGCACCAAACAGCGGCAGCAGCAGCACACCAACACTAAGAGATTTAACCCACTCTATACTCTGGCTGGCTCCCCCCACCGACACATAGACAGACAACTCTCTCACACATACAAACACGGCCGCCCCATTTTTGTGGCGTCGTCGTAATAATTTCGCGACTGCGACGACATTTTTATAGTTTTTCTGTTATCTTCGTTTCTCCTGTAGCCAGCTAGCTGGCAGTGTCTGTCTAACTGTCTGTCTGTCTGTCTTTTGCCTTTTCTCTATCTCTATCTTTCTTGATTGTTGGCTACTATTGTTGTTGTTGTGACTGTTGCGCGTCTTATCATCATTATCACCATCTCATCATCTTCATCATCATCTTCATCTACATCTATTCGGTAACAAATTGTTTAGTATGTGTGTGTGTGTGTGTGTGCGTGTGTGCGTGTGCATCCGCATCCCTTGAGTACATCTCCTTTCTCTTTTCTTTTAACATAATTATTTATGTATGTATGGAAAAACAGTTTTAGCACAATTCAAGATTATACAATGTTATAAACAAAAACGGGTTTCCAATTGTGTTACGTTATTTAGTTAGTTTGTTTGACTTGCTGCCTGTTGCTAATTGTAATTGTTGCTGCTTATCAGTTGGAGAAATATAGTTAATAAGATATGAAATTGGCCTTGAACTCTCTTGGCCATTTGATTTTTTTGAAATGAAATATTGAGTGAATGTTAAATGCATGTAAATTAATGCATATGTTTGTCTTGCCACATAAGCAACGACCATTGAAAACGTGCGCATAACAATAATACAGATAAGACACCCCCACCACACACACAGACACACACACAGACAGACAGACAGACAGACATACACGCGCAGATCACTCGCTGCACTTTACTGCACCCACCTCGATTGTACAGTTATTGAGGGCTTATCGTTGGTGGTAGATAGTCTGTCGCATGCTACAACAACAACAATAACTTTTCTCTTCACTTCCCCTTCTTCTCCCCCACTCGTTCGTCAATGTCACCAAAAATCAAAGACGACAAAGAAAAAAACTAAAAAATAAATACGAGTAAAGAGAGAGAGAAAAACAAAAACATCTCAAAAGCTTTAGCCTGATGGTAGGTTGCTGCTGGTAACTAAATAAATTAATGACGTCACTAAACGGCGATGGTCACTTTTCCTTCGAAATGATGAAATGCGTAGTTAAATGATTAGTATGCAAATCATGGGCAATTCTTCCCTCTCATATGAGACAGAAAGAAAATATGTATAATAATAAAATTGAATTGAAAACCACCTTCAACCAACCAACCACCCACCCGCCCTCCAAGGCCGTGTTTCCCCAAAAGTTTTCGTTGATATCGATTACCTGCTAGCAGGTTAGTTAGTTAGTTACACCTTTCACGCTTAATCGATTGTTGTTTAAATTATTCCTTGAGAGATTGTCAATTTGTTGGTCTATTGTTTTACCAAGCAACACTCCTCCAACCTCATCCCCCACCTCTCCCACCGTTGCCACAAGTTTTTTTGTTTCTTCATTTAATTGCTGCACTTGTGCGCGGCGAAATAGTGAGTAAAGAGTGTGAGGGAGAGAGAAGAAGAGGTAGTTTAGCCGCACCAAGTCAGTCCACTCGACTCACACTCCCTTCACCATTTGCCATTCTGGGTGGCTGGCGGGCTGGCGGGCGGTCGGGCGACACCTCATTTTGTTTTTCCTCTTTTTGGGTCGCCTTGAAGCGGCGCTCCCTTATGTTTGCCGCATCTCTCCTCCTACCTTTCGCATCGCGTCTCTCTATACTAGTCGTTGACAAGGTTTGCTCCCATTTGTGTGTGAGTGTGTGTGTGCGTGTGTGTTTTGTTGTTGTTGTTGTTGCTGTTTGGCCCGTCCATCGTCCATCATTTCAACTTAACGGTGCACAGACTATGGGGGCCAACAACAACAACAACAACAAAACTAACACACTTTGCGCCAACCTCCTCCAGTACCCTCCCACCCAACATAACGCCCGCCCCTCCTCCGTGCTCTCTACCCCTCTTCTATCTTTGTTTTTTTTTTTTTTGTACGCTTTCTGGTTTCTGCCAGCGATTTTCTGCTGTTTTTTTTTTTTTTTCTTTTGCGTTTCGTTTTGGTGTTTTTGTACTTCCAAATACTTTCGCTTTTTTTCAGAGGCCCCTCGTCTCGCTTTCTCTCTCTCTCACTCTCTCGGTCTCTCGCTCTTTCTGTTGGCTACCACCTCCAGGTCGTGCGAGGCCCCCCTCATTCGGAGAGGACCCCCCTCCTCCTTACCGAGTCATTCTTGTTGTCAGTTATTGTTGCTTTAAAAGTCAACATTGACATGCTCAGCTGCGCATTTTAATGCGTTGTCGCCGCACTGACTTAATCGACAACCAGAGTTGGTCCCCCCACAACCGACCCCCGCTCTAAAACGTCTCCATCCCCTTCTTCATTTACCCCTCCTCGAAAAAAAAAACCCTACGTATCAGCTCTACTGCCATTTTTATGTGTCTTTTACCTTAATTTCACAGTCTTACTTCTCTCTCTCTCTCCCTCTCTCTCTCTGTCTCCTTCTCTCTTTTTCAAATGGTTGCCATATTGTTGTCATGGGCGCTGTGGGCGTGGTGGTTGGTTGTTGCTTTTATTGAAAGAGAAATTAGCTGAAATTTACTTCGCTGCTGGTCATCAAACGATGCACAACAGTTGGCCCAGTTAATTAAAAGAACACGGAGAACGGACCGAACTTGCCCCCCGAACCCCGACCCGACCCGACCCGATCCCCCAAAAGCCCCAAAGCCTAGGCCACAATCTGCTTCCCTTAAACTCGCTTAACCTGCACGCCCTCTGGCCTCTCCTTGCCGCCTCCTGCCTACTATGAAAAATGTGTCCTGATGTAATGTAGGCAAATTTCATTAAAGGAAGTAAAAGGAAGTAGTAGAAAAAAACAAGTCTATATGTGTTATCGATAAATCGATCAATTAATTACTAGAAATATGTAATTGCCATTTCCGTAGTGGCAATTAGTACCGTTATTATTTGTTATCGATTGGCAGGTTCTAACCAAAACAGAAAAAAAATTAGAAACCTCATTGGATTCTCTTTCCCTCTTTCTCTCTCTGTCGATCTTTCTTGCTCTTTTTGTGTATGTTTTTCTTGTTATTATGAAATAATATTCAACTAACTTTCCCTTCTTCACTTTCTTTTTCGCTCCTCTTTGCAGAATCGAAAACAATAACAACAGCTCCACTGCCGTGGAATTGGCACGTGAGAGCCTCTTCCAGCCAAATATGGATGATGCCAAGCCCATGGGCAATGGCAATGGCAATGGGAACAACAACAAAACATTGTTATACACCGATTCAACAGTAGCCGGCGGAGTTAATAATCACTGTTCATCTGTTATCCCGATAACATCCATCTCATCCAATTCGACGACGACGCCGACAACGACTAGTAACAACAGTGGAACTACTGGCAGCTTACGCACCATTTCCTCCATTGAGAATCAACCGCAATTGGGGACGCGTCATCAGCATCATCATCATCCAGCCAGCTCCATTGCCGCCCCCGCCACCGCCGCCAGCATGAACATCAACAGTTTAACCGCTGTAAACTCAACGCCAAATTCAAACTCAAATTCATCGTCCGCCTCATCAGCCTCCGCCTCTGCCGCCGCCGCCTCGACCACCGCTGTTGTATCGCCCACTTCACGCAAACGTCACTTATCGAGCAGCAGCAACCTTGTCAATGATCTGGAAATACTCGATCGGGAATTGAGCGCCATTAATGCCCCGATGCCACTGATTGATCCAGAAATCACCCAAGGAGCCGAACAACTCGAAAAGGCATCATCCCTGGCAGCGGCAGCATCTCGCAAACGTTTACGAAGCACCAGCGAGGATGAGAGCGATCGTCTGGTGCGGGAAGCCCTCTCCCAATTCTATATACCACCTCAGCGTTTGATATCCGCCATTGAAGAGTGCCCCCTGGATGTGGTCGGCCTTGGTGTTGGCATGGGCATGTCCATGTCCATGGGCATGAGCATGAGTATGAGCATGGGCATGGGAATGGGCATGGGCATGGGCATGGGAATGGGCATTGGCATGAGTATGGGCATGGGCGCTGGCGCCGGCACTGATGGTCCCAGCTGCAAGCGGGCCAAATTGAATCCCAATATCGTCGTCGCTGGCAGCGGAGGTGACAGTGGGAGCAACTCCTCATCGAATGGATCGGATCATCATTTGGACTTGGTGGACTTCGACATGAATCAGAATCAAAAAGACTTTGAGGTCATTATGGATGCCTTACGTCTGGGTACACCGAGTCCGGCAAGCAGTGCCGGAAGCAGTGCAGCCGATTCTTGTGGCCAGGCGGCCATGATGAGCGAATCGGCGAGTGTATTCCATAATCTGGTGGTAACCTCCTTGGAGACATGAAAGAAGTATCAATGAATGGAGATGTTGTCGAGCATTTTGTTTCGTTTTTTTTTTCCTACCTACATAAGTCAACATTTTTGTTTTAAGATTTAGATTTACACAATTATATACATACACACCCACACACACACACACACACACATACACACACACACACACACACACACACACACACATACACACACATACACACATATATATATATATATATATACCGCTTGTTAGTTAGTCTAAGGGCAGCAAAAGTTCGAAGTATATATCTATATATATATATCGGCAGTATTACTCAATATCTGGAGCAATATGCTGCTAATATTTTAGCTGCTTCAATTTTGTACAAAAGAATTTTTAAATAGATGAAAAACAACAACAACAACAACAAACAACAAACAAAAACAAAATATTGAAATAAGAGTTAAAAACAAAAATCAAAGAATTTGTAGTCAAAAACGAAAAACAAAAAAAAAACATACAAAATATAAGCAAAATGAAAAACAACAAAACTGCATAGAGAAGAGAAAACAAAAACAAAATGCGAGAAAAAGAGAGAAGAAACTCTCGACGATTCAGTTCAAAACAATTGAGATTTTTGCCCCCGCCAAGCTTCTACGGAAGTTTTTTTTTTCCAGAGTATTCACTCTCTTCCAGTTATATACTAAACACATAAATTAAAGATAAATTTATTATTACTTTTTTTGATTTTTTCAACAACATTCCAAAAAAAAAAAAACATTAAGAAATCAAATTCAACAAAAAAGAAAGTTAAACAAGCTAAAGAAACCATTTTCCAAGGCATTGTAGTTCCTGCAATCGAAATTGAATCGTTTTAGATCGTTAACTAAACTAAACCGTTCTCCTAGTCAAAACGGAAATCGGAAATCGCTAGCGAAAAACAAAGAGAACAAGAATAGGAAGAAGTAGTAGAAGGAGGAGGAGGAGAAGGAGGCAAATGCAACCACCGAATCGGTTCTTTATTTCTGTTTTCCCAACTCCCATAGATAATAGGAAAAAAACATTTTAGCCAAGTTTTTATTACGTTATGTTTTACTCCTAAAATTAGGCAAGTTATTATAGTTTTTTTTTTTTTTTTTTTTTTTTGAATTTAAGGGCTATGAAAATTGTTTCACTATTTTCCTTTTTTGGCCAATCATTTCTGAAATGAAAAGGTTTTTGAATTTTCCAACGAATTTCAATCTCTATACTCTGTTGTTTCTTCCCCATATCCGATAACGGATTTATCTAACGGTTGCATTTTCCCCAAGAGAAAAACACACAAGATTAGGCAAAAAAGCAAAAGGTTTCATTTTTCTATGCTTGAAGAAAGAGAAAACAACAAAAATGTTTACATTTGTTTAAGGAAAGTTGTTTTTTTTTTATAAGGTTTTTCTTCTTTTGCAAGAATTTTCCATTAGGCTCATTATTTGCTGCACTCTGAAAATCTAAAGAAAAAAACACACGAAGAAAATCACAAAAAAACTAAAAATTAATAGCAATTTATAAAATGGACAAAAATATACACAAAAAAAAAAGTGCAATTAGAATTTTTAAAAACAAGCAACAACAAGAAAAAAAACCAACAAAAGTGCATTCAAAAAATATTAAAACGGAAATTGGGGAAAACCTATGAGAAAAGAAAGAAAAAAGAAAAGCAACATGAAACAATTTTTCTTTGAAAAAATGGCTGTGATAGAATTTTAAGTTTGGCTTAAGAAAAACAACAAAAAAAGAAAAAACAAAAACAAAATATTAACAACAAATATAAGCAAATTATAAGAAGCAGAGAGAAAATGCAAAAAAAAAAAACAACAACTTAGTCTATATACACACACACACATATACATGTAAACACACACACACACACTAACATATGTATATATGTATTTATGTTATATGTGAAACATAAAAACAACGAGAGGGTGGGCGAAGGGAGGATAGAAGAAGGAGAAAGGATATATGCATGATTTGATATTGAATATGAATCAAATTTGCATCTTCCTTCTCCCTCTCTTTTGGTTCTCCTCTCTTCTGTTGTAGAAACTTTCGCTAATTTGTTACACATTTTGTTTAAAGTTTTCGTTTTTACGCCAAAATATTTTTCAACTATGAACAAAACTCAAACGAAAACTGAAAAGGAAAACATCAACCTTTAATTTTTTTATTTTATAATTATGATTACTACTACTATTATTATTATTATTAATTATTAAGTATAAAATTTAGGTATGGGTGTATTCCAAAGAATGTCTTGCATTACAATTCATCCCAACTTTTGTTTACCCTCCCCCAGCCACAACCACACTCCCACCCCCTCATTTGATGGTACAAAAAAGACATGAGCTGTTCCTGCATGATATATATATATATATAGTCTTTGCCTTGATCTATTTGGATCAAGTTAAACGCTCGTTTGATCTTTTCCTATGTCAAATCACAAATATATATCCCCGATTTGTCCTCATTTCCACACACACACACACACACACGCACACACACACAAATGGATTGTGTATTTACTCAACTATAATTATGTACTTTATTTTTGTTTTTTAAGTATTTTGTTTCAAGTTGTCTTGACTCTTCACTATTACATATATATATATATATATTCTTTATAACTAGAAAAATTATCCCTTTTTTTTAGATCTAAAAGAAAGAAAGAAAATATAACAATTCCATTTCTTTTTAGTTAATATATTTCATTCTTCATTAGGCATATAACAAAAACAAAAACGAAAAAAAAAAAAAAAAAAAAAAAAATATATAAATATCTATATAAATGAATTTTGTTTAATTTGATTTTTATTTGATTTTGGTTATTATTTTGTAAGGAGACGGGGGGAGGAGGAGGAGGAGCGAAAGGAAAAACATACATATATATTTTGGATCGCATGGGAAAGGGTTTTCAACAACAACAACAACGACAACAATTTGGTTATATATTTCTTGCCTATGATCTCATTTTATTTAAAAAAAACCACAAACAAAAAAATAAACCAAAACAAAACAATAACAAATACCGAGCTCCGACTTGGGTCGACTTGGGTTTTGGTTTATGTTGACCTAGCTCAGGGTTATGCTTTGTTTCTGGGGGTCAAATTTGATTGGAAACGAAATGAACAGAAACAGAAACAGACAACAAATATATAAATGGTTCCGTTGACTGCATTTTGTTTATACCGACATCCATATATAAAGATATATATACAAATGTATGTATATATATATACATATATTCATAAGCAAATGCCAAAAAGCCAATGTCGTTCATCGACCGAAAACTAAAAAAAAAAACACCAAGAAAAAAACTGACAAAAAAAAACCATCATCAAACAACTTGCAAAAGTTGTTTGCCTTATATGTCGGTCCATGGATCTGTGACATGACCAAATTTTCTATCTGTATGGAATGGATCGTCTATATATATCGGCCTTTAATCCAAAGTCGCGCCCTTCCTTTCTCTCCTAACCGATTTCTGATTATGATATGGACATCATCTGATGATAAGGACAGATGTATGTATTTATCATTTGATTTAACTAGAGCTTTTTGCATTGATTTTGGTTTTCGTTTTGTCGCTTTGAGTTGCTAACTGAATAATACCTCTTAATCTATGGACCAGTTTTATAAAACATATAAGTAAAAAACACACTCAAAAAACATATACATACATATACAAATACATATACATACATACATATACATATATATATATATATACATATACATATATATCGATGATGTAGAGAAATTACATTGAGTTTTATACATATGTATTTATGCTAAAATATTGTACATATAAAACACAAAATGAAACAAAAAACAAAAGAAATGCTTCGATGTCTTTTTTCTTTTTGTTTCAGTTTTCCAAGGAAAATAATATTCAAATTGTAAAATGTATAGAAATTTAAGGATACATAAGTGCTTTTTAAATAATGAAATGGAAATGTAACATGGAATATTAATTAATATTATTAATATTGTACGACAAAATACTAACAACAACAGCAACAACAACAACAACAACATATACACATATATATACATACATACAAAATAATTATATATATTATATATAATTATATAAAAAATATTTATTATGAGTTGCTTTTAGTGTGATAAACATTAGCAAAAAACAAAAACAAAAACCAAGACATAAGGAAACAATACAAAACAAAAAAAAAAAAGAAACAAATTTGCAAAATAAAATGGTAAGAATTCATTTGATTTGAATTTGCCTTGATTTTTGGAGGGAAGCAACGGGGGGGGGGATGGGCACCCACTTGGAAACCTTGAATCTATCATTATTTCCTTACAAAAGGATACTTTTAATCGTTCTTGCAGCCAAGCTAAAAATTCGGACTCAAGATCTGTAGAGAAAGGTTCCCCTCTTTTAAAGGACTCCATTAGCCATTAAGCCTGCATACCTTACACCCAAAGAATTCCTTTGTCATCCTATTCCATCTGTAAAGCAAACTATCGGTTGCCCACATTGCTCTAGGCCTACCGAATAATAACGTATACGCACAGTGTGCCGCTTAAAGGACATGCTAATGCTGATCAGGATTATCCAAATGGCATTCCATCATCTATGTGCATGGTATAGACACATGACGTTTGTATTCTACTTATGTTCTATTAAAAGTGTCAAAAAAGCTGTAAAAAAGAACAAAACAAAAAGAAACAGCTTTGACATTTGGATTCTTTATGGATGAATCCAACTAGAAGCACATACAGGTTTCTCAGAATCGGGCCACGATGCTTCTATGATGGAGTGGGCCAGTGGAATGGCCCCCACATACTCCTCCCTCGTCACTTGGTGACAAAATGGAATCTCCAATACGATATAAATACTAATTTTTCGTTAACGTTTATTGCTTTGTAATGTCGACTTTCGGGATTGGCCCAAGGGTATTGATGGAGCAGTGTTAGTACGCCGAGCCCTGACTGCAAGGGGCGGGCTTGAAAACACTATTACAGCTAAAGACATAGTTAGTTGGACAAGGTGGAGCCGGGATCGAAGCTCCGTAACTGCTAGAACCGCCATAGCTGCTAGAGCCGCCATAGCTTTGAGATGAGCCCAAAACAGGATCCGACATGCGAGCATACCCGTACTTTGGTGCTGAGTATGATGGAGCGGCAGGTGCTGAATAAGCGGGAGCAGCGGGCGCTGAGTAGGCAGGAGCTGCAGGTGCTGAATAAGCGGGAGCCTTTGGTGCAGAATAGGCGGGAGCGGCAGGTGCAGAATAGGCAGGAGCTGCAGGTGCTGAGTATGATGGAGCGGCGGGTGCTGAGTAAGCAGGAGCCTTTGGTGCTGAGTAAGCGGGAGCAGCAGGTGCTGAGTAGGCAGGAGCAGCCGGTGCTGAGTATGATGGTGCAGCAGGTGCAGAATATGATGGAGCTGCAGGTGCTGAATAGGAAGGAGCAGCCGGTGCTGAGTATGATGGTGCAGCAGGTGCAGAATATGATGGAGCTGCAGGTGCTGAATAGGAAGGAGCAGCCGGTGCTGAGTATGATGGAGCTGCAGGTGCAGAATATGATGGAGCTGCTGGTGCTGAGTAAGATGGAGCAGCAGGTGCGGAATAAGATGGAGCAGCAGGTGCGGAATACGATGGAGCTGCGGGTGCGGAATACGATGGAGCTGCGGGTGCTGAATAGGATGAAGACTTAGGTGCGGAATAAGATTGAGCAGCAGGTGCAGAATATGATGGAGCTGCTGGTGCTGAATAGGAAGGAGCAGCAGGTGCGGAATATGATGGAGCAGCGGGTGCGGAATATGATGGAGCTGCTGGTGCTGAGTAAGATGGAGCAGCAGGTGCGGAATAAGATGGAGCAGCAGGTGCGGAATACGATGGAGCAGCAGGTGCTGAATATGATGAAGACTTAGGTGCGGAATAAGATTGAGCAGCAGGTGCGGAATACGATGGAGCTGCAGGTGCGGAATACGATGGAGCAGCAGGTGCTGAATAAGATTGAGCAGCAGGTGCAGAGTACGATGGAGCTGCAGGTGCGGAATACGATGGTGCCGCTGGTGCTGAATATGATGAAGCCTTAGGTGCTGGATAACTGGCTTGGGAGTTGTAAACAACTGGGGCTGCGTATGCCTGTGCAGGAATACCCTGTGCTGCGCGTCCAAAACGTTGATCTACGCCATAAAAGTCGGTCTCCGGCGCCACGGCGGAATCAAGATCCTGCTCCAACTGCTCGTTACTGGCGGGAGCGGCATTTGCCACCAAAACGGCCATGGCCAGGAATATTACAAGTTGCGATCCGCACATGATGGATAACCGATTGTCAAACTCAAACTGAATGCAAGTTGGGGCCATTTACTCGTCTATATAGGAGAAAAGATCAGCTTGACCAGCAAAATGAAATTGCATTGTTGCATATATTTCTGTGAATCGATTAGTTCTTTGGTTTTTGCTTAATTATAACTTTTTGGTATGTTGCAATTTCCCAACTGATCTACATTTTTAAAATGCTGACAAACAAAAAAACGACCAACAAGTGCAAGAAAGTGAAGGCAAAATCACAAAGGTCAAATTGAATTGATATGGTATTCGATGCAACAATTCGGTTAAAAAAGAGTTTGTGCATAAGAAACCATACATAAATTGCATTTAAATATTTGCCAGTTGGCACGAATTAAGTCGAGCAGCGCTCAGCGACAAGTGAAAACGCTGATGCGAGTGGCTGCTAAACAAAACATGTGTATACGATTTATGAGATCAGCAAAATTAGCCAAATAAAAAGAAAAATAACCTCCCACAAACTAAATGAATATGATATTCTAATATTGGGTCAAGTAATTATAACCAGCAGAAGGTTAAAATGCAACACAACTGAAATTTAATTCGAATGACCGCCAAAAAGTCTTATCGATTACACTTATGGACTATCGATGCGCGTCATCGATGAGATTTATCGTTAAAGAAAGCGCCATCTGGCGAAAACTATCAAAAGGGGTAGCGGTTGTTTTTTTTTTAGCAAGAAAAACAAAAAATAACTTTAAACAAAAACTTGTTAAATTTATAAAGAAAACAAAACGAAACAAGAGACATTGCAATGTTATACGTTTATTGTTAACTCAGGAATTAAAAACAGAAAACTCCAAAATCGGAGTGATGTTTGTTTTGAAGTTTTGCAACATATCTCAGTGATGTAAAAGTTTAATAAGTATTACTTTTTTTTTTGTCAATTTATTGGTAATTGTTAAAATTCCTAATTTCGTTGGCTAAATAAGCCACACTTTCTGTTATCCGCAATTTTCAAATTTGTTTCCACTTTAGCCAGATCTAACCAAAAACAAGCCAGGATGGCAACACTGCTATCAATTCAACACGTCAACGATTTCTTCTTCTTTCCCCTAACACCTGGGCCCATGAGCTGAGCGGCTCATTTGCAAAAAAGTAAGGAAATTATTCGGTATTGAAAAAAAAAAAAAACTCAACTAATATTGGAACGTAATAATTAAAAAAAAATTAAAAGAAACCCTCCCCCGAAACCACAAACAGGTACGTAAAAGAGCCACAACAAGCGAGATTCGTCAGATTGAAAAGTAAAAGGGACACGACATCGAAACCGGTGGCTAACTTTTGCCAGCTGCTTGACTTGAGTCTCTCTTACTCTCACTCTCTCTCTCTTTCTCCTACACTCGGCATGCCTGCGTTGCAGGAAAAGAATTAAATTTGAGAATGATAAAAGGTTAACGCACTTCTATCTGCTGCCCCCACATCCCACACACGCCCCCTTCACACCTATAGTTTTATCTTCTTTTTTTTTTTTAGCAATGAAGCTACCGCCAACGATAATGCAATTATTTGGGGTAATCTTGGCCAGCATTTTGATAATGCTGCCAATGGCCCATAGTGCTGCTGTGATGTCTGTTGATCTTGGCACTGAATGGATGAAAGTTGGTGTTGTCTCGCCGGGTGTTCCCATGGAAATCGCCCTGAATCGGGAATCCAAACGTAAGACTCCAGCGATTCTCGCCTTCCGCGATGGCGTACGAACAATTGGCGAAGATGCCCAAACGATAGGAATACGTGATCCATCGTCAGCATATGGCTATTTGCTTGACCTCCTCGGCAAGACCATCGATAATCCCATTGTGGACTTGTACAGGTAAGAGAAGATTTCTTGAGTTTTGGCCACGTCAGAGATTATCGTCCAAAAGATACGCTTCCCTTATGAAGGCTTATTTTGCTGTTTGTGCATACTTCTAATCTTTGGCAATTGATACAAAAAAATGATCGGAAATTGTGGACAAAAAATATACTTTCATCAATTTTGTGACTCCTTTTCGTTTGGTTTGCAGAAAACGTTTCCCCTATTACAACATAATTGGCGATCCTGTGCGTAATACTGTGATCTTCAAGAAAAGCGACACTGAGGAATTTTCAGTAGAGGAATTGGTTGGCCAAATGCTGGTCAAGGCTAAAGAGTTTGCCCAGGAGTCGACACAGCAAACGATCACAGAATGTGTGCTGACGGTTCCCGGCTATTTCGGCCAGGCGGAACGAGAGGCTTTGCTGGCTGCTGCCCAATTGGCACAATTGAAGGTGTTGCAATTGATCAATGATTATGCTGCAGTTGCTCTCAATTATGGAGTGTTCCATCGCGGGGAAATCAATGAAACGGCTCAGTATTATCTATTCTATGACATGGGTGCCTATAAGACATCGGCGGCTGTGGTTAGCTATCAGTTGGTGAAGGATAAGCAGACCAAGGAAGTGAATCCAATTGTTCAAGTCTTGGGTGTCGGCTATGATCGCACATTGGGCGGCCTGGAGGTTCAATTGCGTTTGCGTGACTATTTGGCGGCCGAGTTCAATGCATTGAAGAAGACCAAAACCGATGTGACCACCAGTCCGCGGGCGTTGGCCAAGTTATTCAAAGAGGCGGGACGTCTAAAGAATGTTCTATCGGCCAATAATGATCACTATGCCCAGATTGAGAATTTGCTGGAGGATATTGATTTCCGTCTGCCAGTGTCACGGGAGAAGCTCGAGGAAATTTGCGAAGACATCTGGCCACGTGCCACAAAGCCCTTGGAACAGGCATTGGCCTCTTCGAATTTGGGACTGGATGTGATCAATCAGGTTATCTTGTTTGGCGGTGGAACTCGTGTGCCACGTGTCCAGGAAACGATCAAGCAGCTTATTAAACAAGAATTGGGCAAGAATCTAAATGCTGATGAATCGGCCACCATGGGTGCCGTGTACAAGGCAGCCGATCTCTCAGCTGGCTTCAAGGTGAAGAAGTTTATTGTCAAGGATGCTGTCCTCTATCCCCTTCAAGTGGCCTTCGAACGTGATCCCGGCGATGGAGCCGCTGTCAAGCAGGTTAAGCGTGTTCTTTTCTCCCTGATGAATCCGTATCCCCAGAAAAAGGTAATCACCTTCAACAAGCACACCGATGACTTTGATTTCTATGTGAACTATGGTGATCTGGAGCGTTATACTCAGGGAGGAGATCAATTCGTTGGGCAGTTTGAATATCACAAAAGTCGAACTGAAAAAGGTGAAGGAATTGCTGGAGAAATCGAAGAAGACCCTGGTCGAGAACAAGGGCATAAAGGCATACTTCTATCTGGATGATTCTGGTATATTCCGTTGTACGGGCGTTGAGTACGCCTACGATAAGCAGAAATTGAGCGAGGATGATGATGGCACCGACGACGAGGATAGCACTCTAGCCAAACTGGGTAGCACCATTAGTAAACTGTTTACCAAAGAGACCAAAACTGAAGGCAGCGGCACTAATACCGAATCGGAATCTGAAGGAGCGGAGAAATCGGGAGAATCGGCTGACTCTCAGCCAGAGGGAGCGGAGGCAACTGGAGAGAAGCCAACAGATGCGGAAGCTGGGGATGCCAGCAAAAATGATACTTCGGATCCAACTTCTGGTGGAGCAGCGATTAAACTTATCACCGTTAAATCGCCCGTAACTTATAACACGCATTTGCAAATCACTCCGCCTCTGTCTGGTGCTGGCTATGAGAGCTCTGTGGCCAAATTGGCAGCCATCAATAAGGCCGAGGAGCAACGTGTTCGTCTCGAATCCGCTCGCAATGCCCTTGAATCGCACATCATTGAGGTGCAGCAGAAGCTATCGGAGCCATCATATGCCAAATGTGCCACTGAGGAGGAGACTGAGAAATTGCTGGCCGAATGCAACACCCTCTCCGATTGGCTTTACGAAGATCTTGATGATCCGAAGGCTGAAATCTATGAGGAGAAATTGACTCAGTTGAAGAAATTGTCAAATGTCTTTTTGGCTCGCCACTGGGAGCATGAAGAGCGTCCCGAGGCTGTGAAGGCTCTCAAAGGCATGATTGAGGGTGCTGACAAATTCTTGGTCACCGCACGTAATCTCACCAAGGAGATTAATCCCGAGAAGGATGTCTTCACACAGGTGGAAATTGACACACTGTCCAAGGTGATTGGTGAGACAAATGGGTGGCTAAAGGAGGAGAGCGCTGCCCAAAAGAAATTAAAGCCGAATTCGGAGATTCGTCTGTCAGTCAAGGATATAACCGATAAAATGGGACTCCTCGATCGTGAGGTTAAATACCTGGTTAACAAGATTAAGATCTGGAAACCAAAAGTGAAGCCAGTTGAGAAGAAAAACAAAGATAAGAGCACAAATGGAACGGAAACGGACGGAGGTTCTGGCGAGAAGACATCGGAGGCAGAAGAGCCCCCACAGGCTGCTGAGCAAGAGGATGCAGAGACTATTACGCCTACACCCACGCCCACAGAAGATGCAAAAACGCCGCACAGTGAACTTTAAACTTTGATATTCTTTAAGAGAGAGAGAGAAATAGGGAGAGAGAGAGAGAGGGGAGGACCAAGAATTGATGCTCCTGCTTCTGGAAACGGACAGAGTGGAATAGATGCGGCACGTAATGCCAGGCCAGAAGCACTGGGAAGGGCTGGAGGGTCTGTAGTGGGGTTGAAAGCAAAACAAAAATAAAAATAACAGTCTCTCTAGGTCGGGGGCGGGAGATAGATATGAGAAAAGTCACGCAATTTTCGGGGGTCATTGATTTGATAGAGTTATAGAAAACGAGACTAATCGGCTAAGCTTTGTTTGTTTCCTACCCCCGTTTGCCCTCCCTTTCCATTAACGCTCTTCGGCCATCAAGCATTCCGCGCCAAATTGGTTTGATTTTTTTATACACAAATTAAATTAAAATTAGCTAAAACGGGGTTTAAATTATATAAACAAAAACAAAACTACAACAACGCTACTTTAATCATAAATAAATTGATAAAAACCTTGAAATAAAATAAATGTTTCACTTTTAGTAGTAGTAGTAGCCTTTTAATTGTTGAGCAATGATTACACACACTTTATGTTCCATTATATTATATTTTCTAGTAGTATTGGTAGAACATCTCTCTCAGTACAAAAAAAAAAAAAAAAAAAAAAAAAAAAAAAAAAAAAAAAAACTAACGTATTAAATTAGTTTTTTTATTTTTATTCTTCCCTCCTTTTTTTTTACATTGCGTTTTTATCACATTGTACAAGAGTGAACGCACAAACAGGTGAGTTAAACGAAACCAACCAACGCAAGTAATGACAAAGAGGAATCGTGATGTATTTAAACCATTAAGGTAAGAGTCCAACAAGAATTAAGAATCACAAAATTAAACATTACAACTTTTTGGCGGAGCGGTTAAAATTAATGCGTTTGCCAACACTGCTTCAGCATGTTTTCTGGCTTTTTACACTTTTCAACATTGAAAACTCGAGGTTACTCGAACTAGTTTGAAGCGAAATTCAGTTTGGCCGAGCGAATTGGCGGAAGATTGAGCGAATTGCAGGTTTGCCGTTGGCATCAATTGCTCGAGTTCGACTCCGATGTTCGACTCCTTTGTTCGATGTTGGCATCATTGGTTAGAGTTCGACTCTTTTGTTCGACTCAAAAGTTCGATGTGATTTTGTCTTTCATTGTTTTTGTTTGTCTTTGCTTTTTTTGTGTTGTTGTTGTTTTTGTTTTCGTCGTGAGCGGACGTGCGTGCGGACGAATTTTGAATTTGGGATTCGCCGTTTTAACTGGAGCTTGTGTGTGTGTCACTCTGACTCCGTCGTGCTTCATTTCTTTAAGTTGTGTGTGTGTACGTGTGTATTTATAATTTTAAACAAATTTTTGCTTGCAGACTTGACAGTGCACAGGTACATACAATATGTATGCACTTGTTTTTTTTCTTTTTTGTTTTGTTGAATAAATTTTGTGAGCCGTTGCTGGTTTAACGAAACATAAATAAAAGGGGAAAAAGGTTGGAGCCTCTGCCAGTCTCTACGTCGGTGTGTGTGTGTGTGTGTATATGTGTCTGTGTCTGTGTCTCTGTACCTCTGCTCTGTGCGGATGTGCAAGAAGAAATTGCCCATAAAAACGCAAACAAAGGAGTTCTTTTTACATGTATGGGATGTAAATGTATATATAAAAATATGTACATATGTGTACGTGTGCTTGTTTGTGTGAGTGCAAGGTAGAATTGCAATTGAATATAACGGGAAAATGCAGTTAAAGTCTACTTCTACCTCTCTCTCTCTCTTTCTCGCCCTGCCTGCAATTAGATAAAATATTGAAAAATGATAGCAGCCCCTCTCCTTCGCCATGTCTCACACCTATTAAAGCAGGCTGCGTGTTTATGTGTGTGTGTGTGTGTATGTGTGAGTGTGTGTGTGTCTATGCAATACTGAAAAGAAAAGAAAAAAGGTTATGCATGATACGACAGCGGCAGCAGCTGGCTCCTCAGCTGCGTCCAGCGCACTGTGGATATTTTTTTGTATAATTTTTCAGCCCACTGTGCGCTTGGGGCCAAAACTTTCGTTTCCTCTTTGCCTAGGCTTTTCTTTTGCATACAACTATTTGTTGTTGTGTGCTGTTGTTGTGTTAGGCAAATATTTTCTTAACAAAAAGAAACAAGTAATACACAGAGACAAGTTTTTTTCCTCTCTTTTTTTCTCCGTTTCTTCCTATGCCGTTTTAGCTTTAATTTGGCAAAAGAAAAAAAGTTTTGCGTAGGCAAAGCTCTCGCTCGTTGCTTCTCTTTCTCATATGTGTGCGTGTGGGTGTTTCTCTACGAGTCTATGCCTCCCCGTGTGTGTGTGTGTTTGTGTGTGTATGTGCGTTTGCGTACGTGTGTGATGTTGACTGCTGTTTGTTGTTTTTGTTTTGCTTACAGAGCTTGTGCAGAGGCCACAGCAGCAACAAAAACAAAACACGTGTTTACTTTACAACAAATAAAAACAACAAGACTAATAGCAATCAATTAAATAAACCCTTCCCTCTCCCAGAAACTTACTTACATACTCACAACAAAAATATAATGCAAATTTGGACTAGGACTTTGCTCAAAGTCAAAGTTGCAACATAATACAAAAAAAAATACCGTAACAAGAAAACAATAAACACATAAAGGAACAAAAAGCAACACGAAGAGACATAACCAAAAATTTCCCCACATCGAAAATAAAAGAGAGACAAACAGACCGACGACCATTGTCAGCCAAAAACGAAGAGAGAGAAAGACACAAGGAAAATAAGAAGAGCGCATGCTAGGAGCACCAGCAACGGCAGCAGCGGCAGGAAGAAGAAGACAAAGTGAGAAAAGTGAAGTGTACAGTGGAAGTGAGGAGAAGACGTAAACTGAAGCTGGTGGCAGAGTTGCCGACGCCATTATAATAATCTACCTCCAAAAAATAAAAATAAAACAACAAAACTAAACAATCGACATAAAGAGGAATTAATTTCGGTGCAACGATCTTCATATTCATCATCCGCAACAACAACAACGCCGTTTTTTCGTCGACATCTTATCAACATCATTATTTATCATCATTTATGCCCATCTATTGTGGGTGCAAAGGGGCAGCAGCAGCCGCCGCAGCCAAGGAGTAAAAAAAGAGAATTTAAACAATTCGGTGTTGGCCGCAGCCGCCCGCTGCCATTAGTCGTCGTCGCAGCCGCCTTTGCCCGCCAATATGGCGTGCCTTAATACCCTAAAGCAGGAAATCAAAACTTTGGAAAAAATTTTCCCCAAGAACCATGAACGCTTTCAGATACTCAATTCCAGTGTGGATGAGTTATTGTGCAGATTCATCGATAAGAATGGCAAACGATATGATATACACGCTAACATAACGGTAAGTCGATTTCCTCTTCCCCTTTAAATCCATGTGTACATATGTATGTATGTTTCAATTTATGAATTTTATAAACAGATCGATTGCCTTTTTATTGCTTTAGCTTATCTCAAATGAAAATGATAACAATTTGCAAAAATTCGTACAAATTCGTACATTTTCGTTGAGGTAGGTGCGATTTGGCTTTCGATCAGATGTTCGATCCTCCCATCCCTGGTTTTCCGTTACCGATCTTGTTACCAGAGTGGGGAAACATTCTAGAACCACGTTTAATTCTTTGTATGGACGTTAATTCGAAGATCTATTGATTCATCTACACTTTTTAAACAGGATGACCCTCTTTTATGTTAAACAATTTAGATGGAATCTTTAATTAAGGAATTAAGACTTATCTCTCATCTCCTTCTGCATACTTCCCAGTATTTTTTGATTAGCCCAATAATTGTTTCTATCGAGAATCGTTTGAGATATTTGTTTGATCCTCTCTATCACACTCTTGCCTTGTGAGATATGACAGATTTGTTCAGATATGATTAGGATTAGGTGGTTGCTATGCTCTGATTGTCGTAGGTCACAAATGGGCATAATTGGTTCCGAAGAATTTAGGATCTAATCTTATTTATAGTATAGTACGAAGACTATGGGATGATTGGACTACAGAGTCCTTGCCCCACAGCAAACAGCGATAATCATAACATTCATGATGATGGCCCATTTGAGGATTTTCCTCGTTTATTCGTTTTTAACTTAACGCTGAGTTTATTTATAATTCTTATTGATCTTGAGATATGTAAATTTTTCGCAGCTTTTTATTGTTTATTATTGAAAAATAATGCAACCACCAATAAATTGTGATTCATTGCCCTCCACTCCACACTCATCCCCCACATTGCGTCCCTCGCCCGATATTCGTTCGATCGACGTCGGTCAGTTGAGTTCAGTTCGCTGCTAAAGTTGTGACAACTTGATCTTTCTCTCTTCTCCTTCTCTCTCTCTTTGCTAGGTAACTAGCTCGCCTCTCCCCGCTGGTAATTTTGTTTTTGTTGTCGTCGTGTCTCTCTCTTTCCCTTATTTTTCTTTGCCTCTTGCTCGCTCTGCTTGGTTCAATGATCTAATTAAAGGTTATAACTTTATTGTTGTTGTTGTCGCGTATTGAAACGTCATTTTATATCTTATACATACATATACATGTGGATTAAAAGAAAATGTAGTACTGGATAAGTTCTGAATGTACGGATGTACATATGAGATCCTGTTGCTCCTTTTTTCATAAACATTTGTTTTCGCTTTCTTTTCCAATTACAGGAAACTTATCCTTCTTCTCCGCCAGTTTGGTTTGCTGAAAGCGAAGAGACGAGCGTTACAAATGCCGTTCAAATACTTAGCAACACAAATGGTCGTGATAATCACGTGATTAATCAGGTATATACATATATCAACGTATATATGGGAGATACAAGAACTTTAAATTCATCATGTGATGCAATTCCAGGTTGGCATTTTGCTTCGTGAGCTATGCCGTTTACACAATGTTCCACTGCCACCAGATATAGATAATCTAACGCTGCCATTGCAAACTCCGCCTCCATCTGTGTCGCCATTGCGCTGCGATCAGAGATCCGCTGGTGGCGGTGGCGCTGTATGTGGTAGCGGGGGTATGGCTGGTATCGGTGGTGGTGGTGGTAACGGTGGTGTCGGCGGCGTTTGTGGAGGAGTTGGAGTCGGTTCGCATGGTAATGAGGAGACCGACTCCGATCAAGAGGAAATCGAAGATCCCATTGGTGAGAGCGAGCAAGAGAGCGAAGGCGATGAGGATTTGCCGCTAGAAATGGATGATGTACGCAGTACAAATAAAGTGAGTGACTTTTAAATGAGGCTCCATCAAACTTCTATTTCTATTCTCCGTTTTTCTACATTTCAGAAGGATGATATGGAAGTGGAACATTTGGCGACTTTAGAAAGACTGCGTCAGAGTCAAAGACAAGACTATTTAAAAGTATGTAAACGAGAAGGGGAAGAAACCCAATATTAATCCTTTGGTTTTTAATATTTTCTAGGGTTCCGTTTCTGGTTCCGTTCAGGCAACCGACCGCTTGATGAAGGAACTACGTGATATTTATCGTTCAGACGCGTTCAAGAAGAACATGTATTCAATTGAGCTTGTCAATGATTCCATCTATGAGTGGAACATACGTCTCAAGTCTGTGGACCCCGACAGTCCGCTGCATAGTGATTTATTAATGCTCAAAGAAAAAGAGGGCAAGGATAGCATATTATTGAATATACTGTTTAAAGAGACGTATCCATTTGAGCCACCATTTGTTCGTGTAGTGCATCCCATTATCTCAGGTAAGTCACTTAATATTTGTTCCCCCAGATTGTCCTTAAGCAATATCTGACACACAGGTGGCTATGTGCTCATTGGCGGTGCCATTTGTATGGAATTGTTGACCAAACAGGGCTGGAGCTCGGCCTATACCGTTGAAGCCGTTATAATGCAAATTGCCGCCACTCTGGTTAAAGGCAAGGCACGTATACAATTTGGAGCCACTAAGGTATGACCGACCCCCACAGGGTTGTTGACATTTTCTAATGCGGGGGACTACTAATTGACCTATCTAATTCAAAGCAGGCACTAACCCAGGGCCAATACAGTCTAGCGAGAGCCCAGCAAAGTTTCAAGTCCCTAGTGCAGATACATGAGAAGAATGGTCGGTATATTGCGAAAAAAAATATAAGTTCCCATTATAATATTTATATCCTCTTGATTCCTTTAGGATGGTTCACACCGCCCAAGGAGGATGGCTAAGGTTTTAAGAAATCATCACACCACTTCCAATTTTCCATTCCCCTCTCACACCGATGCTCCCACACACCAACCACACCCCCAACCAACCACACAAGTGCACACACACAAACGACAACGCATGCAAATGAAGCCATCACCATAAGCAGCACGCCAGCAGCACCACCAACCACCACCAAGAGTCATGATTTCTAGCACTATACTTGGGCAGCAAAAGAGGATACTCGGGATCAAATCCGGTTGCCTGGGAGAGTCTCCATGTGCCTGCCTCCGCTTTTCCGCAACGAAAATGGGATGATATATATATATTTATATATATATATGGATATACATAAATGCAATATTCAATTCAATTCAGCGAAACAAACAACAAATAGCCATACATTTATATACATATATACAACATGCAACATTGATTCAGTCTAGATTTTTATGAACTGCTATATTAAGTCGAAAAAACAAACATTCTTTCGTTCTGTATCTCTGTAATTGTTACAAAATTATGCGTGTGTATATGTACATGATTTAACGAATATGTGTATACTATGCAACTGTGTCTGTATTATCCAACGATTTCAAATTTGATCACTTTAAAATTCGCTGCATATATACGTGTGTATATATATATATATATATATATATATACGTTTGTGTATATATATATGTATGTATTCACAAGCAAACACACACATTGATATACGAGGTATATATGTATGTAGTATCCGTATAACAAAAATAAACATCTGCATGTGTATATGTAATTTGTAAAATGTAAATCTTAAGGCAATTGCAGGTAACATTGCCCCCGCAGCCACTTATCCTTAGCACCCACCCCACCCCCTTGCCTAGCCTGTCTATGTATACCCGCCTTTTCATTATATGTACCGATCAACCCACATTACCAACCTCACACTCACACATACCTAATCTTACCTATACATACATATATATATATATATATATATATATGTACAATATATACATATATATATATATATATATTTAGTTTTACATTTTTATGTAATTTTTTATGTTTTTTTTTCTCTAGTTTTGATAAGCGTAAAATGATGTGGCATTAGCAGCTATTTGCATATATATGTATACACACACACACACACACACAGATATATATATATATAAAGTAATTAAATTTATAGATTGTAAGCCCTTAAGTTAAGCACAAGAAAAGAAACAAAACGCATATAATAATTAAAAGGAATGAAAAAGAATATTAATGAGAAGCAGCAAGCTAATTCTAACTGTAAATTCGTCTTTCCAAATAATAGCAAGCCCAACAAGCATATATATATATATATATATATATATATGTATATATATATATAATTATACATATACATATATGATATATATTCTTATATAAGAATATAAAGATTAACTTTTTAAGATAACGAAACATAAGCAACAATCAATTTGTTGCTACAAAATTATTACAATGACGATGAATATGCATCATTATGATGATGATGATGATGTGTGTGGTACATATTTACATACATTTAGTATGATAATGTATCAAAGCAAAAGCAAAATCGAAATTTACCTGTACATTAAACTAATTGGCAACTCACATTGTTCATTTTAAAGAAAATAATGATAAATTGACGATGATGATGATGATGATAGATCATGACGAAGCAGCGAATGATATATATAGAAGTGCATAATATGAATTATGAAAATATTATTAATAATAATAATAAAAAGAAGTAAAACATGAAGAGACAAACTCTAAATTATATACATATATATATATACATAAATATAATATTATATATTGTTTGAATTCTGAATGATTGCTGGGAATATACAATAGAGACAACTAATTGAGACAATAGAGAGAGTGAGGGATATAGAGAGAGAGAGCCGATTTGATCTTGGAGAAGACATATAGACACTTCCTTCATTTCCCTCTCATTTTAATTTGGCTTAATTCAAGTATTTTCATTTATTTTAAACATAAACAAAGTTTCTTAAGACAGTAAAAAAAAAGGTAGATGTCATTACTTAACACTTTTTACATAATTAGGCTAAAACTTATCCATCAAATAGATGCTATCTCTATCCCTCTGGTGTCACTCCACGAACACGACATATTTCTCGGCCTCCTTAGACGGTTGCATTCGCGACGTTCTCGACTCTTGATGATTCACCTTTGGCGTTCTCGATTCGACGCTCTCGAGAGAAGCACCGATTAGCATTTCCATGGTACCCTTTATCTGAAGAAGTTCAGTGGTGAGCTGTATCTCTGCATGCATTGCCGCAGCCAGTCTTTCCAGTGCCTCCATTAGATGGCGGCTATAAGCCACCATTTTGCGTTCAAATACGTCCAAAACGGTGCTGGCGGCATTCATCAGAGGCCTCATGAAACGTGTTTCACCCAGATGGGTGCAGATGAAGTCGATGAATTGGATTAGCACCGCATCGTTGCGATCCGTCAGCGCAATATCCAGGCCCCGGCGATGCAGCAACTCTGTTATGAGGGCTACAATTATTTCGGGATGATGGTTTACATTCACAGGCAGCATGGCGGCGTCCAAGGCCTTTTTGTAGTTGAATTTACGCAAATGGGCATCGAAGGGCTGGTACTTTTGCAGTTTCCGCTCCGTGACAATGTGATCGGCTTTTTTGACTATGCGATCGGGCACTTTAAGTTTGTCGTGCTCCATTTTCTTCTGGCGTTGTCTGTGGGTCAAGCGGATTTTTCTCAAGTGACTTGGTTTGCTGTCGACAATCATGCGTCGTATCGACACCAGACCATCCACCATTCCGGCAACCACTGCCTGATCTTTGGGTGCCACACCCAGACTGACTACAGCATTGGGATACGTAAGGGTGTGGACGGTTTTGTAAGTGCTCACATCATAGATTTTTACATGCCGGTCCAAGCCACCGGAGAAGAGACGTCTGCCATCGGAGCCCAAACGTAGACAGGTAACTGTCTTGTGATGCTGCGACATCATCGTAAGCAGCCGGCAACCGCTGATTAAGTCCCAGACTCGGACTTGAGTGCCGCCGGCACTTATGAATATGGAGCCGCTGGGCAGGAACAACATGGACTCCACCGGACTGCCATGATCTAGGGTACGTTGGACGGCCGTTTCGGAGCGTGTGTCGTATAAATGAATTTTGCCATCGTAGCCACCGGACACAAACATATGAGAGGATTGGGGATGCATGGAACCTGCTCGTATGTAGTCCGTGTGGGCATCTTCATATGTTTGCACCACCTTTTCGTTGGCCACATCCCACAGGCGCACCGTTTTGTCATCGGAAAAACTCGCCAACTGCAGTTTGTCCGCCGTAAAGTAGGTTCGATGCACTGGTGCTTTGTGGCCCTTGAACAAGCGTAAAATGTTCCTGCTGGTGGTGTCAAATAGCTTGACATGACCCTCTTCATCGCCGGCGGCCAGCAAACGTCCGTCCTGCCGGAATGTGGCGCCGAATGCAGTCTTTTGGAATCGCGAAAGATTCTTTACTACCAGTTTAGTGACCAGATTATAGATCTGTACGCGAACCGAGCAGGTCAGTACGAAGTTATCCGGATCGCTGGGACTGAAGTCAACATAGTCAATGGTACTGTGTTCTTTGAGAAGCTCCGGTTTCTGAAAAGGATGATGACGAACATGATCAGCATGGGGATAATGGACACAATGAACGTGCATTACTGCTTACCGCCAATCGGTCCCAATAAATGGTGTCGGGCGTCTCCACCTGGGCCTTCTGTTGGAAACGTCTCACATTTAATGGCTGGAAATTACCCTTCATTGTGGACTCTCAATGGATTGCAGACGGTTGGTGTAAATTCCCTCGACCGCGTCCGTTTGCCGCGCACGTGCTAGAGAAAACTTTAATCGGCTGGTCACACTGTTTCAGGGTTGTGTGTGAGTTGATTAATTCATACACTGTATATTTAAAAAACAAACCGCATTGCAAACGAACATGTTTCGATCTCTAATTGCACAAGTCGTTTATAATCAAAATATATATGTATGTTCATTTATTATTGTTATATGAGAGACCTCAGTTCTATACGCCGTTTTGATAGTTTTTCTGGTTTAACAACACTGCCTAGAAGGGGAGTTTTGAATTCTTCAACACTTGATTGATTGTTGAATGTTTTTTTTTTGTTGTTTTTGTTACTTGCACTTTTACGATGACAAAATCAAGTACAAATAGTTCAATAACTCAACATGGAGAAATTACAGATTAGTAGTGGCGCAACCTCTGCCCCACCAGCCGCAGCAGCGACTGGTCCCATTAGACATCATCACCAGCAACTGGCTCAGACCGATCAGCTAAATGTGGAACAATATCCAAAAAACCTAATTGAACAATATTTGCGTGCCTCTAGCAAAATTAAGAAATTCGAACGAGCAGTGTTCTTTAAGTGAGTATTGTTGTGCTTATGTACCTTGGCCATTCATTCCATTGCCATCCTTTCGCTGGCGTCTAGACGATTTGCTCCAAATGCCAGCGATGTGCAGGCGGACTTTCATCGGCTGGCTTATAGCTTTGAGGAATCTGGAATTTGGCAATATGCAGGCATGTGCCATATTGGCTATGCGAAATGCGAATCGTATGGCGGGGCCGCTCAGCGTGAATCTGAGGCATATTTGCGGGCAGCTCGCGACTTCCTTCAGGCCCAAAAAGATGAGCATGGTTTGTTACATCTGGGAACAGGCCACGAGAACGGCTTACGCCAAGGAGCCCTTCATTGCTATCACAAGGCGGCAGAACGAGCGGCTGACAATTGCGTGTTTAAGGCAGCCATTCTCCGCGAGTTGAGGCAATTGCAAGGGCAATTGGAAAGCACCAGCAGCTTTGCATCGCCCACGCACCAGATACACGATCTGGAAGTAAGCGCTGACCTTAGTATGCAGAGGGAGGATTATCGCAGTGCGTTGCAGCATTACGATGACATGGTCGATAATATCTATGAGCGGCGTGCTGCTCGCCTGTATGGCGAACTGTTACACCGTGTGGAAATCATGCGTCTCTTGCTTCTGGTTCATCTCAATTTACCACCTGCCCGCCAGTCGCCAGGTCACATCAAGCTGATTGAGTACTACTATGTCCTGGCCCAGCTTCAGTCACAGCCATGTTGGAGTGACAGCAAAGAGCCAATTGAACGGCCTGGGGCCTTTGTGTCCGAGCAGCAACAATATGCCCTGGCCGAGATAGTTTCCGCCTGGGTGGAGCGTCAAATGTGCGATCTCAAGCAATTGCTAATGGATTTTGCCAACGAATTCGGTTCGCTGGGTGTACCCGAGAGACAATTGCTTGCCACAATATACTCAGGCCTTTCCAAAACCTATTAGACATTACGCATATGCATGTGCATTGTATGATTTAAAGTTATTTATGTTGTTTTATGTGTAATAGTTTTTAAATAACCTACTCGCTAAGTGTAATCCAAGTCTACCAAACCTAAACTTTCAAAACGTGCCTACACACTGGGAGGAAAGACAAGAAGAGAAAGCATACACATTGTCAGAATCGTAAAGCTGTTGAATATAATAAAGAAAAACCAAACGATGGATAATCACAACATTTGATGTTTATCACTAATTGTAAGACCAATGAAAGTTGAATGAATTAATGTCATTTGTTCTATTGGATTTTTGTTTAAATATTTTTATTAATTTATTTTGTTATCTAGGTTTATTTTTGCTTGAATATTTCTCTTTCTCTCCACTTCCTTATCGGTTTCTGTTATTTGGGTCTAAATCACAAGATTTTTGTTTTGTTGGTTTTTCGTATTTTGTATAATTTACATTCAAAAATTTTGTTTGTATTTTATTGAGGCATAAATAATTACAACACACAATATTGCCAACAGAATCTAACAAAAAAAAAAAAACATATATGTATATATAAGATATATATATATATATGTATATATTAAGAGCAAGATCACAAGCAGTTTTGTTGCTAATGGTAGTAAATAGATTTTAGTTAAATACACATACGTATACACATATGTGTATATGCAAACATATATATATATATATATATATATGTTTGTATATATATATATATTAAAGTGTATATAATTTGTGTTTGCGGTTGTTGTTTCTCTTAATTTAATCTAAAACCAAAGAAACTTAAAAGGAAAATTCACATAAAAATTTGTGTAATTTTTGTTACTGTTGTTTCTCGACCATTTGAGTTCAACATTGATATGAGAAAACTGAAACTAATTTCGTACAGAATATAGGACTTGCGCTGATTGCAGGAAGAAGGCAAGGAAGGGGAGGTCTGCGTGGGTGTATGTGTGTGTGTGTGTGTGTTTTATATTGGAGGGCATCTCAAAGTCTATTTTCCCGCCTTTGCCTTCCTTTCGTTTTCGGAGGTGATTTTGTTCTTTAAATGATCCTTGTAGTCCAAAATACCTCCCTTCCATTTGGTCACCGTCTCCTTTTCGCATACCCAAATTTCCTCAGCCACCTGGGTTTGGTAGAAACAAATGATTAGTTTTGTCAATGTTTTGTTTATGACTTGAGTTGTATTGTCTTTGTCTCACCTGATTGATAAGTCGGAAATCGTGACTAACTAACACCATGCCACCATCAAAATCATTTATGGCATCCGCCAGGGCATCAATGGTTTCCATATCCAAGTGATTGGTAGGTTCATCAAGCAGCAGCAAATGTGGCACCTGCCAGGCCAGCCAGGCAAACACTACGCGACAACGCTGGCCATCCGATAGCTGACGTATGGGACACACTTGTTGCCTGCCCGTCAGGCCGTAGCGGCCGATGATCTTTCGCATCTCCTCCTTCTCTTTGACATCGGGAAAGGCGCGCATCATATATTCGAGCGGGCTGGCATCCAAATCAAGGAGCTCATGCAAATGCTGATGATACCGTGCGATACGTAAATGGGAGTTCTTACGTATCATGCCAGAGGTGGGCACCAAGTCGCCATAAAGCAATTTCAACAATGTCGATTTGCCAGCACCATTGGGTCCCACTAGAGCCAGACGAGTGTCCAAGTCAATGCCAAACTCAAGATTCTTATAAATCCATGGTGTCTCATCATTATATCGGAAGTTGACATTCTGAAAAATCACAAATAAATATTTCAATCGTGTGATTTTGTATAAAACGAGTCGAATAAGGGAAAAGAGGGACTTACCTGGACCATGATAACTGGCGGCGGTACTGTGCCGCATGATGGGAAATAGAAATTCAATACCTTGTCATCCGTCACCTTCTCGGTAAGACCCTGGGCCACCATTTTGGCTAGTGTCTTTTCCTTTGACTGAGCCTGCCGGGCTAATTTGGCCGAACCGTGACCAAATCGAGCAATATAATTTTTCATATGCGATATCTGATCCTGTTCCCAATTGTATTGTTTCATCTGATTTTCCAATAATTCCATGCGGGTGCGAACAAAAGCCTCATAGTTACCAGTATAATACTTGAGCCGTTTGCTTGTCAGGTGAACGATATTGGTGCAGACTCCGTTAAGGAAATCTTGCGAATGCGAAATCAGTACCAAAATTCGTTTATATTCCTTTAGCTCCTCTTCCAGCCACACACATGCATCGAGATCCAAGTGATTGGTCGGTTCATCAAGCAGCAGAAGATGCGGTTTAACGAATAAGGCACGAGCCAAGGCGATTCTCATACGCCAACCACCTGTCATCATTATCATCGCCGAGAAGGTAAAGAAGAATTGTTGGTTAGTTGGACTAATTAACCCAGAGGAATAACTAAAATCACCCACCTGAAAAGTCTTTGGCCTGTTTTTGTTGCATGGCCTTGTCGAAACCCAGACCATGGAGAATACGCGCCGCTTTAGCCTCTGCTTGATCTGCCGACATGTCATCCAATCTCTCATAAATATCGATCAACTGCTCTTGCGCATCATCCTCCTCGCTCATGGCCAGCTCTTCGGCTAGTTTTTCCAGCTTGATTCGCTCCTCATCCACTTCCATAACGCACTGTAGGGCACTCTTCGAACTTGCCGGTATTTCGCGTGTTAAATGGAATATATCAATGTGAGGCGGAATGGGTACTTCCCGGTTACCGAGCGCTGAAAGAAGTGAGGATTTCCCGCAGCCATTAAGACCAATGAGTCCATATCGGCGACCGCAATTCAATTCGAGCATGGTGTCCTGCAGCAGCTCCGAGCCAAAGAAAGTGATCGAGAAATTGGCAATTTTCACATCACGCGATCGTGGATGCACGGCCAGAGATCCGGTGCAAGATCTTGCCTCAGCACTGATGCGTGCCTCCTCTTCCAATTTAGCGCACAGTTTCTCCTCCTCGGTCAGTTCTCGATCCGGCTGGCCATTGGCCTTCTTGGTGGAAGGTATCTGTTGGATTTTCTTATTCCGGGCATCCTTCTTGCGCTGGGCATCGCGTTTCTTCGAGTTAGACGACATTTTCTCGTTTCTTTACGGTTGTGTGTGTGTGTGTGTTATTTGAGTATGGGATTTTTTGGTAGCAGAAATATTTGTGGCCAAAATTGGTTTTTTATTTTCCTGTTTGTTTGATTGTTGATTTTTGGGCTCTGTGCGATAAAAATGAGATAAATTAGACAACAGTTAGGACTACGACGAATAGGGTTAATCTATATTTAATCTATATATAAGTCTGAACCACCATTGATCAGTTAACCAATTAACCTATTCTGGAGCATCCTAACTGAACCTACCTATGAATGGATTTGTATTAAATTTTAAACTACCTGTTAGTCAAAAATCAACCGAATTGACAGTAGATAAAAAGTCAACGTATTTCATTCTATTTAAAAACAGACATTTTTGAATAATATTTAGCACAGTGTCATCACAAATTGGGAGACATGTGCACAGCTTCTACGCACATTTACACCCACACAGAGACACACACACGCATACACAGAGCCAAACACATGCATTCATATACATACATACATTTAACTAAACAACTGTTTCAACAAAAATTATTTTCGATCTTGATCTTTAACGCGATTTCGATATTAGGCAACACACACAAAAAACTCAAAAAATTTCCACTGTGCGCCTAGTTTCCCTCATTTTAAGACTACGCGACGTCTACTTCCCTTCTTCTGTTGCTGAGCGAACACACTTACACCAAGTCACCGTCACCCTCTCTCTTACTCACACTCCCCCTCACCTGTTTCACGCTACTTCAGATGATTCACTCTCTTTCTCTCTCTCTCAAATATGTACAAAGGAATTTCGCGTGCAAGACAGTGGCAAAAAAAAAAAGGAACCAAAAAAATTTGCAACACTTGGTCCCTCTTCCTTCACGATCTCCTTGCCGACAAGCGTGTGCGTATATATGTATGTATATACATATGTACATACGTATTAGTTGCGCATATTATTGAATTTTTCAAGGCAATATGCACACACATACATACGTAATGTATTCTCACGTATGGCTTACCTTAATTTTATATATTTTTGCGAAATGTTAAATAAAAACGCAACCCTCTTGCACTTGAGAACGGTATTAAGTGAGGAGAAAAGCCTTGCAATTATTTATTGAGCTGTCTTCTGCCTTTTTGGACTTGGACTCGAAGCTGGGGGAACACACACACACGCACCAGCTGCTGCTAAAATGTGCCGTTTTCGGTACAAAAAGAGAGAGACGACTGAGAAAATCTCCACGTGTTTCGCAGCGTTTTCTTTGCATAGGAGCGAGCGAAAAAATTTCCGTTATTATAGCGACGGGCAATTCGCGATAAGCTGGAACGTGGGAGTCTGAAACACTTCTTTGTTTCTTAATATATTTATAACTTCTTAATCAATTTTAAATCTACAAAGCCAAAACACAAAAGAAAATTACAATTACAATAAACCGATTTTTTTTTGTTTTTTTTTTTTGTTTCGAACTGTGCTGACTTTGCACGCAAATAATTTTATGAACAAATTTAACTTTCAAGACCGTTTCGATTTATCGTAACCTATCGTCTGTCACTAAGAATAATCGATAGTAACCTATCGATAGTTACACAAATAGTAAACAAAAATTGTTGTTTTTATTATTAATATTGGCCTTTGGATTTGGTGGCGGTTGTGATCCCAAGGTGAAGGCGGGGGACGGCCCCTTGGAAATTGAACCAATGGCCAAATTAAGCGACACCAAGATTCCCATAACCGAATTCTTGGAGGCGTACAGACGACAGCCATGTCTGTATAACACACTGTTGGGTACCTACAAAAATCGGGTTTCGCGGGAAGACGCCTACAGGGCAATAATTAAATCTTTAAAGAACCCTCAACTGACAGTTATGGACATTAAACTTAAAATTAAAAGCGTACGCACAGTTTACTCCAAGGAGTTGCGCATTTGGATGCGGGAGAAGGAGATGGGCCGTAGCTATGCACCAAAGCTGTTCTGGTTTAAACTGGCGGATTCATTTTTACGTTCCGTTTCCCTCTCCAATGGCAAAAGGGTAGGTTGAACGGTTGACAGTCTCATTATCGGCCTAATGCTTCTGCTATCTTATTTCCACACAGATGAAGACAAAAGCAATCAATCCGAAATTGGATACAAACCAGACGGCGGTTAAAAAGGAAGACAGTACCCTTATAACGTCCAGAAAACTGCTCTTTAATAACTCGGGCGACATAAGCATGAGTGAGGACACTATGGAGGCGGAAGATCAAGAGCTGGATGAAGAGCCGCTCGATACCGAACCTGTGGAATCCATTGATGGTGAAATTGAAGGCATTAGGGCTCTTGAAAGTCACAGTCAAGGCAACGTTTCCGCTGCTGTCAATGCCAGCGAATTGGAGCGACCATCTGCCATTGAAGGATCAACAGGCACCGGCAAGACGGAAATTAGCATTGATGATTCTGGTTTCTGCGTGGTAGAGCAGCAGCAACAACAACAACAACCACAGCAGCAGCAGCAACATCATCAACAGCAACAATTGCAGCCCACTCCAAGAAAACTAAAGTTGACTCAGGCATCTGGCCAAAATCAATTAACACATGATTCCTCTACACCGCCATCAGCATCAGCATTTTCTGTTGCCGGGGAAGATAATTTAGTTATTTTTGGTCAATCAATTGCCTCTCAGTTGCGTACTATTACCGACTCATATTCACGATCCGTGGCCAAATTGCGCATCCAGCAGGTTCTGTTTGAAGCCGAAACGGGACAATTTCAAAACTCTGCCAGCCAAGACACAATTAGTGCACATTTACATACATTTTAATTATTTAAGTTTTTTTTTTTGCATGTTAAGTCTCGAATTATATATATATGTATATGTATATGTATTTATGTCCTCTAGAAATTTTTTATTCTACTCTAGCATTTAAATGTGTGTATATTGTCCTGATAGACGTTCGGTTTGCCGAATACAAAGTAATCTTATAAAACACGAACTGATTATTCGTTTGAAATGAATTGAACTAATAACAGCCGGATGAAACTATAAAGTCTGTGTCTTTGTTTGTACATAAACATTAACTTTTGATTTCTATTTCTTTTTCAGAAAAGTTAAATACCTTCTCACAAGGTAAATAAAAAAATGTAAATTAATGAATATTCATTTGTTTATCCACTATAGTGGAACGTTTAATGATCCACACATGTATGAAGAGCTCAATTACCAAAACAAAATTCAAACAATGTAACGCTTAAAATAGAAAATTGAATTGAAGCCTTCAAACGCTAGATGGCGCCAATGTTTCGTTTGCAGCGCTTTCTGTCTGCAGTCCCACAATTCTCTGTTAAGTTAATTTAAGTTCACCGTTAACATCAGTATTAGAAATAAGATTATTGTTTTAAGCCGGCAGTCCTGAAGGCTAAATTTAATTTATGTTCTCATATTAAGTTTAAGAGTTTAGTTTAGTATATACGCTAGTCGATTCGAACTACTGCTAACAGAGACTAAGCCTGATATCTCTGTGAAAATCGAACTTATATGCCTTCTGCTGCTTACATAAAGTAAACCAGAAATTAAAATGAATTCTGATTAAGCGCTTTATTTGACTTTCATAATTTCGCAGGTAGTACTTTAAAAATTTAAGTTAAAGCAGAGGTGCTAAATTGGAATTGGCACTATCGTCCACAATCGATTGTTGTTACAAAGCTATCGCCGACTATCGATAGTGTGCCACATGTTTGGCACATATGACTGTGAATAACTACAGCCACACTGTTTTTTATTTTTTTTATTTTGTGGTGCTTCATCCAGCATGTGCTCTTTAAATTTTTGTCAGTCATTAAACTGACTCGGCAGCGTCAACATCTATTTTTGTCCTTAGTATTTTCCCACATTGAATTGAAATGCATTTTAAAGCGCTTTACTTTTCAAATTCACAATTTTAAATCATTTAGCCGGAATTCATTTGTGCTAATGATAGTTCCCCGATTTATAATGGGGAACCGTTTAATTGCTTCAGTTTAACACTTGAGCAAATGCAAGGTCGGCTTTCATTTTAGAGTCCATTCCAAGTGGCTTAAAATCTATTTTAAAGCGCATTACATTTTAAATGGGCAATTTAAAATTAAATTAAAATTTAGCCGGAATTTATTCGTTCCAATTGTAGTTTTTCGTTCCAATTGTAGTTTTTCGATTTGTAATGGGGAACAGTTTAATTGCTTCAGTTTAACACTTGAGCAAATGCAAGGTCGGCTTTCATTTTAGAGTCCATTCCAAGTGGCTTAAAATCAATTTTAAAGCGCATTACTTTTTAAATGGGAAATTTAAAATTAAATTAAAATTTAGCCGGAATTTATTCGTTCCAATTGTAGTTTTTCGTTCCAATTGTAGTTTTTCGATTTGTAATGGGGAACAGTTTAATTGCTTCAGTTTAACACTTGAGCAAATGCAAGGTCGGCTTTCATTTTAGAGTCCATTCCAAGTGGCTTAAAATCTATTTTAAAGCGCATTACATTTTAAATGGGCAATTTAAAATTATTTAAAGGGCCCCAAGCTCATAATTTTGCAATTTGTATCTAGTGTGGCCTGTTTTATTTTTAAAGCATCCTAACAGCCCTTAGTATAACTGCTTCATAGTCTCCACACCCAGTGGTGACTGAATTGTGCTGACCGCCCTCTTTTACTTGGCTTTGCATCTGCGGCCACACAAGTAAAACATGTTTGGCACATATGACTGTGAATTACTACAGCCACACTGTTTTTTTATTTTTGTTATTTTGTGGTGCTCCATCCTTTTAAATTTGCGTCACTCATCAAACTGACTCGGCAGCGTTAACGTCTATTTTTGTGCTTAGTATTTTCCCCATCGAATTAAAATGCATTTTAAAGCGCTTTACTTTTCAAATTCACAATTTAAAATCATTTAGCCGGAATTAATTAGTGCCAATGGTAGTTTTCCGATTTATAATGGGGAACCGTTTAGTTGCTTCAGTTTAACACTTGAGCAAATGCAAGGTCGGCTTTAATTTTAGAGTCGATTCCTTTTGATCACAGTTCCCCGATTTATAATGGGGAACCGTTTAATTGCTTCAGTTTAACACTTGAGCAAATGCAGGTTCAGGTTTTTTATCGCTTTGTCTAAGCCGCTGAGCTTGATTGTTTCTTTATGTCAACAGTGAGTAGGCGTCTCCCGCTGGGTCTTCCTTAGAGCGGATGCAGTTTCGTCGTATGCATGGTGAGTGCACTGCGTTGCGTAAAACGCTGGTCACAATACGTGTCCGTATATGCTTGGTGATTGCTTGGGTCGGCTTTCATTTTAGAGTCCATTCCTTCTGATGATAGTTGATGGATCTATAATGGGAAACCCTTTAGTCGCTTTAGTTTAACACTTGAGCAAATGCAGGTTCAGGTTTTTAACCGCATTAAACGCAGGTTCTGGTTTTCAGTTTGAAATCCATTTCCTCAAATATAAGTGACCAGGTTAAACATGAGCGCGAGTATAAGCAGAAGGATTTCTCGCCTTTCTATCATTCGTGAACTTGGCTCAACAGCGTCAGCTGCTTTTTTCCTCCTACCGTAGTTTTCCCCCAGTGGCTTAAAATTATTTAAAGACCCCAAGCTCATAATTTTGCAATTTGTATCTAGTGTGGCCTGTTTCATTTTTAAAGCATCCTAACAGCCCTTAGTATAACTGCTTAATAGCCTCGACACCCAAAGATTAAAGTTAAAAATATGTCTAGCTAAAAATTTCATTGCTCTCAAAATGTGGTACATAATATTTAACTATTCTATTTCATTATAATTATTGGTTCCTTGCATGTTGTTTTTTTTTTGCCGCAAACCAAGAAATCTCAATAATTACCTACATAAAGTGTGGAACACAGCTCGCTAACTCATTTGCGACAACTGTCGTCTACAATCAATTATTTGAAAATCTATCGCCGACTATCGATAGTGTGCCACATGTTTTCTGTTTGGCAGCCGAAGCGTATCATACAATTAAAAATCTACCACTTTATGTGTCACGACGAGATCTTTAGTGCCAATGGTAGTTTTCCGATTTATAATGGCGAACCGTTAAATTGCTTCAGTTTAACACTTGAGCAAATGCAAGGTCGGCTTTCATTTTAAGTCCATTCCTTCTGATGATAGTTCCCCGATCATCATTCATGTACATTTCCATTAAAGAGCACAATGGGGTTCTCCACCCATGCCTCTATAATCTCAAATCATAATCCATCGAATTAGCTGTCATTTAAGCTTATATAAACTATTTGCCACTTAACTTGGAGCTATGGATCTGATTGCGTTTGCTGAAGGGGCAATTTTCTGCACTATCCGGGCACTTCTCCTTCAGTAAAACAAATAAATATATTTTGTATGGGGGCCCCGGCTGCGACTGTACTCAATTTCTGACTCACCACACCATAACTTCAATGCGCGTTACTCGACAATAGTCATGGGCATGTATTGTCGGCCTGCTCTAACGTTCAACATGTTGCCCGTGTTCTCGGCCGAGCCGTTTAGACTGACTCTTCTGGACATTGGTACTTCGTTCGTTTCGTTGTACAGTTGTCACTTTGAACTCATAGGAATTTTGGTTTTTCAGTCATTTCCTAGAATAGCCAGCTGAAATTTTTTTTGGAATTTGGAAATTTGTCCAGTGTGGCCTGTTTAATTTTTAAAGCATCCTAACAGCCCTTAGTATAACTGCTTAATAGCCTCGACACCCCAAGATTAAAGTTAAAAATATCGATATTGTGCCACATGTTTTCTGTTTGGCAGCCGAAGCGTATGCCCATAGCCAAGCAACTGAGTTGCTAGCCACTTTATTGTGTCTATCTCGACTGAGATCTTTACAATATTTCCCTACTTAAAACTAAAACTAAAAAAACTAAAACTAACTCCCCGATCATCATTCATGTACAATTCCATTAAAGAGCACAATGGGTTTCTCCACCCATGCCTCTATAATCTCAAATCATAATCCATCGAATTAGCTGTCATTTAAGCTTATATAAACTATTTGCCACTTAACTTGGAGCTATGGATCTGATTGCGTTTGCTGAAGGGGCAATTTTCTGCACTATCCGGGCACTTCTCCTTTAGTAAAACAAATAAATATATTTTGTATGGGGGCCCCGGCTGCGACTGTACTCAATTTCTGACTCACCACACCAAGACTTCAATGCGCGTTACTCGACAATAGTCAAGGGCATGTATTGTCGGCCTGCTCTAACGTTCAACATGTTGCCCGTGTTCTCGGCCGAGCCGTTTAGACTGACTCTTCTGGACATTGGTACTTCGTTCGTTTCGTTGTACAGTTGTCACTTTAAACTCATAGGAGTTTGGTTTTTCAGTCATTTCGTAGAATAGCCAACTGAAATGAAATGAATGCTGGGGTTGCCCGACCAAGTGACACTTTGGAATGCAAGTGAATTCTTGATTTGGAATACAGTAGATTCGTCTTTATTGAATTTGATTTCTTTGTTCAGTTTTACATGCTATATAAACTATTTATTTATTCGTATATTATTCATATTTGCATTATTTTTCGTTTCGTTTTTCTGTTTTGCCTTTAATAAATGTTTCTTTCCATTATTTTCATTTTCATTTTTTTTTGTTTTTTCTTAATTCTGTCAATGTCAAAAATCGTAATTTACAAATTAACGCAGATGGAAGGAGGAATGGATGATAGCAAAAACCAAAAGCAAACACCGAAATCAAATAACAAATTAAGGCAACACCAAAACAAAGAAACCAAAAACATATTACAAACTATTATAATTTAGATAAAGTTAAGTTAATTTTTTTTAAATATTTTTACTTGGTATCTTATTTTGGTTGTTGTCTGATTTCATATTCATTTAATCGAATAAATGCCTTAAGCTTAAAAAATTGTTGCCGAAAATTGTTAAAGTGCTTAAGATTAGGCCACTATTTTATATATATATATATACTATATATATATTTAAATATTTGTTGTTGGTTTCTTTTGATATTTCTGCTGTTTTTTAATTTTTTTTTTCAATAATTTCCTTTCTTTTTTCTGTTCTTCACTTAGTAAATTTTGGATTTTCGTTTATTGGGCGGATTTGAAACTGAAAAATCGTTTGCTTTGCTTTTTGTTATTGTTTATGCTTGTTAAAGTGTTAAATTTTTATTTATGTTTTTGGTATTTCTGCATGTGTCTTTTGTTTTTGTTTTCAAGGGTCAACTAAGAGTTTTGTTTGTTTGTCTGGGTTTTTAATTTTTGGTTGTTAACTTCTACTTTCCTTTTGTTTTTTTTCTCTTCATTTTTTTTGTTGTTTATTATACTTGAGTTGTAAGTATATATATATATATGTGTTTATCTTTAGTGTAGATGACTTGTATGTATATTAATATAATATTTTTTTTAAATTAATATTGATATGGTCTGGTTTTTGAATGTTTTCGACTTGCAACTTTTCCGTTCGTTAAGTTAAGTTTTTATGCCATATTTGGTTGAAATTGTTAAATTTTTCTCTATTCGTTTTTGGTTTTTCGATATTTACAAACATTTTTATTAATTTTTTTTTGTTCTTTTTGGTTTTTTGCTTTATTTAAAGCATTAAAACAAAAATGTCTTGTTTTTGTTTCGTTTTTTTTTGGTTTTACTTGGCAAATTCAAAAACTTTTTTGGAGTCTGAGTTTTCTTTCGGTTTATCGTTGTGTGTGTGTGTGTGTGAGTGTTTATCACTTTTTTTTTCTTTTTGGTAGGGGCTCTTAAATTCAATTTTCATTTATCTTCATTTTCTACATGACTTGACACACACTTGAAAAAAAAAAAGGACAACAAAAATCATTTCATTGTTTGATTTAGGTTTTAGTTTTTTTTAGGTTTTAGTTGGTAGTTTATGTATAAAAAGTCAAGTGAACTGCTTCGGATTGGTTTGCCTTGCGTTTTTTTTTCTTTTTGTGGTTTTTGTAGAATTGGAAGGATATTTCAGTTAGCTTAGAATTTGAGTTTGTTATTGTTAAATTTGTATATACACATTTTTTGTTTTTTGCTTGTGATTTTAAAATTAATTACGTATGCTTATTCGTCTTCTTTCTATTCTTTCTCCATGTGCTTCTTCGTCTTCCTCTTCGCGTGTTCTGTGTTTCTCTACAGATTCTATGCAAAAAATTTCATTGCCTACTTTTTGGGATTTTCATATATTTATCTTTTAATGTGGGGAGTTTCGATTATAAACTTGGCTAGCACCGCATATTGTTAATAATTTGTTATATACTTAGATTTCTAGCATATTCAAATGTGTGTGTGTGTGTGTGTGTGGAGTTTAAAAGGAATTGGCTGTGCGAGTACTTGACGGTTCCTCAGCGGCAACAAAAAATACGAAATTCTTCTTATGCCTTTTTAAAAAATAAAATGTTTGGTTCGTTGGGTTTTCTTTTTTGTTGGTAATTGGTTTTTCCACGTTTCTTTGTTCTTTGATTTAGTTTAATTGATAAAAAATTTAAATCAATCAAATATATTGAAGAGAATTTTCTTGGATCTATAGTGGATTATAAATATATATGTATGTACATATATACTTCTGTTCATCATGAAAATGTTGAATCAACAATTTGATAGAGTTCAAAGTTCAGAGTCGAATCATATCACAATTCTGGAAGGGAGGGAATCTTCTAAATGGCAAATGAAACTCAAGTGAAATATCGAAAAAGTCCAAATCGGGTAATCAATAAATAAATCGACTTATCGTAGAGTAAATATATATACTTTTATCTCGTCTCGTTTTATGTTCAGAATTAATAATCATTTGGATAATGAAAAGAAAAGAAACTAAAATTTAAACATATTTTCATGTTGTTTATTTATTTATAATAATAATTATTGTATATATTGTATATATGCATATATTCTCTTCTTCTTTTCCATTACTTTTTCACATGAACTTTACTTTCGTATGTTTTTTTTTTTTTTTTTTTTTTTTTGTATAATGATTTTATATTTATTTAGATTGTAATTGTAATTTTTATTATATATATATATATATATTTTTTGTTTTTGTTTTTAGCTAAAGCGTATGAAAATGCAAAGTATTTTTGTTTTTTGTTATTCATTAATATTATTACGTTTTAACATTTCTAAAGACAAATTAAAAAATTAAATTTAATTAATAAAAAAAAAAAAAAAAAACATTCAAAATTTATTTGTTTGCATATGTTTTGGTATATGTGTAATATAATAATAATAATATATAATAATAATAATAATAATATAATAATAATAACGCGGCAAAAATGTTCTTTTTGGGATTTACTTTTTTTTTTTTTTTTTTAATGAGTTTTGGATTTTTTACTTTTCTCGTTCTTATGCTAAGAAAAAATATGTGTAATTAAATATATCTATGAAGATTTTGTAATTTTCTGGGTTCCATTTTTTTTTTTTTGTATTTTTTTCGTTTGTTTTTCTTGTGTATTCTGGTTTTTTATTTTATTTTTTAACTTACTTGCTAAGATACTCAAAAAAAAAAAAAATTGGCTTTGCTTACAGTTAGTTCTTCTTGCTCCTTCTTCTTCCCTTTCATTCTTCCTGCGTCTCGTCCGTCGTCCTTTACTATTTCATCCTTATCTTTATGTTCTTCTACTACATTCTGAATAATTATTTGATTTCTTTTTTGTTTTTGAGTTCGATATGCGGTTTAGTTTCTCCGAGAAAAAAAAAAATTATGCTAAATTTATCATCATAAGTAATAATGCTTAATGTCTAGGCATAATTTTCATATTGAATTTTATAAGTTATTATTTGTTTTTGTTTTTGTTTATTATATAAATATTAAGATTAGTGCAAATTTTGCAAATTTAGTTGTTGGTTTTTATTTGCTAATTATTTTTCGTTTATTGTAAATTCAAAATTTACAACTATTTATTGTATGTGTGTGTGTGTAGGTGTGTGTGTGTGTGCGTATGTTTGTGTGTGTGTGTGTGTGTGTGTGTGTGTGGGAAACGAAATTTTTCAAAAAATGTTTCATTCTTCATTGAAATTTTTGTTTTGTTTTTTGTTTTTGGCTTTTAACTATCTTTTACTTTGGGGTATTATGGTTTTTTCTTTCTTTTTTTGTTTTCTGTGTTGTTGTGGGTTTTGTTTGTTGTGTTTGTTTTTATTTTCTTGAGATCAAAAGATAGTTAAAGAAAAAGCAAAAAGGTTTTTGGGATCTCTCTGTCTCTATATATATACAGTAAGGTTTTCTTTATTATTTACAAAAAAAAAAAAAAAACAGTCTTTAAGTAGAAACAATAAAAAAAAATATACCTCGGTTTCTTCTTCTTTTGTTTTTTTGGGATCTTTTGGGGGGTCTTTTAATACTTTTCGCTTCGCTGCTGCTTCTCGCTTACTCTTTCTCTTCGCCACTCTTCTTCGCTTTCCTCTCTCTTTCGTTAGCTTCTCTAAACTTTTATTTCTTTTCTGTTTTGTGTTTTTAACTATAACTATGACAACTTCTAGCCTAGAAAAAAATCTTTAAACTTTAATGCTAAGTGCCCTATATCAAAAAAATCGCTTTAAACACAAATCAAAAAAAAAAAAAAGAATTTTTTTATATATAAGTATATAGAACATACGATTAATCACACTTAAATATGCTGCTTCACATTGCACTGTTTCGTTTCGAATCTTTATCTTTAGTAGTTCCAGGCGGGGGCCGCTGGCGTGGGCGTGGCACCGCCAGCGGAGGCGGCAGCAGCCGTTGTACAAGTCTCCTCGGACTGGTCGGCTCGACTGTTGCTGGTGCTGCTCAGTCGGCGGACACGCACCATACGCAGCTTCTCCTCGTTGATGACCTTCAGTTGCTGCTCGGCCGCCTCGGCGGCTGCCAATGCTGCTGCTGCCACCTCTGAGTGGAGCTGGGGCTGCTGCGGCTGCTGCTGTGGGTGGTCATCGTCCTCGTCGTCCTCTTGCTTGATGTGCACTTCGGGCTCCATGAAACGGTGGTCGATGTCGGGCTCTACTTCGCCTTGGTTGGATCCCTCGATCGATTTGCTTTCAGATTCACCATCGTTGCGATTGTAGTCGGATGGCTGCATTACACAAACCCCGTTGATGATCCTCTCGTTGTCGTTGGCTGATCCGACCACTGGGGTGGAGTTGGGCGTAGTGCCGGCTGGGTTGACCCATTGTGGGGCAGCTGGCTTGCGTCTTGAGCTGCGCACCACATTGCTCATGTAGGCGGCTGCCGCTGCCGAGACCATGGCCGATTTGGCCAGAGCCTTCTCATAGTCGGAGGCAAGGGACTTGCCGTCGTTGCCGCCCTCATGGTCGGTTGGGCCACCTTCGACAGACTCGTTATCACTCATATTATGACGACTTCCGGCCTCCATCAATTCCATGTCATCTTGATAGTCGTCGCTGCGCTCTCGCTTCAATGTGGGCATTGATAGATCCAGTCCGCTCATTTGCTCCTTGAATGCCTGATTCAGGGCCTGCAATTCATCGCCGCCGGCCGAGCCGACAGCGGCAGCAGCTGCGGCTGCTACACCAGCAGCGGCAGCAGCTCCCGGAATGCCGGCCAAACTGCGTCCCAGAAGGGCGGCGGCAGCGAAATACGGCGGATACGGAATGGGTGCACCGCCCAGGCCCATGCGCTCTTTGTGCAACTCGACGAGTCGCTGTTGCAGCAATATGCGGAACTGGACGGGATCAAAGGGTGTGGCATTGGTGTTCTCACGACTCGGTATCGGATTATCCTGCTGACCCGGCTGGCCGTGCGGCACTTGCTGCTTGAGACGCATGCGATGGTTGTGGAACCAATTGGTTATAGTTCTTGTGGCCAAGTTTAGCTCGTTGGCCAGGAATTCAATGGTGCCAACATTGGGATACGGATCTAAGGCGAATGCCAATCGCAGAGCCTCCTTCTGCTCCTCGGAGAAGAGAACTCGCTGCTTCTTGCTGGGCGGAGCCCCACCCACCGAGGAACCAACTGAACCGGGACCCGGTGAGCTTGTGTAGAAGTCATTGGTGTCATTGCTGGAAGTGTCGCTGCTATTGTCCTGCTGATTGGGTCCCGTGCTACGGCGACGTTTGCTGGCCTCGCGTCGCTCGTTCTTCAGAAGCTGCAGTCGCTCCACATTGTTGGCATCGCTCAGCCAGAGTTGCATGCGAATGAAGGGTTCGCGTCCCTTAATCGAAAGCATATGCCAGGGCTTCGGTTTGCTTAGCAATTCGGATACTGAGCCCTGGGATAGGCCCAGAACGGCCTCGCCAAAAATCTTCTGGCCAATGTTATTGGCAAGCAGAGCCTCCTTGATCTTGGTGGTTATGTCGTGAGTGTCCAGATCTTGGGTGAGAGCAGCCATCTCATATACGGTGGGCGACATATGCTGATGCAGGCTACGCATGGCATTGGGCGGATGGGCCCCACCATGGACGGGCATCAGCATCGGTTTCTTCTCCTCGGCCGTCGATGAGGAATTCGGTGTGCTGCCGGCACTCACCTGGCCGGGATTGGCGGGCAAACTGATGGCATGTTGCGGCGGCAAGCCAGGCGAGGTGAGCAGCATATTCTGATGATGCTGCTGCAGAGCGGCCGCTGCCTGGGCAGCTTGGGCCACCTGGTGCTGATGTTGCTGGTGCTGTTGATGGGACTGATGCTGCTGCTGCTGGGCAACAGCAACGGCCTGTTGCTGCTGCATAGCCGCCGACATGGCAGCCGCCTGCATTTGCTGCATTATATGCTGTGCCTGGGCCGGCTCCTGCAGCTTCAGTTCGTTCATCATCTTCTGCATGGGCAGGGCGGCTGCTTGCATCTTGCTGGCCAATCCGGGAGTGATCTGAGGACTGCCACTGTAGCTGCCGGTGCGCATTAGCTTCTCGGGTGCAATCTTGTATTGGCTGGCCACCAGTTTGTGGACAGCATTCTCGTCCTCCAAGAACATTTTCATGCGTATGAAGGGCTCACGACCCTTCTGGGTCAGCATGTGCCAGGGCTTGGGTCGGGCCAACAGATCCGAAACGGATCCCTGCGACAGACCCAATACGGACTCACCGAACAGACGCTGCGAGATGCTATACTGGGACAGAGCTTCCTTCACACGACGCACTATATCCTCGGTATTGAGATTGTTGAACATATCGAATTGCTGTTGGGTTATTGGCGGCAGCACCGCCTTGGTGGGTCGTTGAGGTTGACTGTGATGCGGTGTGACCGGCGGTTGGGTGATCAACGAGTTCGTTATCGATGCCATTCTCTGCAATGGACTGGCCGTGGCTGCAAACTCCTCATTCTGACTGCTCAAGGCGGGTGGCAATATGGAATTGCTCAATGGACTGGGGGCTGATGAGTTGCTGGCATTGCCGCTGGTTGCCCCAGCTGGTCCTGCTGGTCCTGGTCCTGCGGGGCCGACACCAGCAGATGAATTGCCCGATGTTGGTGCTGCAGCTGATGGGGCAGGGGTTGAGCCACCTTCAGATTTGCGACCATGCATGGACTGGAAACTTTCATCACGATCGCCGTCTTTGGAGCTGCTGCTGCTGCTGTGATCCAGTGAGCGTTGTCCATTCAATTTGATGTCCTTGCCGGCCAATGACAAGTCCTGGGCACCATTTAATACCTGCAGGGCCATCAGGCTGGAGAATGTGGGAAAACCGGCTGCAGCCTGTTGTTGATGCTGCTGTTGTTGCTGCTGTTGTTGCTGCTGTTGCTGTTGATATTGTTGCTGCAATTTGGCTATTTCACGCTCGAAAGCATGTCGCATATTCTCATCGGCTGCCATGGCCGATGGGAAAGCATTGGCTCCCGGAAAGGCATTCGCTGCACCGGGCATATTGGCAGCACTGCCAAATAATGATGGTACCAGAAAGCTAAGAGATAAATAGAAAGAGATGAATTGTAAATCTTTGTTTGGGGGCCAACTGTTGCTGCTGCTTCTGACTTACCCTGGAAAGGCGGCCTCACGTGGAGTTCGTGCAATTAACTCTTGATATAGACGCGCCACTTTGTCTTGGGTTAAGTCCTCGTGACGCAAACGTTGCTGCTGTTCCCTCTGGGCAGCGGCTTCACGTTGCTGCTCACGTTGCTGTTGCTGGGCGGCTGCAACTGCAGCGGCTGCCTCACGTGGATCACGATGATCCAAATGCTGTGCTTGTGGCTGTTGCTGTTGCTGCTGCTGCTGCTTCAGTTGCTGCTCAACCTTAAAGAATGGTGAAGTACAACGTTGAGGTGGAGATTTGCTGTCCTCATTGCTTATTTGTGTATCATCATGACGACGTTGTTGCTGTTCCTGTTGCTGGTGCTGCTGGGCAGCTGCAGCACTGTTCTTGAACATCGACGAGGCTTCGCTAAGTATGTGAACAATGCGTTCATCGGTCATCGAATCATCACCGCCCGAACCGCCAGCTCCACGTCCAGCATACTGAGGGAGACCAGAATCTAAAACGAAAACGATCGAGATGAGAGTGAGAGGTTAATGATCATTAAATATTGCTAGCCATTAAACGTTGTAAATGTTTATAAGCGCGCGCATTGGTCACTCATTGATAGTGCTGCCCGGAACCCTTTCCCTCCACCCCTTTCCTGCCTAACAACTTCTTCCTCCCATTTCACGTTTTTTTCTTTTTCGCATTTATTTTCGGGGGCCGCGGTCTTCCAATTAAGCCATAAAGCGTTCAAAAAGCCAGCGCAAATTTGTGGCCATAAAGCGCGGCGGCATATCATGGCATGGCATGGCATATCATGAAAAGAGCCAATGCATCCATCCCAGAACCATTCCATCAGAACGTCTCCTTTTATGCAAGGCAGCTAAATAATCGACATTTACACTGCGAGAATGCGAAAAGGAATCTGTGAATTCGAAATGTTATTCCAATGAATCTTAAATAGTTGAATTCTCCATGCCCTTCAATTTGCCAATTCAAAAAGCTATGAGATTGTTTTTGTTTTTGTTTGTTTTTTGGCAGGGTGCAAGGAGAAAAAGTGCTCATCGAAGCGGTTTTTTTTCCTTTTCTGTATGGTGAATTCAATTGCATATGGAAAAACGAAAAAATGGAAAAACTGCAGAGTGAAAAAATATGGAAAATTTGTTTGCACAAATTCAATTGAAATGAAGAGGGAGAGTGAGTGAGTGAGTGAGAGAGAGAGAGAGAGAAACACGAGGAGGAGCCACTGTGTGATGGATGGATGCATGGATGATGGCTTTTGATTTCTCTGTGTTTGGTTTTTTTTATTTCACTTCCCATTCGTTAAATGTCGCTGGATCGACTGTTAAATTGCAAAATAATCACACAAGTGGTTAGTCCTTCCCCCCCCAGAAGCGTGTGAGTGTTTTTGTATATGTCCTGCGGCATGTTTTGCGGCTGGCCAGAGAGTTGGCCCAAACATCAATCAGTCGCTTACGTTGCAAACAAACACTGAAAATAACTGAAAATCGTTTTACAATTGCCCAAGCATAATCGATGCCCCAAAGGAGCAAACACTTGACGAGCCAACCAACCATCCAGCCAGCCCAACAAACCAATAGCCAAAGCAAGAAAAAAAACACAAACGGAAACGAGAATCAACACATGAATGACAAATGTTTGTCCCCACCCACACACACACACACACACACACACACACACACACCTGAGAGAATTGAAAATACACAATATATGTAGATAGATAGATAGATAGATAGATGGCTAGTTAGATAGATAGAGCTGAAGCACAAGGACAAGGGAAACTAGAATAGATCGACAAAAAATCACATTCAGGTGGGTAAAAAGAAAGGAATTGGCTAAGGGGAAGGGGAAGGGGGAGGGGGAGGGAAATGCCATTTGGATTTGCGTTCACTTCATCTTTTTGTTCGTTGTCTGTTGTTTGGTTTGTACCCATCCATCGCTTCATTTGGGGATTACAAAGTGTTTTTGTGTTATAAAGTCGAAGATGACATTGATGACACCTGGAATGACCCTCAGTGGTGGGACCAGACAGCTTAAGCTTGTAACCAAGGCCAATGGACTTTAGTATTATTTATGAGCGAACTGTTTTTTTCTTCTTTATAATTTTTGTCTTCACTTTCCATGAAATATTTGTTTAAGGACTCTCCACAAAGAGAGTATAAGAGTCAATCTCAAATGGAGTAAAGTTTGGCTGAACAAAAAATGTTTGTTTAATTTTTTAAATTATAAATTTCAAGCCATAAAGAGTTTTATTCATGGACCTCAAAGGATAGAGAAAGGATTCGGGCACACAGGTCCGATGATTGTGAAAGAGTTTCGTTTTTATTTGTCTATCTATCTATCTATCTATATATATAAAAAGAGAAAACCAAGAGTGAGAGTGAGAGAGAGAGAGAACGAGGACAAATGTCCGCATAAATATATTTTGTCATAACCGTTGGCCACTTTTTTTGTCTGCGATTTGTGTGTGTGCTCATTCCAATTTGTTTTGTAATTTATTAGAGGAGAAACAGAACATGTTGACCAAATTGTCATTCAAAAGGAAGTTTCCATTTTTTGTTTCCATTTTTTTTTTTTTTTTTTGTTTGTTTCTGTTTTACGCCATTCTCCAATTTGGAGTCGTTAAAATAAAAAATATATATTTATATTTTTCTCTGTGTGTGTGTGTGTGTGCATAGGGTATAGATATAGATATGATATGCATATATGTATATGTATATACCCCCCCAGACCAGTTCTCATGACAATTTGCTTGATGAATATTTGCCTTTTTCTAACAAATCAGACGAAACGAACCCAAAACCCAAACCCATCTACCTTGGATGGAAGGAAGGTTCTAGTACCATCTTTTGTTTAATGGCAGGGCAGTGAGATCAGAAGAGTGAGTGCCTAAGGAGTGCCTGGAAGTGGAAGTGGAGTGGGCTGGAAGGAGATTTTTCCCTTTTTTTTTTTTTGTGTTTTTTCTTGCTCTAATACAATAAATATTTGCCAGCAGACAAACACAGAGAAATATGTAATCATACTTCAACATGTCGCGCCAAAAGGGTTTGCCTACCACCCCCCATGGACGGGAACCAGGAGTTGGAGGCAAAGAGATTGAATTGAACGGGGCACCACACATTGAAATTGGCACACGCACGCAATTTGCATTAATTGCAAGAAAAATTTTCTAATTAAAATGCCAGTCATTTGTTTTTTTCTGTTTCACTTTTTTTCCGCTGTGTGCTCTCTTTCCTTGTTTGTCTGTCTGCCTGTCTGTCAGTTATACCATTTGCATTGGTACAGATAGATATGTATGTATATATATAGAAGTGTCAATTATGGATATCACTTCTTTGCTTCTAAGTGAACTGAGTCTAAACGTAGCATGGCAAATTGAAGGAGCTTTTTGGTGGGTCGATGAGCCACGACAACACCTTGATATATATGTATGTATCTCCCTCCCCCCTCTCTCTGTCCCCACTCAATGGGTATGCATATACATATATCATATTATCATAAAAGACAACAACATCAAACAGTGTTAATTTGTTGTTGTTGCTCAAAGGGTTTCAGTCGGTTGCTGTTGCTGCTGCTGCTGTTGGTGGTTGCAACAACTTTGTCTTGCATATTTTAATTTGTTTTCGTCATGATTTTCTGTATACACCTGACTCTTCCATCTCCATCTCCATCTCCAACTCCCTTAGTATTCATTGTCGAAGTTCATTACAAAGTAATTAGCTGCCTTATATGCAAAAATAATCAAAAAACCAAAATATATAAAGGGGAACACAACAACAACAACAACAACAACAAAAAGAAAGAAACAAATTCGTTAGCCAAAAAACTCTGAACACGACACACAACCAACAGCCAACAGCCAACATGTGCAACATTTTGCGGTAAAAATTATGCCAAAGACAAAGTTTTTAGTTTTGTTTTTTGCTACTCCTGTTTATTTTTTGTTCTTCTTATATTCAATGCTTGTTTATAAAAAGGACGAAAAAAGGCAAATAAGAGCGAAAGGGAGAGAGATAGAGACAGTTAAAACAATTAACTAAAAACTAAAGTCTTTCTGCAACCAAAAAGTGCCCAAAATTATGCTACAGTAATTGCCAGGCAAATATCTTGGCTAAAACTAATTTTTTTTTCTCCGCCAGAAATAAGAGCTGCCTTCTCTCCCTTTCCAAAGTAGGTTTAGATTCTCTCCCCCTGCCCCTTCCTCTTACCACTTCCCCCTGCCCTTGCCATGGAGTTGTTCTATTCTTGGATTTTCATCTTTCATCTTTATAGTTTATGAGGAATGTGCGGCAGATGCGCGATGCATTACAAATAATGTGACAACAAAAACAAACAACATTTGGAATACCTTTGGGCAAGGGTATTGTTTTTTTTATATGTGAAAATGTTATAAAATTAAATAAAATTTCATTTTGTAGTCATTTATTTATGAAAATTGTTGAGTGAGCTTTATGCTAATTTATGTGTATTGTTTCGATTGTGTTTCGTTTTTGTTTTTTTGGCAGCCCACACATACAATATCACCCATCCCATCCCATCAGCCATCATCTGAAATCGCCTAGCCACCCCGCCCCCTCCACCACCCTCATGGCTTAAAATGTTTGCCGCTTGCCCATCTCATCCATATAAAATACCATAAATATGAGGCCAAAAATCGCGTAAAGGCGCAAGAATTGATACGGCCCGTTGCCCACTTAGTCAGAGAGAAAAGAGTCGTGTGTGTGTGCGTGTGTGTGTGTGTGTGACAAATAATTTGTGAAACGGCCACAAAAAAGATATAAAAATGTGGCAGGCAGCAGGCATTTGGAATGCTTTTGTTTTCTACTTTCAGTCTTGTGTGTTGTGTTTGTGTCTTGTCGTTTCGATATATTTTTTAGCCTGTCCCGGCCTGGCCTGTTCTCTGGCCTCTTCTGGCCTATTCTTCTGGCCTGGCCTGGTCAAATAGACAAAAGTCTGCTAAAATTATGTGTTAATATGCTAGTATTATTAGCTGGTCATTAGCTGTATTTTCGGGGCACATTTCACACATTTTTGGTTAGCATTTCACCTTAACCATCTAGTCAACTATCTCGATTTCTAGAATCGTAAAGTTATCCCCATTCATCCTATTTCATTTCATTCCACTCCTCTTTTCCGACTGAAAACTAAACCTTTAGCTTTGAGCAAGTTTTTCAATTGAGCACTTAACTCCTTCTGTTGGCCCTTTCAACCTCCCTCTCCTCCCCCCTCCATAGCATTCAGTGGCAAGTACTATTGCTACTCGTACAAGTATTTATTTATGCCCAAAGCCATTCCATTCCTGTGTCAACTTGTTTTAAAAACTACTAAAATTCCAGAATACCTCCGGCTTAGGGTCAACTACACTAAGAGAAAAAAAAGTGAGCTTCTCCATAGACTTTGACTTGGGTTAATACAGATCTAAAAGCAAGTAAATGACTCTTCAAAAGCAAACTAAAATTGGTTTACAATTAGTTCTAGACAAAACGTTATCCTTTATTTTTGGAAAACTATCGATAATTTGCATATATTAGAATGTATGTATGTGTGTTTGTGTGTGTGTATGTGTGTGTTCGCTGGCAGAATTTATTTATGTATTTGCTGTTTAAAATGCAACAAATGTTGTTGTTGTTGTGAAAAACTTTTCAGTCAAAAACCATCCACATGCCCCTCTTTCCTTGGTGGCAGTCCCAGTCCCAGTCCCAGTCCGAGTCCAGTCACAGTTTATGCCCCACCTAGCTAAGCCTTGCCCCCCCACCGTCATCCCTTGGCCACTCTCTCACACCCTTCTCACCCATGCCACAAAGATGACGACTTCAAACGTCAACGTTTTGCATGCCTCGTTGAAGGCAGGCAGCAAGTAGCATGCGGCATGAGGCACAGCGGCATGAGGCAGTTGCATTTGTCGTCAATGTTGTTGTAGTTGTTGGCCGTTGTTATAGTCGTTGTTGTTGTTGTTATTTACATTTAATTCTACCTCACATTGTTGTTGTTGTTGTTGCTGTTGTTGTTATTGCTGTTGTTGGTTGTTGTTGTTTTTTGCAAAAAAAATTTTATATTTTGTTTCAAGCCTTTCACAGACCAATTGTCACGGCAGTCGTCAGAGTCGTCCTACTCCTGCCACCACCCACCCAACCCACATAGGCATGTGCCTTCCTTTCTCTCCCTCCCCGCCCATCGACAACTTCATAACGCGCTTTAAACAATTACAATTCAAAAATCATTGACGCGACGATTGCTTGTGGGGTTAATTTTTCTCCAACAATGACTTCAAAGTATTGTTGAGCCTTCTATACTACTTTATACATATATATATACCCATACATACGCATGTCTCTGTGTGTGTGTGTATGTTTATTTTTTCTATCTATGTACCTTCCAAGTCCAGGTCATTTATCCTAGCATACTTCTCGGCTTTATTTGCTTATAATTAGCAAAAACCCAAACAGTTAGTACCAGAAGTATTCCAACAACTCAATACTGTCCTGGCCAATTGTTTGCAACTAACTAAATCTAGATTTGTTTTAATAAGCTCTTCTAAATAGATCATTGTCCCTTAGAATAGATAACTGCATTTAGTTAGTGTATTTTATTGAAGGGGAAGATGAAAATGAAATAAAATGCTGCAATGAAACGAGTGAAACCTTTCTCCCTCTGTCCCGTTCTCGCTCTTGATAAACAGTTACAGTTACAGTTAGTTTAGCTGCCATGAGTAATCGTCATAAATTAATTGTCAACATTTGCATGCACTTAGACACACACACACACACACACACACGCATCCCCTTCCTTTAACCTATATGGTTCAGTTCAGCTGAGGTCAGGGTATGCGTGTCTAGCTGACAGACTGAATGACTGGTGTGCATGTATGTGTTTGTGAGTGTATCCCTGCTCATGTCCCGCTCTTTGGTAAATACTTTTCGCATTGACATTTCTTTGCTTTTACTTTGCATAGTTTATTTAATTGATGACTAATCAATAAAAAGTAAACAGAACTAACTTTTCCACAACCATAACTCAATTGATTTCAATCGATAACAGTTACCAATGACATATGCCCCTTCACTTCCCATCCCCCCCTGCCCATTGCCTGTCTCCAAAAACCAAAAAAAAAAAAAAACAACATGAAAATACGAATTCACGCCTAATGTGCCAATTTGCCAGAATGCAATGCTAAGCAAAGAAATGCCATTTTGTGTTGCCTCCTTCCCCCTCCACCTACACAACCTCTGCTCTAGTCTCTCTCTCTCTCTCTCTCTCTGTCTATTTGTCGTTGTTGCTGTTGTTGTTGTTGGTCGTCATCTTTGTCGTCGACTGTGTTGGCACGTTGATTATACGCAAAAATCAAAAATAATTAAAATTTCACAATTTAATGTTTTGGCCGCCAGCCAAATGAAATGAAATGACAAAAACAACAACAACAAAAAAAAAAACACAAATACTGCAACAGCAGCAGCAACAACGACAACAACACCAACAACAGCAACAGAGCAAGTAAAAGAAACAAACCAGGAATAAATCGTGGCAAAAAAATGTATAATGTATATAGATTCTTGACTTCAGAGAGTAGGTACATAAAAACTGGAGACATGGAGCAAACCAGGGAAAGTAAGTTGCTTTCTCATAGCATACTTTTGGGGTGGATAGGAACTAAACAAAAACACTTAATTAACACGGTTAATGAACCCACATTTCTCTTTCTCTTCCGTTGCATTGCAACTTGTTTATCGTTAAATTGATTTCTAATTTTCACACTTACCTTTCTTGGGTATCAGCGATTTGAGCAACATAACCGCATTATCATCACAGGCCCAGGCATGCATCTTGCGATAACTGTCTCTGCCCTTTTCGGTTAGCTTGTCCCAGGGTTTCGGTTTGCTGAGCAACTCCGATACGGTGCCTTGCGACAGGCCCAATATGTATTTGGCAAACAAACGCTGACCGATATTGTGCACGGAAAGCAATTCGCGGACTCGCCGCGATATATGCAATGTGTCCAATGCCTGATTGGCATATTTGTCCATGTTATAGCGCAGCATCTCCTGCAATTTGGCCTCCATGGGATCGCCCTTGGGTATCAGGGACTCGCCCAAGCGGCCGGCCATCGATGCGCCCGGCGGCAACTGCAGTTCCGAGTCGGCGAAGCGGTAATGACCCCGACCATCCTGTCCGGCGGCAGCGGCAAATTGGAAGGGCAAAAATGCAGGCGCCCCCAACGCCGCTGCTGCAGCATGTTGCGCTGCCATGGCGGCAGCAGCAGCCGCTGCATTGGCATTTGGTGTTAGACTATTGTTATTATCCTCGGCGGCAGCAGCGGCGGCGGCTGCCTGCAGCAGGGACTTGCTGCCATTGGCTATATTGGCTATACTGGCGGCCAATTGGGCGGTGCTGCTATTCGGTGTACTGGTGGAGCTGGATGAATTCGAATCGAATTGATGGGCAGCGGCGGCGACAGCTGCGGCCTGATGCAGCAGCTGAGCGGAATGGCCGTGATGGCCAACATGTCCGACATGTCCAACATGAGCGACATGATGGGCCACCGAAAGTCCATGGTGATCGATGTTGTTGTTGTTTGTGGTGCTGCTGCTGTTGGTGGTGGTGCTGGTGGTGTTGCTGCTTGGCTGTGGTGTGGTGCTGTTGCTGTTGCCGCTGGCTGGATTGCTGCTGTTGCTGTTCTGTTGGTGGTGCTGATGGAGCTGTAGTTGATGATGCTGCTGCTGCTGCTGCTGCTGGTGGTGGGGATGGTGGGGATGATGGGGATGTTGGTTACCGGCAGCATCTAGGCGAGAATGTGAGAAAGTTGAGTTAACCAATTGACTGAGCAAAGCTGTGGACGAGGGTCCATGTTGTTGCTGTTGTTGTTGTTGCTGCTGTTGCTGACTATGAAGAGGAGAAGTAGAAGAAGGTGGTGGTGGTGGTGGTGGTGGTGGTGGTAGTGGTAGTTGGGGAGGTGGCAACTCCTGACCCTGTTTCATAAGTGGTGCATTGACATTTTGATAAATTGTTGGCGTTTTGCTTCCATTTAAACAACTCAAAGATGCCGAAGCAGTGGCAGTGACATTTGAGGATGCGGTTGCGGATGCGGATGCGGATACTTGGCTTGATTCAAAGCCACGCCTCCAATAGCTATTAACCAGACGTTCTTCCAATGTGGCCGGTGGCGTTGATTGTTGTTGTCGTTGTCGTTGTCGTTGATGGTCCACTGCATCATCATCGTCGGCATCATCTTCATTATTATCAACATCATTGGCATTGTTATCGATAACATCATTATCGTTATCGTTATTCGAGACCATTTCCTGTTTTGTTTCATTTTTGCTCGTTTCCACTTCAGCTGCGTTTTGCGGCATTTCTATAGGGAAAGACAACAACAACAACAAAATAACATTTGTTGTTTGTTTGCTTGTTTGTTTCTATGTATTTTGTTTGATTTTTGAGTATTTTTAAAATATTTTTGTTTTTGTTTTTGTTTTCATATTTCAACAACATCCATGGAGAACAAAACGCCAAAAATTAATCAAAATTTGTAAATTTCTTTTCCATATTTTTGTTTTTGTTGTGCACTTTCCTTTCTGAGTTAAATATTCTTTTCTTTCATTCTTGTTTTTTTTTTTTTGTGTTTGCCAATTTATTGAAATGAAACAAAGAAGAAGACTAGAGTGGAGAGCATAGAGTGGAGAGTGTGGTGGCGAGGTGGTTGGGTGGGTGTTTTGGGTGGTTTGTTGGTAATGGGTTTTAGTGTTGATAATGTTTGTCTTAATGGTATTTCTTATGGCTGTTGGCATGATTGTTGACTTTTGATTCTTCAATGTTGACTGTTCTCTCTCTTTGCCTCTCTCTCCCTCACTCTCTTCTCTCTCTCTCTGTGTGTGTGTGTGTGTGGGGAGTGTTTGCTTTTCTTGTATCATCGATAAGCATGCAGAGTAAAACTCAAATATATGTATGTATATAACAACAACAACAACGATAATAACAACAGCAACAACAACAATATGAATAAGATTAACAAGAAGAATGGGGAAATAAAAGTTAATTCGTCTGTTCGGCCGCTGTTTGCCTTAGATGATGGCTCAGGCATTCAGCAGAGTCGGTCGGTCGGTGGGGTGCCATAAAAATTGGCGCCTTCTTCTTCGATTCTGTATGTGTCGATGTCGGTGTCGGTGTTGAAGTCGAAGTCAAAGTCGCCGGCGGGCACAAGGAGAAGTAAATCATAAAATGATAATGATGACGATGATGATGATGAAAAAAGAGTCCCTCCTCGAACAACCGGTCAAAGTAAACCGAAGCAAATCAAATCATTTCAATTCAATTCAATTCACTTCAGAGAGGTGGCGGATAAATGAAACATTGCCAAAACCGGAAGTGCAGTCCACATAAACATAAAAGCGAACAACAAAACGAAAAAGGGACAACTGGAGGAGGAGGAAGAGGAGGAGGGGAGAGATTCACTTACCTTCGTTTGTAGCATTCGCTGAATCAGATGCCACAGCGGCTGCTACAGCCACGGCACCATTCTTAAGGGCTTCGGCGGCCAGTGCTTTGGTGCGTTCCAAAAGCAGAGCCTGGAATTTGTTTGGATCATTGGCGCAGGCAGCGGCTGCTGCTGCAATAGCCGATTGTGGACTGAGCACATTGAGATCCAGTGGACTGCTGCAAAGAGATCAAATTTAGTCAAGGCAACTCTAAACAAGTGCAAGAGATCAAGTGTGGGAAACAAAATGGAAATGGAACAACTGAGGATAGATGAGAAATCAGGGTAATTGATTTATTCTCGAACGGAAATAGTAGGACTATGATTGCTTAATGGATGTTAGTATTTGGTATAGAGAGTTAACTAAATTTAGGTTTTTACTACTACTCACTGCTGTTCCTTTTTGATTTTCAACTCATTGCCATTGTCAGAATTGGTTGAGGAGAGAGCCGCTGCAGTGGCATCGGCAGCAACGTTTGCCATCTCAATGTCCTGATCGTGCTCATCCTCATTCTCGGGCTCATTCTCATCCTCATTTTGATCATGATGATGATGCATCTGATGACGATCATTATCATCCTCATCGTCGTCGTCGTTGTCGTTGTCGATGTCCTCGTTGACCCGTTCGTCATCGTTATCATCGGCATCGTCATTATCATCGATAACCATGCTGCTGCTGTCCGTTGGCGCTGCCTCAGCGGCGGCAACACGTTCTCGTTGCTGCAGATGTTGCTGATGATGATGTGAATGTGAAAGATTGCTGGCTGCTGCTCCTGCTTCTTCTGGCAGGACTTCGCTGGTTGTTGTTCTGGTTGTTGTTGTTGTTGTGGTTGCATTTACATTATTGTTGTCACTGCTCTGACTATTGTTATTATTGACAGCAGCTGCAGCGAGTGCGGTGGCTTCGGCCAAAGCCTCATTGATCTGTTGCTTGTCAAGGCGAACCTCCAGACGCATAATATGCTGACGCTTCACCTCCAAATGTTCCTCGAGCCGTTGGATTTGTACAAGATGAGTCTGTTCCAAGGCACGCAAACGTTGCAACTCATCCAAAAGTGCTTTAATCTGCAAGAGATAGAGAAAGACCGAGAGAGAGAGAGAGAGAGAGAGAGAGAGAGGATATTGTGGTTAGTGATGGAGTTTCATGGTTTTTGGCAAACGATCGATTTGCCTTGTTTCCCCGAAAGTATTTTCAAACTTATAACACAATTTTTTGTTTAATCAAATTAACAAAAACATCAGCAGGAACAACAATGTCGAAGTTGGTTGGCTCTGATTGCTAACGACGCTCTGACGGCGACGGTGACGCTAATGCTGAAGCTGATGCTGATGCTGATGTGAAGAGTAGACAAGCAACAAAATTGCCGCCAGGTACAGTCACCACCCACCATCAGCAACAACATCACGAGACCAACACCGTTCGTTGCCGCCATTTTTGGGGAACTTTGTTTGTTTGATGAAAATATGATAATTGGCAAATTTGACAAGGGAATTTTTCTTAAGTGCGTTATGTGTGTGTGTGTGTGTGTGTGTGTGATGTGCGCGTTCCATAACCTTCTTTTTACCTACCGCCCCACCCTCAACAGTCACTTCTTTGAAAAGTTGGCAAGATAAAGTTTTTGCCAACGCCGTGTGGTATGCAACGAAATTTTTTAATGACAACCAGGTGGGTTGTGTGTGTGTATATGTGTGTGTGTGTGTGTTTGTGAGTGTATTTCTTATTATGTGATTAAAATTAATTTGATGGCGCGGTTTCTAATTGAAGCATGTGCGCGGTAATAAGGCAATCGGCAAATATTTTGCTCAGACTGTACCAAAAAATTCGTTCAAAAATGATTTTCGTTTTCGTTCAACATTCAGTTCCATCCAGTTCAATAAATTGCGCATAACAAACCGAAACTAATCAACATAATTCTAACTACAAATTTGCGTGTCATTGTGTTATTTGTGTTATAAACAATAATTTTTGTGTTTTTTGTTGATCATATGGGAACACAAACACACTCACACACACACACACACACGAAGGAATGTGACAAAGTTTTGCCTATTTTATCAATAAAAAGCCATGTCCTTTGGGGGCAGGGGAGTCACCTTGATTATGATTATTGGCCATAAACAATGGCATGGAATGCATTCCATTTCATTTCCCCATATCCATAATTGGCATTAAAAACGCATAAACAACATGCAAAACAGTTTCGTCAGTTAATTCTATTATCAATCAAAGAGAAGAACCACGACGACGACGACGGCCGGGACAATGAGGACATGTGAAGGGTTAGTCCAAGTCAAGCATAAAAGGTAGACAAGCAGTCGCAATTCCGGGGGAGGAGTCTCACATGCGTGTTTGATTTTTCATTAGCATATAAGCAAGCAGCCCCAACTCGCCCCCCACCTACACACACACACACACACCCAAATACACACACACACATGCACGAAAAAAGTAAAGAAAAGACATGACAAGATGACAACGACGACGACGACGACGACGACGATGAGGACTCAAATTAATTGCATAAAAATCTTCTTTTGGGTGGAGGGAGGGAACCAAAGGTGGGGTAGACAACATAGATGGTGGATGGGACAGGTGGCTGGGGAGTGGGTTGAGGGTGGGGCCCGCTCTAATTGCCAACTCGATTCAAAGAAAATGTTAAAAAATTTGTTTTGTTAAATAAACGCAATTAGCGTACCTCCTTGGCAAGGACAAAGACATCGACAAAGACAACCCTATACGAAAAATGTGGAAAGGGTTTTCATGTGTGTGTAAGTGTGTGTGTGTGTGTGTGGGTGTGGGTGTGGGTGGGTAGCTATGAACATTTTTGTGAAATTTGGCAACATTGCCGGAGATGAAAACTGTCATTTCGATTTGTAGAAATATTAAAACGATAAATCAAAAAAGCATTTTCAACCCTTGTCTTTATACAAAGAACTTTGGCAAAATGTTGATTGAGTTTTCGGGTGAGAAGGAAGACACACTGTGGTTTTTCTATTTTCCAAAAAACTATTTAAGCCAAGAAGAAGAAATTATGAAAATTTATACAGAAATTCAGAAACAGAAAGAGAGAGAGAGAGGGAGAGAGAGAGAGAGAGAGAGTCAGAATGAGACAGTTGGTTAATTGGTCAGGACGAAACGATTTGTAATTAACAAAATTGCCAACAATTGACACAGACACACAAATACATACACATACACACACACACACACACACACATATGTGAGCATATGTATACATATATTCATGTAACAATAACAAAAGGTTGAAACAACAACAACAAAAACGAACGAATTTCTCCTAAGGCTAAGCAAAAGATGATGTGGAAGAAGAAGAAGAAGGAGCAGTAAGAAAAGCATAAAATGCCAAAAGGTATTAAGATCTGTGGGTGGTAAAGAGGCAAAATAAAAAGAAGGGTTTAATCAGCGCCCACACACACACAAACACACACACACACGTACACAAGCAATCTACAAATACAAATTAACAATAAGCAATCAAAGATACACACACACACGCCTGTGCATGTGTGTGTAGGTCTTGGCAAAAAGGGTGCAGACTTTTTCCATAGCAGACTTTTAGGCCGTCAGCTGCCAATGCAAATGGGCAAAAGTAAAAACCCGTCAAAGGAATTAAAATTCATTCGGGCATAAAAATTTTTAAATATATATATATATGTATATATATATACATATAGACAAAGAGAGATAGAACAAGTCAAAGAGTGGTATACAGAAAGAGATAGAATGATAGCTGGAGATGGCAATAATCAAAAGGGGTTACTTTTATAGCTTAGCAGCAAAAGGAGTTGCGAAGGATGGGGGTTGGATGGAAGGGGGGCTGGTGTGGAGGTTAGTATTACGGGAGTGTGTTGTTAATTTTCAAAAAGCCAAAAGACAAATGAGTAAAGAGCAACAGCAGCAGTTACAGGAGACGCAAACGTCGACGTCAACTGACGACGTTAACTGCGCCGCTTTCCGTCTCCGTCTCCGTCTCAATGTCGTCAACAGTTTTCTTTTTTTTTTTTTTTTTTGTGCTGGCTTGTCATTGATTTTTGATTGTTTCAAGTGTTCAACATAGCAATGGTGGCTTGGCAGGGGCAGAGGAGTAGGAGTCGGTTGCTGGTTGAGTGTGGTGTGGAGTGGAGTGGAGCGGAGTGGAGGAGTTTGCCGGGAGTCTGGAGTCTGCCAAGTGCACCCCAGAGCTTTGACGCCAAGGCGTATTGTTTGTATTGTTGTTGGTTGTTGCTCTTGCATTTTGCATCTGGCAATGCCCAAGTTGGCAATTTTAAACAAAAGATAACAGCGAAACCAGAAAGAGACAGCGCCACATAGAGACAGAGACAAAGAGAGAGAGAGAGAGGGAGCAAAGGGGAAGCGTTCTAAAAGAGGTCACATATGTATGCTTAAAGTGAATATAACTTAAAGTGTGAATACTTCCTGTGTGTGTGTGTGTGTGTGTGTGTGTGTGTTGAAGCAATTAATCTATGAACTGATCTAGGAGCTAACTAAACCAATGTCAATCTCAAACGGTTTGAGCGTTTAAAGACTCAAAATCTCGTAATTTTCCAGTATTTTTCATTATTTGTCAATTGCTTGAGGGACCAGGTGAGTCAAGCAAGAGAGACGACGACGACGACGACGACGAGGACGGAGAAAGAGGTAAATGAGTTGCGTTTGGATTGAATTGGATGGAATTGGGGGCAATTTACAACAATTCAAAGGCATAAATCAAACATTTTGCAAGTTGAAGTTGGCACGAAATGCGGCCATCCCCCCCGATCCCCCACTACAACCTTCCCACTCTCAACCCGACTGATTCTCCAGTTAGACTTTCAGTTGGCGCGAATCCTTTCCACGTTCTATTCGTTTGTCAGTTATTCAGTCAGTCATTCCTTCATTTATTTACGCACACACGCACATGGGTAGCTGTAGGTGTGAGCGAGAGCGAGAGCGAGATAGTGTGCTTCGGTTTACAGTTATTGAATTGATTTGGCAACCAATGGTAAGGAGAAACATTGCCCCAATTCCACCCATTCCAATCAAAAGTCTCGTATTCCTGTTCGTCTTTGTGCGTTGCCGTCGCGTCTTCTTCTTCTTCTTGTTCTTGCTGTTGCTGTTGTTGCTATTTTTTGGATTATAAAGTTTTGTAATTAAAATTTGACAGCTTTACAATTCCCAGGCAGTTCAGTTCCCGCCCACTCGTCGCTCCCCCGATCCATACACATTGATGGCTCGCATTCATCCCTTTCCCTTGCGTATTGTACAATTTTCGATTTATGTTTCGATTTTATTATTGTCTACAATTTTGTGCGTACTTTTAACCCTTTTTTCTTGTCATCGCTGTTTGCTGGATAGCGGCAAGAGGATAGGGTGAAGCAAAGCACTTTCTTTTAGCCACTCAGCTTACTCTGCATGAGATCCATAACTACATTTCTATTTTTCTTCGATTAGGAACGTTGGGAATGGAACAGAATTGAATCATTTTAATGCGTTTTCTGGGGCATTATGAAGGGTATAACAGAAATCGTTGAAATCCATGGATTTCGCTTTTATTATTTATATACATACAATTCCTTTTTTTTGGTTTGGTTTGGTTTGGTTTGTTTGTTTCGTTTCTCTGTTTCTAATTCGTTAAACTTTTGCTTAATAATTGTCTGTCTGCCTTCTCCCACTTGTATGTTAACCAACTTGACTTTTATTCACGTCCCCACCCCCCTCCAAAAAAAAAAATATATATATATATTTATACATAGATTCTCTCTCGTTCTCTAACCAAATTTTTAGATGACGACCCAAAATGTGGGCACAATATGAAGCCCAGTCACATGTCTAATCCTTTTGCTTATTGATATGATATCTACATAGGCAACAAACATGAAAAAGACAGGCAGGGAGAGTGGGAGAGTACAAAAAATATGAAAGGACAAAAAAAAGGATTTTTATTTTATACAAAAATATGGTCAACTTGTGTGGGTTGGGCCCGGCGGTTGATGGGGTTGAGATATCGGGTGTGAGTTGGCTTGGCTTTGGCTTTGGCTTTTTTGGCTTTCATAATCAAAAAACGTTAAAATCATAGTCTAGACAATAATTTATGAGAACACACGGGGCTGCTGCTCTTCTGACCGGTTATTTGGACTTGTCTCTGTGTTTTTTGTATATTTTTTTGTCTTTCTCACTCTCTTTCTCTCTGTGTGTGCCCCGCCCGCATAGTCAGTGCTTTTTTGGAGGGCGACGGCGGCAGACATCCTCAATCCCACGCAATGCCAATCAACAGCATCTCTAGCAAACAGTCGTAAGGAGAGCAACAGAGCAGTTTGGGACGGAACCGAACGGAACGGGACGTTTTGAGAGCTCGTCCTCGTTTCTGTCATTGTTGTTGTTGCTGTTGCTGGTTATACTCGTCGTATATAAAAATATGAACGGATGTCGGGGGCAATGGATGCCAAAAAACAGCAGAAAAAAAAGGCAGGAGTAGAAGAACAAGGATGGTTAAAAGAAGTGGAGGGCAATGGCAGGCAGATGATGAAGAAGAAAAAATGACTACCACAACACCTTAATATCCACATCCACAACCCTTTCTTTACCTCGCTGCCCCCACTGTCTATTATTAAGGACTTTTTGAGGGCAGTCAGGCGTAGCAACTCGAATACGAGTCCAACTTCTACTTCACGACCCATTCCCGCTTCGGTTTTGAGCTCATGTGGTTTATATTTGTCGACGCTCGATGTCGTTGGCATTTTCTAATGGTTTCAACTTCCTTCCTATTGTAGTTGTCCTTTTTTACGCTCTCTCTCTCACTCTCTCTCTCTCTGTGTTGTCTCTTTATTTTTTTATTTGTTGAATTTTAGAGTGAAATATACAATTTTTTTTTTGTGTATGCAACACACAAAGCTACTTATACATCGTCATTGGGTTTTAGGGTTAAGCGTTATTGCAAATATGGCAAAGTCCTTTTGGGCTCTTCTCTAAAGAAAGCCTCTAGAAATGCAGCAAATCGATGGAATAGTGGAATGGAAATGATGAAGCGAGCCATGGAATGGTCGAATTGATGGGGCTACTGTACTCTAATTTGATTTCAACGTCAGCGTCAACTTCTAATTGAATTTGGCCTCATCTCGTCATCGTCAGGAGTCTCTATCTTGCCGTCGTCGTCGTCTCCGTTGTCTGTGCATCGATTAACTCAACTCGACTTGACTCATCCCCCACCACTGCAGCAGCAATGTCATTCCGCCCTCTCTCCTCTTCATTTGAATGACAATTTCATTTCTATTAATGACAAACGTAATGCTGCATTAAAAAAGGCATCAGTAGATGGAGTAGAAACTCGATTTCGAGCTGGAGGTGGACAGCTAAAAAAAAAAAAAAGAAAGAAACCCCAGCAATAAAGAGGAGAGAAGAAGAAAAAATTATAGCTCAAGCTTATTTTAATTGCCCCGGCTGGTTGGATTTGAATTTGAAGATGAGTTTGGCGGGGGAACACAGTGGATGAGATTTGCCAATAACTGGAATTTCATCGAATCCAAAGATACCAATCTGACTGAAAGGACTCCTCTCGCAGCTCCTGATCTATTGATCTTCTCTGTAAACGCTAACGAATGGAATAGTTTTTTTACTTTTCCAAGTTTATATTCGTATCCTTGGTGACAAATATTGCCCACCGTGCCTATCTCTTCATCTCTCTCTCTGTCGCTTTTGACCGACCCACGGCAATTATTTTGACGATGCGTAATTTGCGTTGAAGACGTCCACGTTGTTGCGGATGATGGAGATGAGTAGATGATGAGATGATGATGATTTTGGGCTAAAAAGATGTCGCGGTTCTTCTTCTACATTTCCTTCTGCTACAAATCGTAACGACAGAGCATCGTGGCAAACTAATTAAAGTCAAGGCGGCGGCGGAGATGGCCCAAAATGAACGATTTTTATGCTTAGCCTTTTTTAATTGTTCAATTGGAATTGTTTTGGCCAGTCGAGGGGAATTGGTATTGGTAGAGTGGAGACCTGCGTTTGATGGCCAAAACTGTTAAATGCACGAAGGCGTTAATAATGATTGCTTCTCTTCTTTTTTTTGGCCCAAATGAAATTGGTTTTTACTTGCCATTTTACCATCCTTCAACTCAATTTGATGGTAAATTAATAAATGCAATTTGATTTATTGACAGCCACCAAAGACGATAGTCGGGATGGGATGGGGTGGAGAGGGAGGGTAGGAGAAGAAATTCATCTTTGAGATGAGCCAAAGTGTTGGAAAATTGTTGTATGTAAATTTTCTCAGTTTCATTGGGCAGGCGGCTGCTAATTGAAATGTTAAATTTCCGTTCATGCTTGTAATTGACTTGAGAGTAAGAGAGAGATAGAGCAAGAGAAGGGGGGAGAGAGAGAGAGCAAAGGATGAAATGGATGTTTTGGATGCCAAAATCGAAATTGACAATTTTACATGCCCAAACACACACACACACACACAGAGAGAGCAGATGTATGTGTAATTGATGGCCAGCAAGTTTTGGCCAAGTCTAAGAGATTTTTCATTTTCACTCTCACCCACCCAAGGCAAAATGTTAGATTTCTTGCCCATAAATCAGGCGTACAAATTCGATTGCAGTTTTTGCTTGTCACAATTTTAATGGCCTTTAATTAGACATAGGGATAATTTTTTATGTGATATCTGTGTGTGTGTGTGTGTGTTGCAATTTATGAAGTGGCAAATGGTTTTTTAAGCAGCTAATGAATGGTCTAAGGCCTAGTGGAGACTGCCAACTTGTTGTAACATTTGTTGCCCTGTCATGATCGCAGCTAAATGATATATATGTACATAGAAGGAGGGATGGATGGATGGATGGATGGATGTCTATGTATATATGTAAATGTTGAATAAAATGCTTGTACTTACACCTGAGAGTTTTTCAAGCCAGGTGATGGCATCGGATGGAATGCTTACCTGCAAGAATACAGAACAGAACAGAGAAGAGAAATTGTGAGGGCAAAAAACATTGTGTTAGGACAAATTCATGGTACATACATATGTACATATGTATTTCTAATAACAATAACAATAACAACAACAACAATAATAATCATAAGTGAAAGTTATCTAACAATCCATGAAGAGAGTAGAGAGTTGTCGTCAACAATTTCTAAATTCAAACAATTGAATTGACATGGAAAAATCAAAAGCAAATTGCATGGAACTGAAATGAACTAGCAAACATCATCATCACGATGATTCTGATCATCGTCATCATCATCATCATCATCATGATGATGGCAACTAGTACACGAAAATAAGGAAATAATCAATTTAAAAAAATCAAAATCGCAAACAAAACTATACTAAGTAATAGTAATAATAATAATAATACTTGTCAGGCAATCAACAATCAGTCAATGTGCCCAGGCCCAGACACAAATACAACACTAAATCAGGGAGTGAGTGAGACAGAATGAGAGGAAGAGAGTGAGATAGTGAGTGTGTGTGTGTGTGTGTGTATAGATGGAAAGCCCACTCAGTCATTTGGATGTTGTTCATTCAGTCAGCTTGATCAGAATCCATATGCGATAAATAAATTGAATTTTATCCGCAATTGGCGGATCGTGTCTGTGTATATGCCATACCGACACACACACACACACACACACACTCATCTACATATGTATGTGTCTATACGATAATGACTGTTTTAATACCCTAAAATGAGAGAGTGTATTCAGCAAGCCAGGCAAATGCCAATCGAATTCAACACTGACACTTAATTGTAATTCTCAACTAGTTTTAGCTCATCTCAAGATTAGTCCTTTTGAGGACTTGGACCTTAATCATCTCTAAATTCTCTCTTGAGACTAAAATGAAATGCCAATAAGTCTGAGTTTCCACTTTACAGGGTAACATCAAGTGCGTTGCCTTGTCTTAGTTTACCGAATTTTGATTTGTTGTTATTGCTCTGTGGTTGTTGCAATTGTTGTTGTTGTTCTTGTTTTATTTTTCGTTTGTTCGTTTATTCTGTATGTTCAGTTTAATCAGCAACGACAATAACGACGACCGGCAACAACTTAAATCGTTGTTGCCTGGGCAATGCCTAAACTAAGCTCAATGTCTCCAACAATAATAATACAAAATGTTGATTGATTTGAATTGAATAATTGCAATTTCTCTGTATTTTGTATTTGTTGTTGTTGTTGTTCTTGTTGTTGTGGTCTCGAACAGAAAAAAAGGAACAAAAAAGAAAGTTACAAAAAAAAAAAACACTTGACCCCAAAAAAAAATGAAATTGAAGCATTTTGGTAATAAGTTTATAAATTCTGCTAACTCTCCCTCTCTCTCTCTCTCTGTGTGTCTCTTCTCCTTCTGTCTCACTTCTTCTTATATCTTACCCTTTTCATAATATACTTTATTTTAATATTCTCGTTAAACTTTTTGACTTTCGATTGGAAAAAATCATACTAAAATGACATGGAAAAATGTAAATCAAAAATATATATAACGTTTTTTTTTTCTTCTTTTTCTGTTTTTGGCCTCTCGGTTTTGCGATTAATTCAATTGAATGAATATAAATCTAATTAATTATATTTCGCCTTGAGTTTCTAATCTAATAGAAAGAAAGAAATAAGCTCAAATGACAAAATTTTGTATTATTGATCTCGGCTTCTCTCTCTCTCTCTCTCTCGCTCTCGCTCTGTCTCTATCTCTCATTCTCTTAAATTTTTGACTCTCGAATCGATTGATAACTCAAAAATTAAATGTTTAAACAGTTGCCAAACAATTCAGCTCAGTCAAAATTCTTGAGTTTAATTTTAGATCAACTTGCGTTAGACTTTTGATGGATTTTCCGTTTGATTTTCAGCTTATTTAAAAATAAATTTCTTTATTTGCTGAGCGTGTTTACAAATATTTGAGCTTGTCAATGAATAGTTCAAATATAAAATATATAGTATACTATATAGAATATCTCATTTCGGAGGCCCTCAAAAGTACATACATATATACTCGGTTATGGGGTTTTGCCTCTGACGTATGGCCAAATATGGCAAATATATTCTTGTCATTTCAAGGTAATTGAGAAAGAGAGAGAGAGAGAGATCAGAGAAGGAGAGAAACAGCCTCAATTTTAATTAGTTAAAAGACCATCCGTCAACACAAATGACACCACATAGATCATCATCATCATCATCATCATCATCATCATCATGATTGAATGGATTCCCGAATTGTTCGATCTCAGAGGGCAGTCACGCGATGATAAGCTCAAAAATCGAATTTGTGCATGAAATACTAATTATAATTATTGTTTTTCGTTTCTGATTATGACTATCTATCTACATACATATTGTTTTTGGACAGACACATCACACACACTTTATGCTGGCTGCTGGACGAGAAGTGGAAGATGGTGCTGGAATATGCGGGGCAATTTCTATTCTTCCTATCTTATCGTCTTGCCAGTGCCAACTAAACTCACTCGATTTTAAGTCACCTTCTAAAGGTTCGAAATAAAAGTCTAAACAGTCTAAATTTGTTACCCCTAAGAATCTATCAAGAGAAATTCCGCTTAAATGGCTATCATTAGGCAAGCATTTCCGCATAGTTTGTGGTAAAAATACACACACACATACATACATATATCTATATCTAAAATAAAAAGGTTCACATCGAAATATTATATATATACATATTTACAGAAACAAGTGTTAAAATCAACAAACTAACCGCAAAAGCCATAAAAAGCAGCAAATTGATTTCATATTTCGCTTTTCATTTTTAATAGTTTATATATGTGTTTACAACAACAACAAAAAAAAATCACATAAACATGTATGAAATTCAATAAAGAGTTTCGTGTATGTGTGTGTGTTTTTTGTCGGTTTCCCACTTCTTTGTCGATTGATAACGAAAATATATATTAAAATGCTTTAATCACAGTTTTGCGGTTCTATACATTTTTTCTCTATGCTTTAGTTTGGGTTGTGGTTTGGTGTGTGTGTGTGTGTGTGTGTGTTTTTTTTGTTTGTTTTAGAGACCAACTAAACATAAAACGTGTTATTAAGTATAATACATATCTACACAAATGCCATACTAAATCAACTAAGATGTACATAGATTGAGATTCTGGAAGTAATGAAATTTTAAAGCGGAAGTATTTTGGCTCCCTATCGCATTCTCACTCTCTCTCTCTCTCTCTCTCTCTCTCTCTCTCTCTGTCTCGTTTTTGTTGTGCCAATAATTTGTTCTTTTGTTTGGTTTTTCTGCTTTATTTTTAAACACTTCGAAATGCACTTTCTGCGAAAAGAAAAAACTAAGAAACCAAAAACAAAAAAATAAACAAAATAAGCAGACACAGCCTCAGACACAGAAGTAGTCAGTGATGATGGTTCACGGATAGGGACAGGGACAGGGACATGGACAGGGGGGGCATCATCTTCAGGTTGGTGGGTGGGAGGGTGCTGTGCCAGAAGTTCTCAACTCAACTCTAACAACAAACAACTGTTGCAATTCCATTTAACACAAAATTGCAGTAGTCGCTGTTGTTTTTCCTTCGCCTGTCGATCATCTTTCGCTTTTTGCCATCCCAAAGCAAATATTGTCGCATATTTATGAGAACATGTGTAAAATATAAATCTGAATGATTTTTTCTGTTTGTTTGATACCCTGCTGTCCAATCGAGACTGGGGTATATATGGCAACGATTTCGTTCGAATCAGTTCGAATAGTTGGGAGACGATTTCAGTTGGTGTTCTTTTTGGCAGTTTTTGTTGGTTGGATATAAGTGATTTAGTTGTCAGACGAGTGCATTTATCACAGCTGTGTGTATGGGAGGCGACGAGGGTGGTGGGCAGCGGGGGATGTGGGGGCGCCAGTAATCAAACTAATGAGCTTGGGCCACCAGCAGGCATGCTCCATAAGGAGAAGGAGGCCCAGTCTGGGTAAAGGCAAAAATAGCTTTTAATGGATTTCAAAAAAAAAGGAAAAGTTAAAGAGTGGGAGAGAGTGGGGAAGGGAGATGGGTAAAAGAAAATATGCAACAGCAACTGGTGACATTCAGCGAAAAGCTGAGTGGCAAGTGGGCGGAGGAGGCGACTCCAAGTGAAGTGATAAAACATTAAAAAACACAGAAAACGCAAAGAAAAGAAATTCAACGAGTTGCCAAGGCTTAGACATTTCACACGTGCAGCAGTTTGGGGGCGGGGGCATGCAACACCTATGCAAAAGAGAGAATCGACTTGGTTTTAGGGGTTGTCTGCTAATGGAAATGATGCACAAAGATGTGTGTGCGAGTGTGTGTGCCTCAAAGATGTTGCACTTAATGGCAAATGATAATGATTGATGCACACACACATACCCCCCATTATGTGTATGCGGCTAGGGAGCTAGGGGGGGCGGGGCTGAGGCGATAAGCAATCATTCAATGCGGTAAAAGCACAATGGGAAAACCTGAAAGGCAGAGTGAGGCGGCTCTTGCATTAGAGAAATTAGAAAGAAATCCTTGAGGCTTCAAGATTCTAAAGGTCCTCCAAGAAGTCATTGAGAAAGCGTTCTTTAAGTTGGGCAAACAATGTTTAAAGTTCCTCCCAACCAACAATCTGGCCAATCAAGTGGTCCCCCCCTTCCCCTCAGCCATAGGAAAATGTCTATGCAAACAGAAACCAAAACAAATTGTAGGCGTAAAAATTGTCTTGTCAATATTTTAATGATATCACTTTACACCCTAAACCAATCTGCCGCCCCCGCTGCCGCCCTTCGCCCTTTTCCTCATCGGTCTCGACAACCCCAACTAAAACTCCCAAAGTGTTTTGCAAAGTTTCGTTTTAACTTTTTCTTTTTTCTTTCCTCTCTCACCCTCTCTCTCTCTCTCCTCGCTTTCTGTTGTCTTCGGGCGCGTGTAAAAAAAAAAGTCAAAAGTCCTTTTTTTTCCCTTGTTCTCCTTTGCTTTTTGCCTTTGCTTGGGGGACGCTCATTTGTTTGCCTTTCTGTGTTTGGCTAGAAAATTACAAGAAAAGTGCGCTACAAAAAAACCAAGCGAACAACAGCAAAAAAAAAAGATGGAAAGCAAGAAAAGTGTGTGAGTGTGTGTGGGTGTGGGTGTGGGTGGGAGGGGGAAAATGGCAAGGGTTTGTTTATTTGTGCAAGTGTTTTCTCAATTGTGCGTGCGGACAGGCGGACAGGAAAGGGGGGAGTGGTTGGCCAATAGGCGGGACAGACGGACGGGACGGCCTGGACATTGTTGATGGCGTCTGCGGTTGGAATTTCTCTTTCGGTCTTCCGTTTTTCGTCCTTTTTTTTTTGTTCCTTCTCAACGTTTGTCTAATCTTAACGGTTTTACATTTCATTGCGCTGGGTAATTTCCACTGTGGCAGGGGGCAAGGTGCCAAGACAATGGCAAGGGGCAGGGTTCGGGGGCTGGCTTACAGTTTATTAAATTACCAAAGTTAAAGAGTTTTTTGTTGGTTTGTTGTTTGCTTTTTGGTGACTTACCTCTTTGTCTTTGGCAGCTAATAAAACAGCTGGCTGATTGTTGTTGTTGTTGTTGCTGCTGCTATTGCTGTTGCTGTTGCGCTTCTTGTTGCGCTTCTCATTGCTGTTGCTTGTGCTGTTGTTGTTGTTGTTGTTATTGTTATTTGTGTTTGTATTATTGTTGGTACAGTCATCATCGTCAGCTGTTAAGCTAACACCATGTTGTTGTTGCTGCTGTTCATTATCACGCTGTGGTGCAACAATGTTGCCAATGTTGTTGTTGTTGTTGTTGCTGCTGCTGCTGCTACTGTTGTTGTTCCGTCGACTACTACTATTATTGCTATCGTTATTATGATTATTGCTAACATTTAAACTAGCTTCCACATGATCATTAACATCATCATCATCATCATCATCCTCATCGGCATCATCATTGTGCTCATTCTCAACTGTTGTGGCTCTATCATCGGCAAGAGTATCGGCTGTGCCATCTAAAATGCCATCGGCAACATCTTTGCTAGCAGCAACATTGACCTCAGCAACATCTGAAGCATTGGCAGCATTCAGTTCAGTTCTTGCCAGCTCTTGGTGTTGTTTCGTTGGTGTTTGTGTTGTTGCTGTTGTTGGTGGATCCAATTCCATATCATCAGCATTTGATTGCATTGAAGCATTCTCCTCCTCCTCGTCATCGTCCTCTGCATCATCATCATCATCATCGTCAGCATCGTCTTCATGAATATTATTGTTATTGTGGGTGTTGCTGCTGTTGTGTGAAGTTTTTCCTTCTCCACCAATCGATCGTCCATGTTGATCTTGCTCTGTTGCTCTTGATGCTGTTGTTGTTGTTGCTGGTGTTGTTGCTGATGTTGTTGTTGTTGTTGTTGCTGCTGCTGCTGCTGTTGCTGTTGGTGTAATACTAGATACACCAGCTGCTGTTGTGGCATCTGCTGCCGGTGAATGTAACGGCGATTGCTGTTGCTGTTGCACAGCCGCCGCCGCTGCTGCTGCTGCTGCGGCAGCCGCTGCCGCTTCCATCATCATTTGTTGGGCGTGATTGAAAAACAACTTTGGATTTAGACAAGCACCGCCGCCCCCAACCGCTGCCACTGCCGCCGCCGCTGCACCGTTCTGTAGAGTGCTCTGCAACTGTTGCTGCTGCTCGGCGCTCAGCAACGGCGGCGATGGCGATGGTGTGTTGGTATTGGCCAGCAGATTGCCGCCGTTCTGTTGTTGCAGCGTTATGGCCGCTGCAACAAGTGAATCGCTAATATTGATTTGATCCTCCTCAAGGGGAATGCCGCCTGCTCCGCTGCCGGCTGCTGTTGTTGCGGTATTTGTGTTGCTGTTGATAATTAGGTTGCTGCTTTCGTTAATGCTGCTGCTGTTGTCGCTGTTGCTGCCGGGTGTATTTGTGGATAGTTGCTCTTTAAGTGTGTTCACTTCCTTCTCGGCTAGGGTAGCGCGCTGCAAACGAAACGAAAACGAAAGAAAAATGTAAATTTAATTTCGATATTTTTTGAATTTTTTTCCTTTTACTCCCAAACACTTTCTTCTGTCAGACGCATATGTTGAAAATGGGAGGACTAGGGGGAGGAGGGACAGGATGGGCCCATAACGAAACGAAGCGAAAAGTTTGTCCCTCACAACTATCGACCCTCATTAATTTTACTTTTAAAGTCATTACGGGTTAAATTTAGCCAAATTAATACGTTGCAAAAACTTTGCTCTGCAGACAGGGGCTTAAAAAACCAGAAAACGCCCCTTATGCCAAAAGACCACATACACACCCACCGCACCACAGTCCTTACAAACCCACCCGCAAAGCTCTCTCTCTCTCTCTCCCTATCCTTCTATATATATATGTATATAAATTTTTATAGTTTATCGCTTGGTTATCGATAAGTTTAGCCTGCACAATTTGCTGCTTTTGACCTTAGACAGCGAGTGAACTGTGTGGACAGGAGAGAAGTGGATGGAGGGGTGCTACTTAGTCCCCAGACTTTACACTACTTCCGAATCAAATGCCAAATGAGAAATTAAAACAACAAAACGACAAACAACTACAGCATAAGCAACAGCAACAGCAATAAAAAAAAAAAACGAAACCCAAAGGAAAAAAAGGTTACAAAAATATGCGGTGCAAACTTTTTTGGCAAATTAGTCTGGAAACCCAATCCAGATGCCTTTGGGCTCAGGGCCGACAGCCCAAAAACCCAAGTTAAGTAAAGGCCCAAGGCAAGGCAAGGCAAGGCAAGGCAATGCAAAGCAATGGCAATGACTTTTACGGCTCTTTGGCTTCGATTTTCTGTTGATTTGCTTGCTTTTTGTGGGGTTTTTGTGCAATTTTATTTGTATAAATACCGGAAGCTCTCTGAAGAGGCACGGGCTTTTCGGACGGGGGTGGGGAGTGGGAGGAGGTTGGTATTTTTTGGGGCGTTGCAGGCAATAAAGAACTTTGGAAATTAGTCGATGGGCTAAAAAAAAAAAAAAAAGAAACAACAAGTAAAAGAAAATATCGAGTTTTGAGCTTTGCAGTTCTTAGGCAAGTTTTTCTTTCCCATATCGATGAGACGGCGACGACGACGCCATCGTCGACAAAAGTTAAGCAGGAAGTCGTTATAGAGAAGGGTTATAGACGGCCAGAGACAGAGAAGGAGGAGGAAGAGATAGTGCAATCTGGATGGCTGGCTAGTTGTTGGGCACTGTCTGGAGTTTTGGTTTAGATTTCTAATCGGTATCAAACAGATAAAGTGCAATAAAAAATCACACAATTTAACATTCAAGTCGTCCCGCTGAATACTCTAACTAAAATTGAATTGAGGATTCGTAACAAATGATTATTGAGATCAGTATACATACATAAGTCTATCACTTCATTGTACTCCTTTCTGTGGTGGGTGGGGGAATGCTAAGTATTCATTCTGTTTGGTTTGTTGCTTTGTTCTGTTCTGTTCTGTTACCGTTTATCTTTGTTATTCTTTTCGTTACTCTTCTTTTATTTTTTGTCGATGGATGGATGAATGACCCTCCGGGCATATTTGTCAACATCATCAAGCGCCACAACAGCCAGGCGACCTCCATACCCATTCCCAAGCAACTACCAACGCTTGTTCCCAACGTCCACAACATCCTCGAGCCCCCTCCTCGCCATCTAAACCAAACAGTGACTCTCATTCATTGCATAGATATATATTTATGATATTTAAAAGCTCTTAAGTACAAACAACAGACAAGGAACGACGACGACGACGACGACGACGATGACGACGGCAGCGGCGACGAGGCAAACCACTTTTTGGTGGAAAGGAAGCTGCAGTTTTGTCCTTCCTTGAAAATGTCCTGGGAAAGTCGGACGGGGGGTACGGGGCTTAAAATGCCAGACGGACAGGACGGAAAGAACGCTGAGGATGCGAATGGATGTAGGCAGAAAGGATGAGGTGTGGGTGGATGACGTTGGGAGCGGTTACGAGGAGTTGTTGCTGTTGCTGTTGCCATCCCATGAGCTGCTTAAGCTTGAAAATTGTTTTCATAATGCTGCCGTCAATGGTTTGACGACGATGACGACGATGATGATGATGATACTTTTTCTGCCTTGTGTTTTTGTTTTTGACTTTTTGCTGGAAAATCGATCAGCAACAACCGAACAACCGAATACGGGAATACGTATAAAGAGAATTGAAACGCGAATTGAAAAGAGATACTACAGAGCGAGGTGAGAGACAAGGTAGAGAGGGAAAAAGTGCGGGTTCTGGCGGCTTCTTGAAATGCAATCCCCGTGAGAGTTGCGACACTTGTTGTCCAGTAACAACGGAATCGCCCCCAACTTTCCGCACCCTCCTCCCCGCGGCCGCTTGAGAAACTAGTGGAGAAGTCTGGCACACACATATCTATACAGAGGGAGTTTTTTTTTGTTTCCTCTTTTTTTTTTTTGGCAAATCAATTAAATGTGAGCAGTCCAAGTTGAGGAAGCATTTGGAGGGGGAGGAGGAGGCAGGGATCTGAGAGTTGTGAGTCCTTTTTTGTGGCCCAGTTCGACCGGCTTAGCAGCAGTTGCCAACCAAATGAGTTAATTAACTAAAATGCGGGCGGCTTTGCCTTCAATTTTCATTTTCGTATTTTTTCTTTTTGCCCACTTCAATGGCTGGTCGTGTGTGTGTGGTCAGCTTATGGGCAGAAAAGGCTTTAGTATTGAGCACCCTTTCAGCGTTTTTTTTTCTCCATATATATATATTTTTTTTCGTTTTGGGTTTCATTTAATATTTTTGTGTGCCACTTCAAAGGAGCTAACCGAAAAAAGCAAAAAAAAGTGTAGAGGAGGCCGCGCCAAAAATGTTAAGTGAAATGTTAACAGCGGGGCCAATGTTCTCTGCTGTTAACATTTCTATTAGCCAAAAACGAGTCTATCGGCGTGGGTGGAGAGGGAGGGGGGAGCAAAGGTGGTTAGCCTTTTAACTTTAGGAGTTTTTCCCTTTTTTCAGGGAAGAGTTATAAGTACATATGTGTGTGCAAGTGAATGGATTTTCATCATGAGATGGTAATGAAACCATTGACTTATGAAGGAGATTGATTCTTTGTGAAACTTATCTGAGGAAGAGAGAGGGAGAGACAGAGAGAAAACTGTCTACTTATTCATGTTGCTTATCTGCTGCGCCTAAAGTCAGGCAACACTTTTTGATATACTCTTACAGTTTAATGTGTATGTGTGTGTGCTCCCTCTAGCCCGCTTCCCTTGGCCTTGTCCTTTGTCAAGTGCCAAAGAGTTGGTGGAATGGCCATGGAGGCAATGGTTGCCCTAAAGCTAACTAAATGTCAACCAAGAAGCAAAAGAAACCGCCCCTAAATCAAAGGCAAATGCGCTGTGCCACTCATGATGGCATTGATTTGCTTTGATTTATTGTATTCATCGTCGTTGGCGGCGCGCCGCAACCAACACACAATGCAACCCAAGCCCAATGTTGCCCCTTCATCTCAATCCTTTCCACCCTCAAGCGGCAGCAACAACAACACTCGAGAGCCTGAACTTGAAGCACAATTCATAACGTTGCTTTCGTACTAATTACAAAAAGTGCTCCTGTTACACACACACACACACACACAGAGAGTTTCGACTCCTGCCACACTCGCTAAGAATCTGCCTTCCTCTGCCCTCTCTCCTCATCCATCTATCCTTATCCTCTGAGCGCCTTCTGACAGCTGCTGCCATGCGACAAACGTTCGACTCACTTGAGAAAACAGCTTGAGACAATGCAACAACAACAAAAAAAACCCAACAGAAATATGAAAAACTCGTGGTAAGAATCTTTTTTGACATGTGCCGAGCACACGAGCCACAAGAGCTGCCTGAAGATTTGCGAAAAAATATGAGAGAAAAAGGGTCGCTTTTTATATTGTTACGGCCGACTGGCATGCGAATAGTTGCTACAATTGTTTGTGGAGTGTGGCAAATGCAAAGCAAGTAAGTATAGGTAACAGATCAGATGCCAAAAATCCCTCAGAATTTCAGTTCAGAGGGTTTTGCACTCAATTAAATGCGATTTATTCCCGTATAGTGTGGAATTCCCTTTAAGCGAGGAAAGAAACCAAACTATAGTGGAATGCCTAATGAATGAATGAATGAATGCATGGGTACATTTGACTCTCCCTCACCCTCTCTCTCTCTCTCTATCTCTCTCTCCCTATGAGGCTGCAGCAGTTTGGCAAAACATTCAACACATTCACATGCCATCAGAAAAGTAATCCGGTGAAACAGCATTTAAGCTGCTCAACCAGCTATCCATTAATTGCCAACGCTTTTAGCTAGCCAAAAATCTCATACCCTGCCACGCCCATAAATCTGCCCTTCTCTGGCCGTCCCGTATTTGCTGCGTTTCTCATTTTTTTCTCCTCTTTTTGGAGCATGCCTTTGCATTTGCTTTACAATTTCAAACATCATTAGCAACGCACACATACACACACACACACACACACATACACATTTACAATGTGGATAGAGTGTGGAGAGAAGGGGAGGGCCAGTTTACACACACACACGCACATATCCCTTTTTGCTAATTATTTATTTAAATATTAAACAAAAAATACACAAAGAGAAAAAAAAGGAAAATCCTCACACTCAAAAGAAACCGAAAAAAATACCGAAACGAAATGCAACAAAAAACCAAAAATACACACACACACACACACACTTAGTTGGAAGACGAAAATGATGTATTGATGCTTGGTTGGGGAAGGGAGAGTGAAAAAGAAGGGGGGAAGTTGGGTAATTTCTGTCTGCAACTCAAAGATGGGAGAGTTAAAAAAAAAGGATATACATATGTATAAAAAATAAAATAAAATAAAACAAACAACACACAACAACCGAAAAGAAGATGTAGAGCCAGGACCAAACGAAAAAGAAGAAGAAGAAGAAGCTGAACAAGTACCGTATGGACAGTGTGCACGAGTGAGATGGACATATGCATATGCAAATACATAACTGTACATGATTGACTTTTGGGGAAAGGGTACATAGAGACACATCCAGCATTCATGAGCGAGAGAGAGAGAGAGAGAGAGAGAGAGTGAGTGAGTGGGTGGGTGGAGAAAGAAAGAGAGAATTATAGAGGGAATGAGAGTTGATTTCTCATACTCTGTCTGCTTGCTAACTAATATTTTCTAATTTAAAATTCTGTTTCTTTTTTATTGCCATCAGGACACAAACCCTTAGCCCCTTTCGCCATCCCCTTTATTTTTTTATGCCCCACATCCTTCACCCACTCACCCACACACACACACACACACACACACACACACACACACATATGTAAATTTATAAATTTCTATTTACTTATCAAAAATCAGGCAAAAGCAGAGCACAGACATTTACATTTATATACACATTGAAAAAACAAAGAGTTGTATTTATTATTACCCTCGAAACGCCCCCTCCCCCGGCACACCACCCCCGATCACCTAAACCCTTGCCATATCTCTTTACTCCTTCCAAACGAATACTAATAAAAAAAAAAGAACTGAAAACTGCGTGCACGCCCAAATGTATGCTATACAAAATATAAATTAGCTTTGATATGCGAAGCTGCTGACGAAGAAGATGATGAAGGATGAAGCAAGAAGAGAAGCGAGTCAAAATGTGAGTAGGCGGAACATGATGCGGGGCTGGGCTGGAGCTGGGGCTGTAAAAAAGGATTATATACACGCGTGCCTTGCATATGTGTCTCTCTGTCTCCCGTCCGCACCCCATCCCCCCTCATCAGACTCACTCTTTGTCTCTTTGTGTGTGTGTGTGTGTGTGTGTGTGTGTGAAAAGATGCTGAAAAAAGGATTAATGCGTATGCCAAAGCAACGAGAAGAAGCCAAAGAGACACTCATACAGACAGAGAAACACAAAGCATAATGAGTGGAGAGAGTTAGCGAGAGTGAGAGAAGTTTGAGGGGGGTTTGAGTTTGCTTCGATTTTTAATGCGTCATATGACAAGAAGTCTCATCTGTAGGCATGCATTTGTATGCTGTGTATATGTGTGAGTGTGTGTGTGTGTTTGAATTTAAGCTTGGGGACTGAAAAGTGTCAAAGAAAAATGAGTGGTGCTTCCCGCTAGTCACAATTTTTCACTCTTTTTTCTTATATACATATATCTAGATACATATATCTGCTCTCAAAAGATACAGTTACATATTCATACAGTTTCTCCATCTCTTTGTGAGTGTGTGTGTGTGTGTGCATTAAATTAGACGATTTCTAATTGGGGAGTAAAGCTTTTTTATAAGGGTTGATAAACCAGAGAAGAAAGCATCAGAAGGAACAAGTTCTTTCAAGAGTTGAGGAAAAAAATCAAATTATGAAAATATTTGTTGAAGAAAAAACTCAAAAACTAAGCATCTGATACGAGTTAAACGGCTTAAAACATTTCCAAAATGTTTTAATATCAAAGATAGTTGATTTCATATATATCTAACTCTCTCCTCTCCTCTCCACTCCACTCCACTCCACTCATTAAGAGCATTCTTCGACAAAGCATTTGAATGGTCAACCCTCTGAAACCAGCTCAGCCCTCCTCACACACACCTATGAATTGACACACACCCACACACACACGTTGACCAAAAGTAATAATAATTTTTTGGCTTATCCTTATTATTATATAACGTATGCATACCTTTTTTGGTTTTTTCTTCTTTATTATTATTTTGTTGCCAGACCCACCCAGCTCCAATTCAAAACTCTTGGACCAATCGTACATCAAAAATTAACGTACATGTGGATGACCCTTTTTTCATGCTGTATTGGTGTGTGTGTGTGTGTGTGTGCTTGGACCCATTGTTCTCTCTGTTGTGTTTGTGTGTGAGTGGATCACCCGTCTTTTGGTCACTTTGTTGGTAGGCCTTTTTTTTTGTATCCAAAAAAAAAAAAGTAAATAATTAAGCATTACACTGACCAAATAGCACTGATGGGGAGTGAGTGAGAGGCGAGTGAGAGGGGGGCGGGCAGGCAGACAAATACAAATAAATATAACTCATATATGTGGGCAGTATGTGTATTTTTATTTTTTTTTTTTTTTTGGGGCGGGGGAGACAGGGATTTAAGTAAAGGAAGTAAGGCCATACAAATAATGATTAGAAGTCCCTTCTCACTCTGACTCTTCCTCCTGCCCCCCCCTCCCACCATTCATTTCTCTCTCTGGCTGTGTGTGTTGGCTTTTACTTTGTTTTTCATGTATGTGTAATTTTTGACATTTTTATGCGGGCCTCAAAAACAGAAAGAAAAAAGAGCCAAAAAGAAGGGCTTTCCAGGGTATGAGGTGGGGAGTGAGTGGCACAAGGGTTGTGTGTGTGTGTGTGTGTGTGTGTGACCGTTATATAAATTTGACATTTTAAAATCTAACCGAAATTAATGATTTTTGTTTAGAATTGCAAAAACGAGAGCGAGAGAGAGAGAGAGAGAGCTGAGAAGGAAATACAAGTGGTTAAAGGTACAGTTATGTACAAAAGGTTTTACATATGGTAAATATCCTTTATCCCTTTTGTTGCCAATGTTCTTTATGTTGTTCTTGTTGTCATTTTTAATCAGGCATTAATATAAATGAAGGCATTAATGTTTAAGCAATTTCGAATTTGGCTTTATCCCCATCACACTCCCTCTCTCTCCATCTCTCGCTCCATTTCTCTCTCACTTTCACTAGCAGTGACGCTTTGATGCCTTTGCTCTCAATCCTGTTGGTCCTTGGTCCTTGCTTGCTTGGTGTCTTGCTTAATTAAGATGCCTCGAAAATTGAAGTAAAGTTTTCAATCAAAATTTCCAATCAATGTCAATTCATTATGCCAAAGCCTGGAAGCCTCACCAACAAATTTCTCCCACTCACTTCATAGCGAACCAAAAAAAAAACGCACCAAGGCAACCCTGATGAAGAACTTGAATGATTTAAGTTGAAAGCAACCCTAAGCATTAGCCCATTGAGCTGAGCCCAAGAGCCAAAATTCAGCTCGCATTTTTAATGAAAGCCACGACAACAGCAACAACAAAGTTGCCTGTCAAGTTTTTGGCCTAATCAAAATCGACAACATTTTATAGTTTACCAAGGAGATACAAGGATGTGGAGGAGGATCAGGGGGGATGACAGACAGTCGGTGAGACACTGAGACAATCAGTCAGACAGTCAGTCAGGCAATCGGTTAAAGTAGATGATTTTCTTGTGGAAGGAGTTCAGATTTTGTTAGATACTCTTGTACCTCACTCACTTTGTTACAGGAGCAACCGTTCTAGGCATGGCGAGGTAAATGGTTAGGTGAGCGGCTATTGGGGGGGAGGTGAGGTGTGTGTGTGTGTGTGTGACAAACAAATATTTGAAAACGTAAATCAGAAATCTTTCACTTTCATTTGGCAATCCTTTTGTCCTCGTCCCAGGACTATGCAAATCCTCCTCCCAAACCCCAACCTCCCCAAGACGATTCTGGATGAAATCGAAAAACATTTCGTGTATTAAAACCGAAACGAATTAATTTAATTAATTACAATCATGTCTTATTAGAGACGTATGAAGAAGATGGCAACACACAACGATCCAAGACAACGATGACGACGTCGACAAGGCAAGGACGAGGGCACCAAGGGGAGCACAGTGGAGGACAGTGTCTTTGGGGTTCCAGGCATCTTCTTCAGCGGTTGGCCTTGGCTCGGGGTTGGGCTGTGGGTGATGGAGACACTTTTGTTGCTCGTGTCAGCTGCCAAAGAGTTGTGAGAGATTCTATGCCTTTTGTTTCCCTTGAAAATGTTTCTTTCGATGTGGGTGTTGGGCGGACTCTCTCTTTTGGGGGTTGCTTCAATGAGATAGCAGCGGGCCTGGGGTGGGTAGGGGGCTTGGGTGGTTGAGTTTTGGGTTCCAATGTTTCGTTAATAGCGCAAAATTTTATGCTCACATCATTTATAAATGCCTGATTTGTTATTTACAAAACGAGACAAGTTGCGGCATTACTGGATTGGGTTTTCCAGTAGGAGGAAAGGGTTTTTGGCTTTGAAAACTCTTTGGTGTGTGTGTGTGTGTGTGCGTTTTTGCGTGTGTGAGTTGCCACTTAATTTGAATTTGAGTAATTGCCAACATGCCGACTGTAAGAGTGGCGGCAAAACGGTTTGGGGGATGCTGTTTAAGATTTTGTTTTCTACTTTAAACAGACAGTTCGGAAGTTGGCCAACAGAAACAGCTTTGGTCGATAACTATTCAAAGAGAATCCTCACTTGCCATGTGACAGAGAAAGTGCTCGATGTCAATCTTTCGCTAATAGCTTCACACACATTGAATCGCCCACGCTTTATTTGCATCCAGTAGGCCCAATCATACATATAGGAAAGTATATATCTATAAGTATACAGATATTCATCCCCAACCCACACACACACACACACACACACACACACACACACACACACACACACACACCGACAACGAGCAGACTTCTTTTGTGGCTGTTAATTAATTTCTGTAAAAATATTTATTATTATTAGAAAAACGAAGCAAAAGTGCACTTAGAACGACAGGGAGAGGGAGAGAGGCCAGACTATACTAATTTCCTACTCCTCTAGCCTCCTAGCCAAGCACACTATCTCACTCTTTCTTTTGTGCCTCTCTCTCTCTCTCTCTCTCTCCTTTCTCTTGACTGTCACTAAACGGCTCATCTAACTGCAATGCTTCATAAAAATTTCTGTGTTTTTCTGCAGTCTACTTTCTTCCCTCTCTCTCTCTCTCTCTCTCTGTCTCTCTCTCTGTCTCTCTCTCTCAGTTTGCTTTTCCTTTTCTTTTTGGTCTGGCTGGCAACTTATTTTTACAACAACAATAAACACAAATCACACAAAACGAAAATCGAAAAGTGCACGGCTTTTCTTATGTAAAGAGAGATAGAATATCGTGCAAAATATACATACATATACATACATTCGTGTATATGTATGTATAAAGATATCGAAGGCTAACTTGGATGCGCCGATCTTTCTATACCCTTGTCATATGTCGTTCCCTCTTTATGAGTATGAATATGTATAACCAGTAATCGTATCTGAGAGTAAATAAAGTATCTCAATTCAAGATGTCATATATGGTGAAGTGTACAGATATATGTACATATATATGTATGTGTGTATCTTTGGATCTTTTATCCGATTGATCTGAAGACGCAAGTGCTTCACTTCTTCACAGGGTGATCAGAGAAAGAAACGAAAGAGAAAAGTCGCACATATAACTTTGTATGCCAACAGCAACAAATGCAACACTCCAACAGACGATGTCGTCGTGCCAGTCACTCAGTCAGCCGCGGCGGCTCTAGTGCCCCCAACCCACTGCCCCTTCCTCCGGCCGAGTTACCCGGCCGCGCTATCATCACCCCTTGTGTCGTTGGACTATAAAAATAGGCAAATAATTATTTAAGAATTTCTTGATTAATTGGCAGTGTTGTTTTTGTTGCTGTTGTTGCTTTTGTTGGGGCATGCAAATTTTCGACGCTGCTGCTGCTGCTACTACCGACAACGACAACAAGACAGCCATTTTAGCCAACACTTGATTGCATTTTCAATTGTTTGCCGTTATGCATTTTTGCCAATAATTTACATAAATAAGCCAAGCAGACAGGGGGCAAGGGGTGGACGATGGTGCACAGGATGGGAGGATTGGTCTGAAGCTAAAGCAGACCTCCAACTTTGTATGTGAATCATGTTGGTTTTGGATGGGTTCCAATTCGAAATTTATGAAAAATGAACAATGTAGTACTAATAGAAGAGAAGTAACATTAACATTTTGCATTTGTGTGTGTGTGTGTGTGTGCATGTCTTTTGGTGACCCCGACGTCAGTGTTTCAATTCCATTTGTAAAAATGGTGACCCCGATGACAATATTTCGTTGCGTTCAACGTTCAACGAGTGCAGTCAACTCATCCCGGCATGTCTAGGCCATCTGAACTCTTTGCCCATGCTCTATTCGAGTTCTTATTCTGCTCTAGTCAGCAATTAGCATATTTTATATCAATTCTTGTCATACATTCCACACCTTGTCACACACTTTCCGCTCCATCCATTTACTTAGATCCACACAGAACAATTCAAGTGAATGTCACCGCCCTAGCCATTGACAAAGAACAGATTTTGCTCTCATCGTCATCATCATCATCATCATCCTCGTCATCTTTCTCGCTCTCTGTGTCTGTATTGGATCTCTTCGTGTTATTTTTATCAACTTTAGTTGATTTGCTTTTTGGGCACTCTTTTTTCTCGTTTTAATTTTGCACACACACACACACACACACAGAGAGAGAGATTCATCTTGTGTCTCCTCGTTCCGCATAAATAACTGTCGTCTGTCGCCGTGCAGTCCCCAGTTCTCTACTCTGTCTCTCTGTGTGTGTGTGTGTGCGTCTGCCATGCATGCATTATTTCATTAAAGTATTACAATATTAATTCGATTTTCACTAATTGACAGAGAGAAGAGCGGCAGACAAACTCAAGGAACAAAGGAGTAGAGCAGAGAACAGAACAGAACAGAACAGAACAGAGAAAGAATATATGGAAACCAATTAATCTCTTTTGCATATTTGTTGTTGTTGGGTTTTTTCTCTCCTAATCTAACTTATGATAATAAGAATATCTGTAAGATTATGTCTACGGAATGAGAGCAAACTTGTTAACCAGCTTAAATTGATTAGCCTTTTAGCTGGAAAATGAGCAATTGCCTTAAATCCTTTAGCTTTTAATCACAATTGACCTAAATATTGTTGCTGTTGTTGTTGCGAATTTAAGGCTTAGTCTAGAACAAACAGCAGAAAAAAGGACACACACACACACACAAAAGGAGGGGAGGCATTTGTCATAATGCATATGAGAGAAACAGAGAGAGAGAGAGAGAGATCCACTCACACAAAAAGAGGGCAAAAAATTCGCGAAAATTCACCAAGTGTGTGGGGGGAGGGAACAATAGGGTGGTACAAATGGGTGGGCTAGAGGAGGGGGTCTGGGGGGCGGAGGCAGTTTACTTGGTTGAGTCTGTGTGCAAATGTTGCGGTTTTCATGCTGCTGCTGTTGTGCGTAGCCAACACTCCATTCTCTGGCAAACTGTTGATACCTCCTTCTCGTCTCTCTGTCTGTCTGTCTGTCTGTCTGGTTGGCTGGCTGCCTCGGCATTTGTGTTGGCATGTTTGGCATGTTGTTGCTGCTGCTGCTGGTGCTGCTGGGGCTGACCCCAAAGTACAAATCAATTGCATATGTATGTTGCTGGTGGGCGAGAAGAATGGAGTGGAGTGGAGTGAAGTGGAGTGGAGAGTACAGTGGAGTGGAGTGTATCATCTGCACTCATCTGCCTCACAAAATGAAAACACCAAACCGGGCCACGTGCTGCGTTTTGCGTTGGTCAATGCCGGCCGGCTCGGCCTTGTCTGGTTGCGAAATTGTGTCAATTGCAGAGAGTTCCCCCCACATCCCAGAAACTGAGACAGAAAGGGACAGATACACACAGACATACAGAGAGAAAGTGAGAGATAAGAAGGAGAAAATCCTCACCCACACACACACACCGAGTCAATGTCAACAACATGCGCAGGTCGCGTTGAAAATTTTTGCACGCAGCAAATGGACACGGAAATGTGAGCCCCTCCCCCAGCCCACCTTCTTGACCCATCACCACCCCCCATCCACTCTCTTAGTAGGCTTTTTGGGTTCTGCATGTGATTTTCAATGTCACAGAAACAAACCCGAAAAAACAAAAATCCGAAAATACGAAACATAACACAAAGAAAAGTAAAAGTTTACATATCTGACCCGGAAATTCTTTGCACAGAACTTCCAGCCTATCGGTACAGTGGATATCCAAAGGTTTGCAGCATTTTAATCTTGACAAGTTTTTCAATTCCGTTTTCAATGAAGTTTTGTTATCAGGTTTCGGGCTACCAAATGAAATGAAATTAAACGATTCTCTCAATTCATACCAAGCAACGACTTAATCATGCTGGTATATTCCACACTCCACAAATCTCTGACCTTCACCATGGAGCTGAAGCCCAAAACCGAAATCGATGATCCCACGCATTCATTCAACGACAGCGGCAATCGAGAGGTCTCTCTCTCGCTGTCTCTCTCTCGCTGTCTCTTTCTTTTTTGTTAATTTAATTTCCTCCCCCGTTTGAAATTCGATCGAAATAAGAATTATTATATGCCCAGCTAACCGAACAATACAACAAATCAGTCAATGCTAAAGCTTCTCGCCCCCTCACGCCCTCCTCGTCGTCCACAGTCGACGTTGTCGACCGTCTCTCCTTTTGCATACAGGAAACTCATGTTTATGTTTAAATTAATAATAAAAAAAAAAAAAAAACCCAAAAACAACAAGAAAAACAATAATGAAATATATATAAATGAGGAGAGAGGAAAACAAAAACTGTTGTTGGGTATTTCTTTTCATTTCTTTTTGTTTTTTTTCTTTTCTACTCTTTGATACTCACTACAGATATGCCAGAAATGTGAAAGAGTATATAGGAATTGCCAGAACTTATGCAAATATTGGCCCAGACTCTCCCCAAGAAGCCAAGTGTTGGGAAATTTCATTAAAAAAGAGACCCAAACAGATTATAGGGTAACCCCAAGACGTTGCCTTTAATCTACAATTCGTTTAATCGTTCATATGCATATATAGGTACCTATATATATATATATTTCTTGTTTCTTTCGTTCGTTTTTTTTCTGGTATTTTTGGGTATCAATGAAATGATGTTGAAGCGTTGACGATGTTGTCGTCTGATGGCGATGCCAAGATGCTAAGCTGAACGACCGAACGAACATTAATACAAATAAATGATATTATATAGTCTCTTCCTGTTTTGTGGCTGTGTGCCCGATAAAACCAAAACCAAAACTGAACCGAAGTCTTGTCGGTGGGGCCCAGAAGTTGTTGTTGTTGTGCGAATTGATCGCTTTGCTGAACCGTGAAACTTGAGGATCATAATGAAGTCGATGATGATAATAATGCGTAGTCCGTCCCTCTGGCCGTCTGTCTCTGGAGTCTGCCGAGAAGAGAAGAGAGATCTTGTGTGTCTGATTTGTGCAAATAATTGAAATTTGCATATAATGAAGGAGACATACACGGGGGCGTTAAATGCCAAAGCGAAGAAGATGATGACGATGGAGACGAAGGGCCCGAAAAAAACCACCAAAAGAAGAATTGTGAATGAACCTCAAGTGCACAGTAGCTGCAATCAGGACACAGACGGCCCAGTGCGTGTGTATGAGTGTGTGTGTGTGTGTGTGTCTACGGCAAAAAGTCTTTAACTTCATTGTAAGCTTGTACATAAATTACATTTAAGGCGACTCTTGTTGCAATATAACCAAAGAGTGCCTTAAATATGTATACACAGCCTTGAAAAAAAAACACAAGCACAAACCAAAGAAGAGAAAAGAAAAACGGGTCTGAATTGGAGGTTTTTCAATCTGTTCTTGGTTACTAATGATGAGGATGATGTTGAGGACGATGATGATGATGTTGCGCCTACTTTGTGTGGGCGATATTGTCTGCCGAGGGCTGGCCCTGATGCTGCTGCTGCTGCTGCTAATGGCAGGCGCAGAGGCAGTCGAGACAAGTTTTGACATATTTTTTTGTGTGTTGGAGGACCGACAACTACAACGTCAACGACAACGACAACGACAACATGAATGAATGAAAGCCAAATGAATGAAAACAGGACGTGTGACTGTCTCAATCTCTCTTCTCTTCTCTCTCCCTCTGACACGGTGTAGTTGTGTGTGTGTGTAGATATCATTAAAATATAGTCAGCCCGGCTTCAAGACGCGACAAACATCATTAGTTTAACAAAAAAATACATAAAATTTGGAGCAAAGCGTCTGCCAGTCCAAAAAACTTACATATGAATTGAATAGTTGTTGGTAATATTACCTGAAAATAGAAAAGAAAAAGCATAAATTAATACTTTAGCCATATAGGTTTCAGACATCAGAAAATTGATGAATAAAGTTCAAGAAATTTCACATTTCGTTGTCTAGAACTAGAAAAAGATACCTGGAAAACCGCCGACAGCCTTTCTATAAATATCTCATGTGCAGCTTATCATTCTATATATTCAGTCAATACATCGCATCTATTATCAATTGAGTCCGAATTGCAGTAAACTTACTTGCAAAGTGGAATCATGTTTACTACAGGCACTTTAAGCACTAAACACTTTGTTTGTCAAGTGTTGCAAAGGGCACTTCAATTCAATTCACTTCAATATGCAACAAAATTGCCTTGAACTGCAAGTGGAGACGTGATATCGAAATCGAAATCTAAAGTTGGTTTTCCTTGCGGTTTCTTTTCTTATAATTTCAGTGTTTTTTATTCTCTTGAGGTCTATTTTAATTGAGTTGAGATACGTCGGTAGCCGATATAACGCGTCAAATAGCAATTAACAACTGATGTAGATAATCACTGGACGAAAAAATTGTGAGCGCGCAAAACTTGCACACATACATACAGATTTATATACTATATAATCACACACACACACACACACACACACAACGAATACATATTAATTTATATATATATACATAATTATATATATACATATATGTATATATATATTATATGTACACACTAATACCCGCAATGGGAGCAACATTTTGTGATAAACGACTAAATAAAATCAAATCTAAAGCTCCAAAAAATAAAAATGGAGAATAAAAAAACAACCCAAATAAAACAAATAACAGGCAGTTGCTACTGAAGCATTTTACCTTCTCTTTCTCACTGCCTATGGGTAAGAGAGAGAGAGAGAGAGAGTAAGAATGAAATTAGTTGGAAAACAACAACAAATATCAAATGAAGCACAAAAAAGATGAGCAACAATTTTGAAAAACAAATACATCATCATCATATCATAATAATAATAATTATAAGAAAAGGCAATTTTTGTTTAGGAGAGAGTCCCGCCCTTAGGGGGAAGGGCGGCGGGCGGCAAGATGGTCAGGTGTTATAAGGGCCATAAATTCTTCGTTTCCAGAGACGAAGCTGCATATTTCTTATGTCGTAGTGAAGCAATCAACGTCGTCGTTTAAATATTGCCACAGATACCAAGAGCGCGACGAGTGGGAGGGGCTTGGCGGCGGAGGGAGGCCGGAGGATAGTACAGTTACACATACAAGTCGAAATGTTTGATTAAGATATCTACCGCCACATACTATAGCTGCCATATTTATATAGAGACGTAATCAAGTCAAGTTCCCCACCACTCAGGCAATGAGGCAAAATGAATACCAAACCGAAAACCAAAACCTCGACTAAAGCTCCTTCCAAGTGATTACTGTCTATTGGTCCCCTCCGAATGCACACACACTCGCACACAGACAGACATACGAGTCAGGGAAAGAGAGATAAGATTCGGTGTTATCATTCGGTATATCATTTTGTATGTGGTGTGCCTCCTCAACGCGCTTAGGTCGCCTCGCAATGCAAACAAATAGGTGTATAAATAAACGGTGGGGACTCTGATAAGAACGCCAACGAAAACCTAGTCGTCGCACTCAATTGTAGCCCCCAAAAAGTATTCAAGAAATGGTAGTCATATCACGTAGATATATCCACAAATAGGTTGGTATATACATACATACATACGTAGATATCAACGAGTAAGTACGCTTTTTTTTTTTCCATTTTATATGACTGACGGCTGACGAGCCACAGATACAGATACAGATACAGATACAAATACAAATAGGAATACAGTTACAGTTACAGATATCAGATACTAGATATAGAGTTATTGTATAGGTTTAACTCGCGATATCAGTTAATATACGCACACAATTCTCATAAATTGTTTAGAGTTCTTGGCTAAACATGTTGAAAGATTTATTAAGGGGTCTTAGTCTAAATGAAAATGGCGCTCATATAATGATTTGTAAGAAATCGGCTATGTCTATCTGGCCATATACAGATGTGATGTGATTAGGTAAGGCCCCATGACAAAACCTTGGTCTACATTCTTCTTCTTAGAGATCATCATCATGATTCTATACAAGATAATTCGACTTACTATTCTAGATTGTGATAGTGTTTCAGCCCTAAGGTCAAGTTTTTTTTACTTTACATTGTTCATTATAAAACATAATTGATATAATTTTAATTTATTGCAGTTTGGGGAGATTTTCAAGGGATAACTTTAGCAATTTATCAAATGAAAGTGGGGAAAACTTTAAACCAATACGAAAATGGCAGCACTCGATATCACACACACACAACCAGACACAGACCTGCCCCCCCATCTCCAGTGAGGCATGAACGAGCTCATCGAGAGCTCTACTCCTCCCTCCCTTCCCCCGACAGCTAAGCGCCATCTTTGGGTAGGGGGCAACTTCTCGGGCAGTGGCCAGCGCCCAATACTATAACAAACAAACGAAAAAAATACCCCAAAAGAAACGGAAAAAAAGAATGTTACCTATACATACATACAATATAAGTATATATGCATGTATCTGTGCACATTCACACACACATATAAACACAATTTATATATATCTATATATACACATATATAAAGCAAAAATCCCTACAATAAAACGGGGCGGAGCACAAGTGGCAAAAAAAAAAAAGGAAAAAAAGGAAAAAAATGAAATAAAATAAAGAAAAAAACGAGAAATGTGAAAAAGCAAAAGAAAAATCTGCCAAGTGAAAAGAAATCGGAGTCGTAGCAGCAGTCGGAAGCAGCAGCCGGAGCTGAAACGGGGCGGGGGGCATTCAGTTGGACCTAGCTAGGAGCAAGTCGAGTGAAGTGAGTGGAAATGGAAATGGAAGGAAACTCAGCCAAGCAGGAGCAGCCAGCAGCCAGCAGGCAACAAATCCTGATGCTCAGCAAAGGCAAATGTATTTGTATCTCTCTATATCTCTATGTATGCCTTTGTGTGTGTGTGTGTGTGTGTGTGTGATGAAATCGAATAAGCATAAAAACGCATATATGTTGTCTATGTATGTAGCTAGGATGCTCTGAGCGTGTGTGTATGTCGCTTTATAAGATACTCAACACTCGCAGACACACACAGTCACACACACACTCTACCCACTAAGCTGACTGGATTTGGGTTGGCTGTGTGGCAGCGCCTCGAACGCATATTCAATAATGACATAAAGACCCTGGGTAAAGGCTCTTCTCATATGCTCAACGTTTTCTGCTCCGATTTCGAGTGCTCGCTGCTTAGCACCTAAAAGTATGCTAGTATTTTTTGTCCTCACCCCTGCTCCTTGCCAACCCAACCAAACCCATACATATTTTTTATGCTCTCTTCGTATGTGTGTGTGTGTGTGTGCACTTGATTACATTTCGTTCGTTCGTTCTTTCGTTCGTTCGTTGGGTTTCCTTTCCTTTCCATTTTTCTGTTTTCTTTTTTTTCCTTTTGCTTTCCCTACACATGTATATAATACATATATATCGACGTCCTCCACCTTCTTTTTTATTTTCGGGAGGGAGGATGGGGGACGCTTTCGCTTGGCGCTCGTTGTCATCCTTCTCTCTGAACGCTGGTTGGGCGCCTTTGGCATAAAACTTGTCAACCTTCCACACCCCAGCAGACCCATCATTTGCCCACATTCCCATTCCCAGCCCCATCCTCATCGGTCCATCCCCCCCCTGCACAATTCAATGCCCCAAAACGCACGAACCGACAAAACAGAAAAAAAAATAAATGAAAAGAAAAGAAAAGGAAAAAAAAAAGAAAACCCGAAGCTTAAAGGGCGCTGAGAGAGCGCGCGATTTTGCCGAACACGCACACGAAGCGTTCAGGAAAGGCCAGGAGGGGCTTGCCAAGGGTGCGGGACGGGGGGGAGCTTTCATTGTTGGGGCTTGGTGTTGATGGCTTCCCAATCGAAATCGATGTTGGGTATATACATATAATATATATGTATAAGTGTATATATATGTTGATTTTTTTTTTTATTTCTTTTCACCCCAAAAAAAAAAAGAAGAAATTTTTCACTCGCTTTATTTCTCTCTCTCTCTCTCTCTCTCTGTGTATGGCTTTCTCTGTCTCTTTATTGCTACTCTCTCTCCAGCTTTCGGTTGTTGAATTCTATGAGACGCTGGTGGCGAGGGGGATGATGAGTATTCGGTGTTCGGGGTTAGGGATTTGACGTTCCTTTAGCTTAGCTTTAAGGCTTTAAGTATCTGGGGGTCCTTTTCTCTCTCTCTCTCTCTCTCTCTCTCTTTCTATCTTTCTCCGTTTGAGTGAAAGTGCGGTTGGTGTTTTTTTTTCCAATATTTCTTCTTTTTTTCTACATATTGATAGAAAAGGACAACGTCACAAACGAAAGGAAAAAAAAAACAACAAACAAACGTAATAAGAGAGATGGAGAGAGTGGGTGAGCGAGAGAGAGAGAGAGAGAACGCGTAAGGGAGAGGACAACTTATATAAAAAATAAAACTTTGTGGAAAAAATATCAAATTGGATTGGATTGGTTTGATTTTTTTCTTCGTGTCCCTTTTTTTATGCTGCTTGTGTTGTTGGTGGGGTTGAGTTTTTTAGGGTGGTTTTGGTGATTGGGTGTTGCTCCCCAATGGGGGCCAAGGACCGAGGACCGAGGACTGGACTGAACTGAACTGAACTGAACTGGACATAACACATATTGGCAGCAGCAGGAGCAGTTGAGTGAAATTCTTTTGCCGAGTGTTGAAAGTTAAGAGTTGTGGAAAGCTCTACCTTCATCTTTCTATATGTACATACATATGTATGTAGATGTATATGTATGCGTATATGTATGTACATATATAAGAAAAAACCAATTTTCTTCCTTTTTTTTTGGTTTTTGGTCGTACTTTCTCTTCTGTACATAAAAATTGAGCGTCAATTGAATTCGATTGGACGACGAAGCGACGCACGAGTGAGCCGGCTTGCTGGCTGCTGCTCCCCAAAGTACATGTGTGTGTTAGTGTGAGTGTGTGTGTGTGTAGGGAGCGAAAAAAAAAAAGGCAGCGCAGCCACGAGACGAGCACGAAAAGCTGTTAACCTTTTTGCTTATACATACATACATACATCCTATATATATATATATATATACATTCCATCTGTGTGTGTGTGTGTGTAAGTGCGAGTGCTTTATATGGATGATTTTCAATATTATTGGCAACGCCTTTCTCTGCCCATTTCTCGTTATATACCCCCGGCAAAGAGAATGAGAGCTTGGGCATCGACTTGTGATTGGTGTCCAAATGGCTTCTTATATACACACACTCAAATCTTTAATCCCTATATTATATATAGTAACAGACTTTAATTTTAGGTAGATAGCTTAACTTAAGTTGATCGAATTCTAACTTTAATTTTTAGAAATGATCAACCAAAAAAAAGTATAAAGGACCTCACAAACCTCTCAATAAGTCAATGAGTCAATAGTTACTCGATATGTCAAGGATCCTCACGAATGAGTTTTCAATGAATCAGTATGAACATTTTTCTGTGAATCAGTTTTAAGGTATTTCGTATTGAAGCAAATTTCGTGATTCATTCAGTAAATGAAATAAATTGTCGTTACCTTTTAGAATGTATGAAAAGAACTACCCGATACAGTGTATGGGTGTATGGGTGCGTGTGTGTGTGTGTGTACATACATGTTGCCATTGGCGCGCATCTCCCCCAACCCCTATGGAAACTCCTATTCGGGAGGGGGCAACAGCAGCAGCCCCCATTCCTGGTCGAAACCGAACCCACTTGTCAATATTCAACATTATATGTACATGCACACGACGCACACTTGTGTGTGTGTGTGTGTGTGTGTGTGTGAGTGTAAGCCAGTCAGGGCAGGCGAACGAATCATCGCTATCGGGGTGGTGTGTATGTGTGTTGCCAGTCAATAACATCCAATCAGGTTTGTTAAAAATCTATCTATATATGATGTTCATGATGACGACGACAACGACAACGACGACGGCGACGCAGTCGATGTCCGCACACACACACACACACACACACACACACACATGAGTCAGTTTCTCTCTGCGACGACCAAAAAACGGACTCAACTCAATGTGCAAGGCGAATAGTGACTGTCGAACCTGCAAGCGTCGCAGCAATTGCTTTGCTCCGCCCTTCCCCCGCTAACGTTTCAATTTCTTCTTTTTTTTTTTTTTTTTGGTATCGAACATACATTGAACACACACACACATGTACGGCGAGTCGACGACGCGCACTCACGAGTTGCTGTGTGTGTGTGTCTTATCAGCTGCAACCGGGACCGCAGCTCTCGCTCTCACTCTCTCGCACACAAACACTCTCGCACTCTCTCTCGCTCCACGCCGTTGTTTACTGTCTTTCTCTCTTGCTCTCACTGGTTTTGGGACTTTGGTTCTCTTCCACTCAATGGCTCGTTTCGATATTGAGCATTATTTCGAGTGGTTTCGAGGTAGCGTTCTTTTTTTTTTCATTCTAGCTGTTGTTGTTGTTGCTGCTGCTGCTGCTGCTGCACTTCTTGCAGTCTGCAGAAAGTGAGCGAACGAGCAGAAAAGAGTGTGAGAGAGATAGAGAGCGAGAGCCGTTGTCGCTGCGGTGAGAGTACTTGAGTTACATTTTTTCCCCTATTTCATTTTCATTTCCATCCATGTGTTTGTGTGTTGGTTTTTTTCTTTTGCCCCTCTTCTGCTCTGCCGCTGATTGATTTTCCATAATAAAGCTGAGCGTGTGTGTGTGTGAGTGAGTGAGTGAGTCTCTCTGTGAGTGTAAGTGTGAGTGCGAGTGTGTATTTGGCTGTCGTTGTGTGTGTGCGTATCGAACGTTTAGCCAATAGCAAAAATTTCCAATTGCGTACGATTTTCCAATCAAAATGACACAGGCAAAAAAAAAAAACCAAAACAAAATGGGGCGTGTGCGGTGAACGAGGGATGGATAAATGAATGAAAATGGAAATGGCAATGGATGCTGGACTGGTGGACTACTGGGTGAGGACGTGTGGGAGGTGGAAAAAAAAAAACGTTAAGGCTTCCATGTGTCCCTATCCTCTGAATGGTATGGCTATTGCTGTTCCTCTTTACTTCCTATACTTCACATATTGCCACGAGGACACAACCCAACCGAACGAAGCGCAACTCGCCCGGGCTGGCTCCTTCCTTGTGCGCATCTCTGACATATTTCCAATATCATTGGTCGATAAATACCGGAGCAAAACGAATCGAAACGAAACGTACGAAAATGGCAGGACCCCTACGCCAGCACCCGCCACCCATCACCCTCCCTACACACACACACAGACAAGGACATTGGGGCGCGACAGCAAAAAAAAAGAAAGAAAGAAAGAAGAAAAACACACACAAAAAATGGAAATAGAAAAGGGAAAAAGGAAAAAGAACTACGCGTCGTTTGTCGTCGTTAGTTATATACAACTTGTTGGTGTTGGTAAAAGCCGAGAGCCGCCTGCTGAAGGAGCCGTGTCTGGGACGGTAAATGGGTAGGAGCCACCAAGAGTAAGTCGTGTGTGTGAAGAAGAAGAAATGGAAAGGGCACTGCAGAGAAGACACGTAAGTACTTTGGAGCTTAATTGATTTTTGCTTGGGAGAAAATCGTTCTAGGAACGATAAGTTATCGAAATGTTTGATTATTGTCGATAATCGTTCTAGGGAATCCACAAGAAATCGGCATTTTAAGGTTAGGGATGACGCTGATGACGATAACTAAGAGGTCTCTCGTATGAGAGGAGTTCAGTGTCGACGCACTCACTCACAATGGACATGGAGACGGGAGCCACTACAACTACCCAAACACACACACACAGAGAGATGGAAAAAAATACATGATTGTAACAACAGCCATCGTTGGTCGTGGTAATAACGAGCAACGAACAGCAACGAGACAAGAACGAGAACGAGTGACTACGACGAGGACGAGGACGACGACAATGTCCTTTCACATTTGTCGCTTTGGCCGAGACGAGGCAAGCAACTTTGCAGCAGCATCATCAGGAGGAGCACCAACACCACCAGCAACAGCAAAAGCAGCAGCAGCCTCAACGGTTCCTCCTGTCTAGAGTCTGTGTCTATGTCTGTGTTGGTGTCTGTGTCTCTCTGTGTGTGTGTGTTTGGGAGAGAAAAGTTTGCTTGTCTGCGATGTTGTCTGCCCCAAACTGCTGCCAATTTTTATGCGCTCCCTATTTTTATCTGACTTTTTTTGCACCCCACCCCTCCCCTCCAACAATGCCCCGCAACCTATTATCCACTCTACCCTCGGTCTTCCTCCTACTCCCCCCCACTGCTGCTGCTGCTGCTTGTGGATGCCTGCTTTATTTCATTTCATCTTCACTTTCGGGTTTCGTTTTCTTTCCTCCTTTTCATTCTTTCTTTCATTCCATCTGTCTTTCTTCTTTTTTTTTATAACTGGCTGCTGTTTCTTTCTGACGCTCGTCGAATGTGTATAGATTTTCATGAGGGGTGGGCGTCGGAGCTTTTGGGGGTTGACTGAAAAGGAGGAGCCGTATATTTCGATTCAAGGATATTTCCCGATATGTGTAAAAGAAGAAAAAACGACCAAAACAGAAGATAAAATAAATGGAAATGAAAGAAAAAGACGAGAAAAATGGCGAACAAAAAAAAAACCTTCTCGTAGGGGGTGTCTATATCTGTTTCTCTGCTGGTGTGTGTGTGTGTGTGTGTGACTGTCTGTGTGTGCTGGTTGGTTGGTTAGGGGAGGTAGGGAGTTAGGTGGGGGTTATGGCTCCTATAGCTCCTGTTCTTGATTGCGCGCGTTAGCAGAAATAAAAATCAGGCAAAAAAAAAAAAAAGAACGAAAATGGAAGAGAAAAAAAAATAAAAGAAAAAGAATCCCGCGGCATATAAGAAGAAATTTATTTCTTTTTTGAGCGCGCGCAGGATTTTTGCAGGATTTTCTATATAGAGTGGGGAATACATACATACGATACGATACGATACGATACGATATATACGAATGCAATAGGTAGAGTACTATGTATTATATAGACGCTGGTATATGGAGGAGCAGGAGCAGGAGCAACTATGCCAAGGAATAGCAAATAGCTGGTGAATAGCTTTTGGCGTACATGGCATAGAGGGCAAGCAATAAATTGCCTTTTGCCTAACACCACCACCACCCACTCCCCTCTTACTATCCCACTCTGCTAATACATACTGTACGGGCATAATGATGAAGTTTCTTGCAAGTTGCTGGCCAAAGTGTGGATGGATGGATGGATGGATGGCCTTCGGTCCACACAAAAAACTATTACCTATTAGCTATGAGGCAATCAACCGTGTAGATATCAAGAAATTAGCAATCTTCTTGGAAATATGTATACAATATTATATATTTGGGCATGTATCTATCTATCTATCTGTCGATCTTTTCAGCTTCTGCCGAGGTTTTCTCTACAGATTTAAAACATCCGGTGATTTTACACAATCTTTACAATAAGCTCAGCTAAGTTGACTTAAATCATCAACTCAGGCAAAAGTCAGTCGTTCATTTGATCGGTCGTTCGGTCGCTTGGTCTCTCTGTCCGTCTGTCTGTCTGCCTGTCGTCCGGCTATGTCTAGATAATAATCATTAGTTTGATCAATTGCCTGCCTCTCTGTGCTCTTTGGCTTGGTCTTGGTCCGAAAACAGGCAGAAAAAGTGTTGCGTTTAACTGGTAAATCAGTTCGGATAGTTGGATAGATAGTCAGCGAGACGAGCCGAGACGAGACAAGGCGGGGGAGCGGACGTGGTGGCGGAAAGCCACTTAATTGAATTCGATTTGACGATGACGATGACGCTGGCGATGATGTCGACTCTCACACAGAGAGCATGTCAATGTAGAACAAACGGAAGTCTAAAATAAATTGAAAGCCAAAAAAACAACAACAAAAACCACCAAACCAAACCAAATCAAAGCAATCATCAACGCGACGAAACAAAAGGCATAAGAAGAGTGAGTAACAGAGATGGAGACACACAAAACACAGTAGCTAACTAACTAACTAATAGATCTCGCCCTCTCTCTCTCTCTCTCTCCCTCTCGATTCAGTTACAGATATAGATACAGATACTTTTTATTGTTATTCTTAAATTCCTCAACTACTCTGTGACTATGTGACTCTGTGTGTGTGTGTGTGTGTGTGTGTGTGTGGGTAGACCTACGAATGTTCTCCGTCTTCTCTGACTTCGACTTCGAATCCGACTCTGGCTTTTCGTCTCGCTTCCTGTCTTCATCATAAAAAATCAAAGTAATAATGCGTGTACTTGCGTTTGCCACTTTATAGATTTATTAGGCACAGTCGCAATGATCCCCCGCCCCCAAGAGACACACACACATGAGAGTTTTTATGTTGAGCGGAAATTCAAATTAAAATTGAATGCCATAAGGGCTGCTGCTAGTCATCGTCATCGTCGTCGTCGTCGTCATCGTCGTCGTCGACAATTCTGACAATGAAATGATGCATTCGCTGGCTTTTAATTTGATTTTCAGTCAGCCAGCCCTTTTTTTTTTTTTTTGCATCTGGAGTTATATGTGGCAGAAATCGAAGAGAGCGCAAGCGGAAAGTGAAAATGCAAAGAAAAAGAATATTAAGCATGAAAAAAAGAGAAGAAAAGAAAAAACACAAATGTATTTTTTTAATGCGCGGGCGTGCATATAAATCAAAATGTGGACTTATGTTTCCAACCAACCGACCGACCGACCGACCGACGAACAGCAACAACAACAATTACAATGAAATATATAGCTCAATGACTTCCTTTTTGGCCCCCCTTTGTGATCTGCTCTCTTCCTTGTCGTTCCTGATCTTCCATACATTCGAGGGGTGCCCCGCCGCACAACCTAATTAAAGGCGCGCACACACACTCTCCCTCTCCCTCTCCCTCTCTAAGGCCTGTCTTTCTGTTCTCTATATATACAATATATTGTGACAAGATCGACAACTTCACACGATTCTATTTTTGGCCTGTGTCTCTCTCTCTCTCTGTTAAAGGTGTAAGGCCTCATACATCATCTAAGGGTACTTGTGGAGGGATGTGGACTTGAAATGGGATACACAACTTTAACAGATGTTAAACTTCTGAGCTAATTACTCATTTAGCCAAGTTAATGTCTATTGTTATCGATATCGATAGCAAATCTCTAAGAAATCATCGTTTCGACCTAACAACTTTAATCGTAGACTACTTTACTTACTGATTCACATCTTAGGACTTTGGAGTTTACATACCTGGAAATAGAAAAAAATTAAATATTGATTAAATTGCCAGATTATATAGAGTATATATACACATTTCCAACAAGACGAAAGGTATTCGAACTATGCCGCTTGACCAACCGACCGACCAGCTTAGCCCCAACATGGCCCAAGTTGTTTAAATATTTTGTGGCAACATTTTGTTGGGCATTCCCAAGCACAACATTTTCTGGTTGGTGTTTTCTATGTTTTGTGTTGTTTTTGGGTAAAATGAACCCCTCACATCCCCTAGACCAAGGCCCAAAAGTGAACTTAGAAGGGTTATTTAGCTGCTGATAACCCGTCGCGACGACGACGACGACGACAAAGTGTTGCCAGCGACTTTGCTTCAATTTCAATGCGATTAAAAAAGAAGCACAAGAAACAAAAAAAAAAAACACGAAAAGGGGCATTGAGTCTGGCAGGCAGCTAGCCTGACTCCTGCCTGGCTTGTGGCTGTCTAAACTTAAAGCCGCCCAACTGTTGCCCCAGCAAAAAAGCAGGCGGCGGCAACAACTACAAGGCACAAGGCACAAGGCAAAGAGTGAAATGTTCTAATTAAAGCCAACAGTAAAAAGGCGCGCAGAGAAAATGTGCCAAGAGGCGACGACGACGACGACGACGACGTCGACTACGATGATGTTGTTGTTGTTGTTGCTGTTGCTGCTGTTCATGATGATGATGATGATGATGATGACGATGACGACGGCAGTGAAAACTAACCTCAGACAACAAACAATAACGAAAATTCTAAGCAAAAGCCGACCGACGACCAATGTCGACATACACACACACACACACACACACACAACTAGCAAAAGAAATTAAATTTAAAGAAAAGTATATGTATACGTGCCTTTCTCTCTCACTCTGTGTGTGTGTGTGTGACTATAGCATAGTGTAAGGCGCAGGCAAAATATGTGTGTGTGTGTGTGAGTGTTTTAGCATATTTTTAAAGGCTCCTTTGTTGACGTTGTTGGTTGCCGCACGTCCTTGAGCAACTTCAACATAAAATGGCAGCCCAATACTTTGCTCACTACTTTTGGCTGCTGCTTTAAAAACAACAACAACAACAAGCAACAGTTTTGCACACCAAAACATACACACACACACACACACACACAGTTTTAATTACGCACGTTTTGCGGTGGCGAATGAACAAAAATCAGCAGCCAAAAAGAGCCAGAGTGAGACTGAGGCAAACAGAGAGATAGAGCGAGTGAGAGAAACGAATGCATATGTGGTGTACGGGTGTACGGGTGTGTGTGTGTGTGCAGTGGGCATGTCCTTGAAAGTTTTTGGCATAGTTTTGTATGTGGCAAGAAGGCAAAAGAAGGGGGCGGGGTGGCGGGAGGCCTGACTGCGGCAACAAGCAACTTAAAGCAGTTAATGTCTGTGTGCGCCTATAACTATGCAATACTATACTACACACACGCACACGCACACATACGCCTGCATACATTCACATACATATGTGAGTTTCATGTATTTGTCATGGGGGGGGTTAATGACTTTAGCTAGCGAATGTCCTTCGATGATGAGCAACTATCGATAACAATCGGCGCATTGAAATCGATTTCGTGAAATCTCTAATTATGATGAACCTTTTGAACTCTTTGCTTATCTCTCTGGTCATCTGGTCATCATTGTACAATTACATTGAATGCTCTTTTTCTTTCAAATTAAACACTTGAATTTGTATAAACAACTAAAATCAAACAACAACAACAGATGAGAAGCAAAATAGAAAACCACCAACAACAGCAACAACAACAACAACATATTTGACAGGCCACTTAAGTGTGGCCTTTTGGCTCCTTTATTTTGCCTTCCTGGTAAAGAGACCCGACTTATCAGCTGAAACCGATCTTCAATGATGATGATGATATGACAGAAAAATTATGACTTCATAAATGCTGGGGGGTGGGGGTGGGGTATGGGAGGATAGAAATTCAATAGAAATTTACTATCTATATCGAATCTCTCCCCTCCCTCCTCCCCCTTGTCGTATGATGGAATGGCAAAAATATATATTTTTTGGAGGCAATTAAAAAGTGCGGCAAAAGTTTTCCTAGACAAGAAATGGAGACACTACTCATAATTAGGGGAGAATACTGTTAGTGTGTGCGTGTGTGGGGGGGGGCACTATCAGTGCTTGCCAATTATGAGCTAGGGGTGGAGGAGACTGTGTGTGTGTGGGTAGGCTGGAGGTCTCTGATAGTGAGTGTTTGCCCTGCTACTCATTTACCCTCAAGAACGATGAATTTTATGACCTATTAAACGTTTATGTGATAAACTAAAGCTATAATGAAGTTGCTAAACTTCCGATCAGATTGTTTCTATACCCAACACACACACACACACACACACGCACACACACAAAGTAAGTAGGTTTTTTTTTAGAATTTCTTTGTCAGCAAGGTCAATTGAAATGTTATGCAAAGAAAAATTTATGTTTAAAATTAGTGGAAATAAATTTTCAACAAATTAACTAAAAGAGGTGGCTTAACACTCACACACACACACACACAGGCAAGCACACACGCACAACTTGAGTGTAGACAATGGAAAAACGCCCACACAGAAAGAAAAGCACGTCTATTGGCAATCGAGAAAAATTGTCACAAATTTTCAGCAACTGATACCACTACAAAAGACTAAAATATAGACACATGTATGTATATATATCCGATTTTGTATATATATCTGTATCTGTATCTATATCTGTTTCTATGCTAAGTGGATATACAAATTTGATGGCAACTTTGCTTTCTTTTTGTTTCTTGTTTAATCACCTCCGTTTGCCTTTTTTTGTTGTTGTTTTTTTTGAGAAAATTTGTGAAAATTTATTTTCTCGGTCGATCGAAATATTGTGAAATCAAAAAAACAAATAAATTAAAAGCCAGAAAATATCATCGTCATTATCATCAACGTGATCATGATGATGGCTCTATAGATGGGTGTGTGTGTGCGTGTGTGTGTGTCATGTGAAAAAGTGTCTATAAGAATGTTTTTGAACAAAGGCCCCCAAAAAGCCGCAGCCCGCCGTTTGCTTGTTCGCTCGCTCTAGTTCCCATCCAAAGAAACAATGGGACACAACGACAACAACAACAACAACAACAACATACCGAAACTATGCCAAAGCTGAAAAATCAAATTCAAATTCTATCGATGTGTGATATTTTTATCGAACTCGCTTCACCTCTCGCATCGCCTCTTCTTCTTGCTGCTGCTGCTGTCCCCCCCATCGTCTATTATACATAGATAGATGGATATATACATATATAGATTTAGTACAATATAATACCTTTTAATTTAATATGCAGCTGACGTGCGCTGCCGGTCGATCGAATCGACTCAGGCCTCTTTCCTGCCTGCGTTTCTTTTGTCTCCCCGCCGAGAGTGAGTGTGTGTGTGTGTGTGTGTTTGTATCTCGCGGGTTGTTTTCGAAAATAAAATAAATCGAAATGACAGATCATTAAAATTTACAACAACACCAGCCAGGCCAGGCCAGGCCAGCCAGAGAGTAGCACACACAGAGAACCAGAGACAGTTGTGGACATTATTTGTGCCGCCCAAAAAGAATGAAAATGAAACAAAACCAAACCAAACCAAAACCAAACCAACAAAAAAAAAACGAAGCAAAATATCGCCAACCCGCCGCACAAAGTTTATATTTGTCGTTGTCGATCAGTTTTTATGTCGTTCGATATGGCAGCAGCGAAAATTTTTATTAGCCTGTTCCACACACACACACAAACACACACACACACCCAATGTTTCCCAGTCGTAGTCAGCCTCCTCTCTACCTCACACACAGACATACTGGGTTCCCGGGATGGGATCCGGGTCCGTCCCCCAAGTGGGAATACGGTGACGAACACTGACGCTGACGACAACGATGGCTGCCAACAAGTGCAATTTGATTTTATGGCATGACAAAAACAAAAACAACAACAACAAAAACAGAAATAATAATAAAGAAACCCCCCCCCACCACCCGAAATGAGAAGAAACAACCAACACTACTTGCATGTGGCACATTCTTTTTGGCTTGAGGAGAGACTGCTTTTTGTAGACTAGTCTAGGCCAATTGCCAACAAACACTGACAATCCGAAGTTAAAGCCTTTTTTGCATTTGCTTGTAATTCCCAACTGCTTAAGGCATACTTTTTCAGTTGGAAATATCATTTTGGAATTTTGAACGAAAAAAAAAACATATATATACAGATGTATATATATAAATGTGGACACTTTTGCGCCTCCATCGACGGCCCGCCCAACTCATAAATTTAATAACGAATGCGTTCCGAACGCCCCCCCCACCCCAAGCAGGTCCCTCTTAGCAAACATTAAACAAAAAACAAGAAGAAAATATGAGGGAAATATCTACTTTACATACATCCCGCGAGTGTGTGCTTCCCCTTCTCCCCCCACCATTGCTCTTTCTCTTAAAATGCATGCATAATATTTACGCCTATAATTTTTTTCTAATATTTTCAACAGCTGACATCAAGTAACACCAAAAAAAAACAACACACAGAGTGTGTGTGTGTGTGTGTGTATAATTGACACTCAATTATTTCCATGGTGCGGTGGCGGAGGTGGAGGTGGAGGAGGGTTAGAGTGTGGGAAGGGAATGGAAGCTATGCTCTGCTTTGCTTTGCTCTGTTGCCCATTATCTTTGTGAGCTACTTAGCGGCATTCAACTGCCACTTGTTGGTAGCTGTGATCGACGCCCGCAACAACAAAAATTGAACTAGCTAATAATACAGCACTTGAAACTGCCCCCGCCACACACACACACACACAGACAAAAGATTTCCGCTGAGCAAATGAGACTTACTAATACTACAAGACAAAGTCTTGTGTTAGAGAGACATAAGAAAAATTGAAGCACGATTGATCACATTGATCGTTTGCTTGCCAGTTGTCTGTCTCAGTCTGTTCCATCCATCCGACCGTCAGACCGTCCTCCGTCTCTTGAGAGGCTAAACAGCCAAAAGTATTTAGTGAATACAAAAAAAAAAAAAAAAAAAAGAAACCCAACATCGAACAAGCTCAAGTAGTTGTCGCTGTCCCCCTTTTGTTGCTGTTGTTGTGCAGCTGATCTATATAATAATTCATATGTTTAAGCATTATTTTGTTGTTGTTGTTGTTGCTGTTGCTGGTGAAGAAGCAACAGCAGTGCCAGCTACGTCACAAGAACTTGTCGTTCATACTTCAAAAAGCAGCGTCAGCACAATGAACAAATTCGATGGATAGCACATCACAAGATGGAATGGGTATGGGGATGGGGATGGAATGGCATATAGGATAGGGTAGAGACTTTGCTGTGAGAATTCCATTTTATTGTGTATGTGTAGGCGTAAGTATTATCTAAACTGTCTCATCAGAAAAGATCTTCTTTAAAAATCGAACTCTTGAACGAAAAAAAACCAACAAAAACTGAAGAAGAAAACTTGAGACCCCCGATCGGAATCTCTATGCCTGAGAATGTCTGAAGTGGTGTGGACTGTTGTTGATGATGATGATGATGCTACGATTACAAAATTCCCCAAAAAAATCATCTAGCAAAGATATATATTTTTGCATATGGGATTTACTTATTGATGGATTGATTTCAAGAGCCAGTTTTAGGAGGGAGACAGAGAGAGAGAGAGAGAGATGCACATGGATCGTCAAAGTTTTTGATAGATTTTCAGAATTCTCATTGTCGCCATTTCGCTGAAAACGAGTGAGTTGCAACATGCTCCATGCCCCATGCCCGGGACGCTGTCTGAACAGGATCGGTTCGGTTCGGTTTGTCTCGACTTTTTCACACAGACAAAGTTAAAGACGAATATGTATGTATATACGGTAATAATTAAAAACATAAAAAAGGGGGGAGGGGGGAGGGGGAGGGGGCGAAGAAATGCCACAACAACAACGGGAATGAGAATAGAGTGAGAGAGAGGGTGAGAAAAGGGAGAAAGAAGAGCTGCGGCGCACAAAGTAACGTTGAGTATTTTGCCTACTTAATCATTGTCTGAGCGTAGCCGTCGCATAATCGTCTTGCAGTCTTCTTGATATTTCTTCCTCTTCTTCATCATCATCATCTTCATATGGTTCTTTATTGTTGTTGTTGTTGTTGCCGTTTGCGGTGCGTGCAACATGCAGTCGGGGAGACGTTGCTACTTGATTTGATTTACGCCTGCCAATGCTTTATGATTGAGTGGGGCACACACACACACACACACACAGGGAGAGAGAGATAGAGAGAGAGACGCAAGATACATAAATATGTTTTTATTTTACATACACTCCTTCCCTCTATCTCCCTCCTTCTACTCCTCCTGTTTGCCGCATATGCCACCAGATATATTTTAGTTTTGTTTCATTTTTATTTTCCTGTTTTTCCTCTCTCATTTTCAGTTTTTTACGTCTGTTGCCTTGCAATGAGCCGCAGCGTTGATTTGCTTTGTAGCATGCAACAGCAGCGGCAGCGGCAGCAGCAGAGGCAGAGGCAGCAACAAACTGGGAGCCTAAACCAGATTTATCCCAGCTGTCCACCAAATCAAAAAAAAAAAATTAAAAAAAGGGTCGCACATCAAATATATAATTTTTTTTTTTTTTTTTTTGTTTTTTTTTATAATTTCCCAAAAATACATAGCAAAAAAAATGAAATACAAAATACTGAAATTGTGCTCAGCTCATTGAATAAATCAAACTCATTTGCATACCAACTGATAAATTATAGCGAACAGGCGCGCCCCGGCTGACAATTGACAAACTGGCTGGGCAATAATACAGAGTACTCCAGAGAGAGAGAGGGAGAGGGAGAGAGGGTTATGGAAGGGAGATGATCATACAATAGATACACATAAGTAAAAACTAAAGCCATTGCCGTAATCAAAACCAATGCCCAACCCCGATACAAAAACCTGAACCCTTTTTGCAACCACCCAAAACCAACAGCCCAACAGGATTCCTTGTTGCCTCTAGAAAGGGGACAGGACCGCTAGGCTGTTTCGCCTTTCTGGTCAAACCAAAAATCTTATGACGCAGTGAATTAATCGAGTTCGAAATCGAATATCCCTCGAAATCATTTACACTCGTTCAAGGAAGATTGCCGCTTCAAGATATAAACAGGTTTCCAGGATTATGTAAACGATGATATGGATATACATATGTATGTATGTATGGCAGAAATATGTGCAGCTGTCTTATTAGGGTGACCAGAGATCAATTCGAAGGGGGTGGGGGTAATGACCTAGCCTCATCTAAATAACCCCCCCCCCCCACACCGTTGCTTTTGATTACAAATCCCCGAAAACTATAAAATGTTTCAATAACAACAAATTGAACATAAACCACAAATATGGCCAACAACAACAATAACTCGACAAAAAATCAAAACGGAAAAACCATCAGAAGAAAAAAACAAAAACCAAAAAAAAAAAAAAAAAAAAAAACAGCAACAACAAATCGTAACAAGCACTCAAAGTCAAAGCGAATTATATTCTAAACTAATTTTCATGTCGTGCCAAAAATAATAAAAACAACAACCAGACAGACGAACAGTGAGCCAGTCAGTCAGTCAGAAAGAGAAAGAGAGATATATAGAGAGAGTGGCAGTATGTAGTAGAAAAGAAAAGAAAGAAGGAAGGGTTAATCGGTGATGGAAGGAGGGGGGGATGCTTCAGCTAGTGGGCGTGTGTCTAAATGAAAAACCAAACAACAAAATCGAAAACTCATTCAAACACATCAATGAAAGGAGAAGACAATTATGAGAACATTTCGATAACATGGTGAGATATTTATCGATTAATCGATAAGTCTTCTTCTTCGTCTTCTTCTGTTTGAAGGTAATTAATGAAGCTATTGCAGCTAATCGCATCACCCAAAGTCTTTTGAAGCTTTCGATTTGATCGTGGCCCCACTCACTGTGTGTGTGTGCCTCTTAATGGAGGCTCTCAGGCAAGAGGTATATCAAATCCCTAGGTAGGTATGCAACTTCTCTTCTCCTGCCAATAATGATGATTCCTTTTTAATGTGCACTACTCCTCGGGCGTTGGTCATTACTCAAAAGGCAGGAGAGGATTGTGCCCAATGTGGACCCAAGCAGCTTAAGCTTTTGCATTTATGCGTATCGATCACACAAAAATGTTTCGCTCTTGCCAATAAAAACCAAAAAACAACAAAAAAAAACAAGAGAAAAACAACCAACGAAAGAAAAAACGTCAAGAAAGAACTCATCATCATCATCAGAGAGTGGGAGAAGGAGAGGGCAAGGGTCCGGTTTTGATCTCGCTCTATCTCTCTCTCTCTCTCTCACTCACACACACACACAAAAGGGGCGTGCCTAAAATGATATTTTATTCAATATCCTCCTTGTGTAGTTGTAGTTACTTTTGTTGTTGTTGTTGTTGTCTTGAACGATTTGTCCTTTTCAGTATGCCGGCTGGAAAAACTCTCAACAATCAAATTGATGGCCAACAGACATACACGGAGAGACATGGGGGGGGGGGGGACAGAGAGGAGAGTTATACAAATGGTAGAAACCTGAAATTAAAAACTCATAAGATATCGACTGATATATTGAGCTGCACAAATTACTGACAACTGAAGATGAAAGACCGACACGACCAAACTCAAAGATAGAGAAGAGAGGCAAACGATGCCGGAGAAGGAGTAGGAAGACAGGTACACAAACACATCAGCAGCAAAAAAGACGATCATCAATATGATGATGATGATGATGATGAAGAAGAAGAGCCCCACACACACACACACACACGAAAGTGCATATAAAAAGACAATTAGTTGTTATTAAGACACAAAAGAGCCGTTACCAACAACTTCTTTACGTTTTTGGCAGATGTAAAATTAATGATGCAATGACAATTGAAACTTTTAGACCCCACCACCACCCCGCACTACTTGCACCCTCTCTCTCTCTCTCTCTCTCTCTCTCAGTCTTCTTCAAATCCCAAAGCTCAAAGACTAATTATCTATCTATGGAAATTTGGTCATGACAATTCAACTAATTAATGAATGAATGAATGACCGAATGAATACATACAAACTATGTATATACATATGTATGTACATACATATATCTATCATAATAAAAATTGATCAACATATTTGTATGTATGTATAGACTCTGTATATACATATGAGTTCATGAACTCAATTTTTAATAATAATTTTCAAATGATCATCGCTCCCTCACCCACACAATTACAATTTGAGTTTACCCTATAATCATGTTATTGTCACATGGCATATAGATTCATGATCCAAATGAATCAATCTAGACACGTTTCGAATCGAGAGGGATATAAAGTTGATAGGGTATCCATTAGGTCTTTACTTCAAATGGAAATTTTTGATGAAAATTGTTTTTGGTTTTTGGTTTTTGTGCTGTTCGATTTTCATTTCGTTTCGAATTCGAGTTCGTTTGGGCCGCGTGGTTTTAATTTCCGTGCTGACAAATTAATTTAATTATATTAACATACATATCTTTGGACGATCGAACATTCAATGACTGACTATATGTTGTGTGTGTGTGTGTGTGTGTGGGTGGGTGTTTGCTTGGCTTGCTTGATTTTTTGATTTTTAACCCTTAAAATGTTGAGTCATTAGCTTGCACTTAGAAATTATATCTGATCTGTATCTGTATCTGGCGTGTGAGCTTCTCTCGCTGCCTCTCTCTCTCCCTCTAGCATCTGTGTGTGTATCTAACAGCTTAAAGGACATTTCTGGCAACCCCTTGGACGGACAACAAATTCAAACTGGCTGCTGCTCATTTCGGCATATGCAAATGGTTTTTTATACCAAGAGACACATTGCCGCCATATTTGAAATAAAAACTTTTTTTTTCTCTTTTTTTGCATTTTCAAACTATCAATGTTGTTGTTGTTGTTGGTGTTTCTGCTGCTGCTGCTGCTGGTGGTTGCTGCTTAGAAACCGGTTTTTGTGCCTCTGTCGATTAAAACCACCGAAAAAAACCAAAAAGGAGATAAGACAAAAAATGAAACAAGCGGAAAGGAAGCAGCAAAAAAAAACCCATATATATATATATCTGTATGGGAACAATCATCGAATTGGTCTTTCAATCGTTATCGCATGACTATATAGGATATATACCATGAACTATATCAAAGTGTCTTAATTAGCTTCATGAAAATTTAGTTTGATTGTTGATTGGAATCATTTTCTATATCGAAATGTCATGAGTTGTTTAATTCTCTTGACTCTATTGTTGTTGTTGTTGTTGTTGTCTTTTGTCTTCTTCTTTGTGGTTTGTCTGTAGTTTTTCTAGTTCTCTTAGTTTTTCTTTTTTCGTTTTCGTGATATTTTTTAGCTAATTCAGCATTAAAATCAATTCCGTTGTCATGATGTGTTAATGGGTCAAGTTTATAGATTGCATTACACACACACACACACATGGACACACACACACAATCACACATATACGGATATGGATATTATGGAAATGAAAATGGTCAGCAGTGTTTCGTGTTCTACTTCTGTTAATTGTTAAGTTAAGCAGAAATTTATTATATATATAATTTTTAATTTTTATTCCGATCATATTCATATTTTTTTTTTTTTTTAGCTTTTCTTGACTTCGATTTTTTGGAGTTTCTGTGTCAGTTTTTCGCCTATTCATTCGTACTTGAAAATAAGTACAAATAATTGGTAATGATCATCATCATCATCATCATGATAATTAACCAAAATAATAACGAATGATGATTATAATAAGTACGAAACAAAAAAAAAAAGAGTCAAGCCCCATTTGGACAGCTGCTAGACATAGAGAGATACCAACTCAACTGAACTCTTCCCCCCTATCTCTCTCTCTCTTCTTTGGAGACTCTGTCTCTCAATAATTTCAGTATTTCTGTCTGTTTTTTGTGTTTAATTGTATAATAAAGTTCTATTTTTGGTTAATCAAATTGATATGTTTAATTTAGCTGTTGTTTTTTCAGCACTCGTTCCATCTCTCTCTCGTTCTCTCTCTCTCTCTCTTTTAATAATCGTGTATAACTGTGTGTATATATATAGAAATTGAGCAGGAACAACTGCTTCCTGTGTCCCTTTTGGCCTTCTACAAGTAACTCGAAAACAAGTTGACTGATTTCCGATTTTGTTGCACTTATTTCTAGTTGGAATTTGTATATTTGTCTACAATTTGTCTTCATTATTGTTTAATTTCCAATTCGATTGGATTCAACTCTTGAGAGTCTCTTTTACCATTAATAACAAATCAAATGCTCGTTAAGACAGAAAATGATCTTAAAGTATTAACGAGTTCTTCTATCTCTCTCTATCTCTCTCATAGTCTCTCTGTGGTTTTGGTAATACCCTTCAATTTGTTTCAAGTTTCAAAAATCTTTTCATTCAGTTTGTTTTAGTTTTCCATCACTTAGAGTATGGCAATTCTCGTCTATACTTTTAGATTCTCATTGTTGTTGTTGTTTTAGTGTTAAATGTTTGTGTTGTTGTTGTTGTTGTTGCACTTTAGTTTTTCTGGGCGGTGTTTTGCTTATTTAAGTTTTATTGCACTAATTGTGCTCCTCACTTCAGTCAGCCAGCCAGTCAGTCAGTCAGTCAGTTAGTCAGTCAATCATTTGGTCTGGATCTTCTTGTACATAAATATTTGCATTTGTATTGAATTTCATGCCAAGCATGCAAAACCAAAAAGAAACACAAAATATTAAGCCGACGGCAAAACCAAATCGTCCGAGTTCCTGCAAATCAATCGCTCTATATATGTATATATATGATTTTCTGGGAACTTTTGTTTCTATTCCTAATGCTATTCTTGTTGTTATTGTCGTTCGACTTGGCTTGAAGTCTCTTTATAGAGTTTTTCGTTTTTCGTTTTTCTTTTTTTTCTGCAAGAGTTTTCCAATTAAACGTTTGTTGTTGCAGCAGCTGTCAGCGAAGAGCGAGAGCAAGAGAGAGAGGGAGAAAAAAGAACCTCAACTTCAACTTCTTCAACCTAATTAACTTGCCAAACTATATAGAAAGATATGTATATAGGAATAGATGCAAAATCATACTTTTTCATGTCGGTCTGGCATTTTTTCATTCTGTCATACACTCGAAAAAACAAAGGACACCAAGTGACAATCGAATGTCTAAAGAGAGTTTTCTTTTCAGTTCCGAATCACATAGATCATAGAATTACGCCAATTTCTCGAAAATAAAGTTCAACTTCTCATGGTGGATCGATCGTCTTTTGTTTCTTTTGGCAAGTGTATGCACCATATAGATATGGATATGGATATATATACATATATATACCGATATGCCGACTTCTATGTATGTATTCTTTTGCCGCCTTATTTGTTCAGAGTTTGGCATTGGGCCAAATTGTCGTCTCGTCTGGGCTTTGACGACTGCCAGTTGCATATCCCCAACAGAGGACTGAAGAGGACTGTCTGTCTCTCCCCCCCTTCTCTGTCTGTCTGTCTGTCTGTCGATCTGTCTGCCCATGTTGATCTTGTGTCTGTCATTAACTTTCAGTTCAATGCGATCACCCAACAAAATGAAATATGTGAAAAAACTTGGACAAATTGTTGCAATGCAATAAGATGGCTGGGGAAGGGGAAGGGAAGTGGAGGGCACACTTAAACTTATTCAACCAATAAATCGGACTCACTTAATGCATATTTTGTAAACAAATTTTGTGTAATGTTTGTCAGAAATCAATAACAAACAATAAAACAGAAAAACAAAACAAAAAAATTAAATAATATAAGCGACTAGCAAATCAAAACACGCAAACTCAATTAGCTTAAGTTAAGCAGTCGGAAAATGTGTGAGAGAGAGAGATGGAGTGAGGAGTGGGAGTGGGAATGTAGATTTTCATTGCAGAGGAAGAAGAAACAGAAAACATAATAAAAGGCTGATAAAAAAAAAAACAAATGCAAGAGAAGAAATAACGACAAATTGATAAGAACAATAATAGAAGAGAAGCAAAGGAAATTAAAAAGGAAACCAGAAACACAAGTACATATACATATGTATATGTATGTACTATTGATTCGATTGAAATGTCTATGTCTATATTAATCACACTTCCGTTTAGATATAGTTTGCGTTTATCATCACATCATTTCCATTCCACTTTGAATCTAACTAAAACTCACACACACTTTGATCAACACGTTCTAATCTAGTCACTCCAACTATCTAACTATCGAATGGCAACACTTTCACGTCTGATTTGTGAGACCCCTTGTAACAGTGTTTTCCAACACTCGAACACTAGGACTTACCTGTTGCCAAAATTGTGCCAATAAATAAATTTGCTCCTTTTTGAAAAACCAATCGTTGATTGATTGAACAGCCGTCAGATCCATATCGGCTGTCCCAGCGGCTTGTGGCAATGTTGGCTGCATTCGTGGGCTTTTTCCGTTATATAGTTTTTTATTATTGTAAATTGAGAAGCAACAAAAACAACAAAAAAAATAGAGTAATTACAGTTCAAATATTCTTTTCTTTGTCTTGTCTTGACTTGGCTTGCACTTGTGAGAGAGAATTGATAACTTTTTAACTGGGCAATAAACACTTTTGGTTGTCGTTGTCGATTGTGTTGTTGTTATTGGTGAAAAGATGTTGTTGTTGTTGTTAATATAGTTGTTGTTGTTGTTGTTTTACGTGCCCAAAAAAATTCATAAAATTTGTAAAATTAGCCAATTTGATTTGATTTTGCGTTGCAGTTGCAATTAATTTTCGGTTTTTTTTTTTTTTTTTGTTTAATTAAATGATTTTTTCTTCTCTCTCGTTCTCGCTCTTTCTTTAGCTCAATCTCTCTTGCTTGCTCGCTTGCTTGTTATTAACACAGATAAACACTAAGTTGTTGCAGTTGTTATTGTTATTGTTGTTATCGTTGTTGCTGCTGCTGCTGTTGATGCTGTTGTTGTTGTTGTTGTTGTCGGTGTTGTTGATGCGACGGCTTCCTTAATGCTTTCACGATGGCCATGATCAAATCACTTTAGATCAGATCACTTTTGATCTCGGTTTTAAGGGACAACAAAACTAATTGACAATTAAATGAAATTTGAATTTGAAATTGGTTTGATTTTGTTTTGCGAATTATATACATATGCATATACATATATGTATGTATATATATGCACACACATACACACACACATACATATGTTATATAGATACATATGATGGGCGGGTTTAAGGGGTTTAAGCCATATTGTTGCAGTTGCAGTTGCAGTTGCTCTTGTTGCTCTTGTTGTTGTTGTCACTTGTTTCGCACATGTTTCATCATCTACACTTTATACACTTGCACACACACACACAACATTGTATCATCTGTTTCATTTGCACTTGAAAAAAAAAAAAAACAACTAATAGTTATTATTTACTTCTTGTTGTTGTTGCTGTTGTTGTTGGTACACCACTCTCTATCTCTCTCTCTTTATATATATATTTCCTTCTTATTTTCTTTTGAATTAAATTAATAATTTTAATTTGATTTTTTTTTTTGTTTTGTTACAGATTATTCTCAATTTCGGGTGTTCAGCTTCTCGTCTCCATCAACTACTAACTGCTACTCTAGCAACTTCTTGCTTAGCCTGGCTTTTGCCTTTTGGCTGGCTGCGTGTCTTCTTCGTTCGTTCGTTCTTTGGGGTTAGACGACGTTGTTAGTTGTCGTCGACGTAGACCAACCAACAACCTAGCAAATACGGCACAACGCTGTCGGACGATGTTGCCAGTCACGAATTCAGTTGATGACTGAACAAAAAATTTGGAAAAATTTCCTCTCAGGAGAGCGTGAGTGAGAGAGAGATGGGGAGTGAGCGAGCTGCCGAAGCCGAACTGCACTTCGTGTCGCAGTTGCTCGTTTTCCACTCACGCACACACACACACACACACACTCAGAGTCGCACTCGCACTCGCAGAGATAAAACCAGAGACAACATTGAGTAAACGCGTCGCAGTCAACGTCAACGCTGCCAATGCCCCGCTCACACACACTCAAGAGAGAGCCCCACACACACACACTCACGCTGTCGGCGAGGGAGCAAGCGAGAGATATGAGTGTGTGTGAGAGAGAGCACCAATTGCACTCACACTCAATTGCTCGTGCCCATCGCTTTTGATTTCTTTCAATAGGTTTTTGATTTTTGTGTTTGCGTCTGGTTTTTTTCGTGTGTGTCTGTGTGTGTGTTGTTTTTTCTTTTTTTTTTGTGTTTTTGGATTTTTCTGCGCCGTCGCTGTCGCTGCTGCTGCTGCCAGCTTGCTAGTTGCCGCCGCTGCTGCTTCTTTCTTTCCTTCTTTCTTTCTTTCTTTCTTTGATAACTGCTGTCAGTTGCATGTATTGAAATTCATTCATTCAAACTCTTGTTCCATGTGCTTCTCTCTCGCTCTCGCTCGCGCAAACACCGGCCCGACTGACTGTGTCCATCTATCTCACTCGTGTGCGCGCTGAAGCTGTAGCTGGGAGACTTTTTTCCTATTGGGAAAAACTTATAGGAAAATGCTGCTGCCACTGCTGCCGTTACCGTTGCCTTTGCCGTTGCCGTTGCGCTGCTGCCCCTTTTCTCTGCCTTTTCCCTTATTGAGCTGCAGATTGAGTGCAAAATGCCTTGAAGGGGAAGCGAAAGAAAAAGATGCGCAACATTCGCCTTGGTGGCACGTTTTTTTCCTCCAAACATTTAATCTTTTTTGTTGGTGGTAAATTTTGTTGTTGTTTTTTTTTCGGATGGATTTCGTTTTTTGGTGGATAAGTTGAAATTATTATTGTGTCTGGGTTTTGTTTTTGTGTTTAGCTGAGGGAAGGGGGCTGGCTTGGCCTGGAGGGAGGAAGGACTTAAAGTCTCAGTTGGTGTACTTGGAAGCTTGGCTTGAAGCCCCACAAAGGTCAGGGACAAACTAATTCAATTACATGGTTAAGTAGTTGAGTTCTCAGAGTCCTTCGGAATTGCATGCTTCGGTTCTAACTGTAATTATTGATGAAATTTAACAAATTTTAGATGAAATGACTATATCATGGTATTATTTATTAACTATTTCGGGTTATTAGAAATGGAAAATTGATCGAAAGTCCTTATTGCATTGAAATTTGCAAGGATAACATAGATGAAATACCCCATTGAAGGTATTTATTTTGTTTTGTTTCATTCCCGAAGCATAATAACTCGACAAATCATCCCCACCTCCCTCCCCCCGCTCCACAGTCCAACACCCTCTTCCCACCCAACTGGCCCATCGCATAAAGAAGAGTTCAAATTGTATCGAAGTGCACTCTGGGAGCAGAGGAAGGCAGGCAACCTTAACCCACACACTCAGGCAGATAGAATGCAAGGAGACTCTCGTAGTCGCAGTCATCGTCTTGTTGTTGTTGTTGTTGTAGTAGTAGCAGTAGTATTAGTAGTAGGTGGTTGCCCTTTCTCTCGGCTCGACCAAACGACGACTATAACGACTACGACGATGACGACTCGGCGGGCTCTTCTCTAATGTCGTTGGCGTCGCTGTCGTTGCAGGGAAAGAGAAGCGAAGGGGGTGGGCGATGGCTTAGAGATTTTTTCTTTCAGCCAACCATTTCTTGTTGGCACTCGCATGTGTGTAAGCTTTCTTTCTTTCTCATTTATACACACGAGAGTTTCATATGATTGACAATCAATGGATGGGTTACGGTTACTGTTTTCCCCTCCCTTACGTTCCCGTTCCCACTCCCTTTCCCATCCCTTTTTCGAACCTGACAAAGCGGGGAAATGGCTAAAAGTGCAACAAACACACACTTTGAATAAAACCCACTTGTTCTTCGAGGCAAAAATCCAACTAGAAAGCACTCAAACTCTGAGTCCATTTCAGTTCCCACTCAATGACCCTCCTCTCTGGCTCTCACTCACTCTGTCGCTGGCCCCGTCTGAGTTAATCTCCCGCGCAGTGGTTTCTTGGTTTGAGTTGCAGTTGCAATTCAACTCAGGAGTTTTGCCTGAATATCGAAAAAGAAGTTCGAAAGATGTTGTTGCTGTTGCTCTTCTCTCTGCCCTTCCCTTCGAACTTGTGAACCAAAGTAAGCCGGGCGTTACACATTTCTTACGTTACGTTATGTCGACCAAAAGATAATGCCAATTATTCTGTATTCTATTCTATAGATTGCAATTAGAAAAAGAATTTAAAAAAAAAACATATCAAATAATAGTTAAAGTTATTCTGTCATCTTTTTGAGAAGCTTTTGTGGAGTTTTCCCACTTCCGGGTGCTGAAATTGTGTGTCCTGTAAACATTTAAAGGACTTCTCTTACTTCCCCTCCGAACAATTGACATTGCTAAGATTTTGACATCCTTTTAAAGTCCCTGAAGAAGACTTCAAACAGATTATTGCTTTCGGCTTAAAAACTATTTTACTATATTATTTTATAGAAATGTTCATTCATTTATAATTGTTATTAATTATATTTATTAATCGATTTTAATTCCTAAATTGCAATTACTTTACAACTTCATTACAAATAGTTGTAAATACTTTGATTTAATTTCATTCCTCCGTTAAGGAATGCAAGATACATCTCTGTATTTGTATCTGTATTATCCCCGAACCGCCAGTTCGAACGACTTTTATTTCCTTCCTTCCTACTAACTACACCTGCTTGTTGGAAAAAAACTCACTCACTCGGTCGCAACTCACTCACACATGCATTTACACACACACGGAGAGATGTTCGCTCAATTTTCGATAATTCCCATAACCCCAACCCCCATTCGCTCCCTACCCCAACCCACCACCCCACATATAATCATCAAAACCAAATCGTATACACGCACACACCGATACAAGTGTCACAGTGGCAGCGGCGACGGCGGCGGCGGCGGCGGTAGCAGAAGAAAAAGCCAGCCCGCCCCATTTGATTGGCGAGCAAAGGCAAGCAGACGACGACGACGACGTCAATGGACAACACATACGATGATGGGACATGCATACGAGTGTGTGTGTGTGTGTGTGTGGTCTGTGAGCTGCGCAGGTAGCAGAGGAGCACAGCCCCAAACAGCCGTTCAACATCATTCATCTAAAGAAAACGACGACGACGACGACGTCGACGACGATGTAGTAGTAGCAGCGAAGCAGCATCGCAACAAATTTTTCTACTTCTTCTAGCTATTGCTATTGCTGTTGTTGTTGTAATAAGTTAAGAAAAAAGCTTGAGTGTGTGTGTGTAAGTGGAAGGGGGAGGCAGGGCACCAGCACCAGCAGCAGCAGCAGCAGTGGCATTTTATTTTATGGCGCGCTCGCTCGCTCGCACCAAACGCCATTGAATTGAGCTTACATACTCATGCTCTGTGACTAGGTGTGTGTGTGTGTGTGTGTGAGAGAGCTATGTATGTGTGTGTTGGGGCTTTGATTTCTTTTGCTTACAAGTTTTTTTCTTTTTGTTTTATTATTTTTTCTTTTTTTTTTTTATGCGATGCTCTCTGAGGGCGCTCGCTCTCGCTCTCTCTCTCGTTCTCGCTCGCTCCATCACTATGTCTCTTCGTTGCGCACGCGCTTCGTTTTCTTTCAATTCGTCGGCTTTCCTCTGAGCGACGTCGCCTCGGTCGGCTTGTTGTTGTTTCTTATTTTTCGAGTGTGGCGCTTGATTTTGGCTCAGTTTTTATATCATTTCTTTTTTTTTTTTTTTGTCCATATATCGTTGTTGCCCCCTTCCCGCCATAGGTGTAAAAGAGTGCGAGCTATGCAGGTGCCGACGACAGCGACGACGACGGCGACGACGACGACGACAATGATGATGCGTTGCGTAGTCTTTGCTGTTGTTGGTTTTGTTGTTGCTGATTGAAATTATGATTTTTTATTATTAGTGGTGTGCGTGTGTGTGTGTGTGTGTGTGTGAGAGTTTGAGTGTGTGTTGGCCTAACTGTTAAAGTGTCATATTAGCGTTGTTTTTGGTTGGTTGATTCGACAACTCACACTCAAACACACAAGCACATACACGGCAAGTAGGCAATGCTGCTTTCAGTGTGTGTGTGCAGCAAATTGATTTGATTTGTTCTGCTTTTGACAAAAAGAAAACAAAAATGGAAAATAAGCGAACGCCTAATGAAGCAGTGCTGCCTATTGAGTTAAATATGTGAGTTTGATAAACGAACACACACACACACACACACACTCAATCAATTTCTAAAGGATTTTCAATCTTACTTATCTCATTGCCATGCGATATCTCAATTGGCTTTAATACCTCGCAAACTGATATTTTGGATAATTTTCGTATAAAGATAATGATTCCTTGTTAGAAATCGAGTCAAAAATGATATTTTCGAAATTTCTATATGTTTGATATCCATTCTTAGACTTGGCGAATTGTTATTAAAAGGAAATCCAATGATCTAATAGTGAAAGGAATTAATATTCTACCTTAAGAACTAAAAATTTGAATAATTTTCGGGAATTTTTCCTCTGAAACTGATGAATTTTCCCTCCAAAATACGAGATTTTCTCGTAAAATGCTTAGTTCAACCTTTTAACTTTTAAATATATGTTAATAATGATGTTTAATATCTGATTTCAAACTTTTCATTTGAATTCAAACAGTTGATTCATAATTTATTTGTAAATTTGTTTCTAAAAATCATTTAATATGCATTTTATTTTATTTTTAATGTACGAAAGTTGTTAAATTTAAAGTCAGTCTTGATATATCTCGAAAACAACTGGGATATATGATCGAAATAAGGACTATAAGTTGTCCGATCTTGTGTTTAGATGAATTTTCTTGCCAATTTTTCATTCGACACTTTCACTTTTGTTTGGTTTTCTTTCATTTTTCGTTTTTTACTACCGGCACACACGCCCATTTAATGCGTTAATTACTGTTAATTAGACGTAAACAGAAAGCAAAAAAAAAAAAAAACCAAAAAAATTGCAGTCCAAAATTTGCTTTCCCTTTTCAAAAAATGTGCCAAAAAACAAAAAAAAAAAAAGAAGTAAAACCAGCAAACAGATTGACAGCAATTACAGGGAGTTGGCCAGGCGCCGCAGGACATCAACAGCAACAACAACAACAACCACTACACACTCACACGCACGCAGACAGTTCAAAGAGAAAAGGGAAAGGGGAGAGAAGCGCCCTTTGACCTTTTACCGAAAAATGGCAACATTGCATAACAGAGAATTCACAGCAACAATATTTGCATTGTTTTGCAATAAACGCGTGATAATTGCACACACACACACACACACACACACACACACACACCAAAAGGTGTTTACAAATGCCAAACCCAAGTGCATGGAAAACCAAGAAGCAGGGCGCAAAAAAACCTATGCGAAATTAAGCAGGGAAAGGGTTGCTGGCATGGGCGTAGTCCAAATTATGTTGGGGGGGGATAGTTTAACCACGTCAAATCCTTTGAGAAGATACATCACAAGAGAGAAACATAATTCGGAGATATGCAATGTAGCGACCCCTTCTCGCTGCGCCCATGAAGAAGTTGGTTGGTTGATGATATGTAACAGACGACAAGGACGAGGCGTAAGGCCAAACGGAAAAATAGAAGAGGTGCATGGTGGGGAGAACAACAAACTCACACACTCACACACACACACGCATTGCGTGCTTTTTGCACAGCGGTTTGGCGAAACACAACAAAAACAAAAAAGTAGGAAATTTTCAGTGGTTGATTGTTTGGGTTTTCGCAATGATAAAGAGTGAGGAAAATGGAGAGGGAATGGGTGAATGAGGGTAAAAAAGATACAGACAGAGGAAAATGCTCAAGCAACAGGCGTTTTGTGCCGATTATTATTGTTGTTGTTCTTGTTGTAATTGTGTAATTGATAGATGATTAGGCACAACAAAATGCAATTGCAATTGCAAAAAAAGACAACAAAACAACAACAACAACAACAAAAGAAAAAGGGGTTGTCAAAGCCCAAGGGGCGAAATCAACAAGGTCAAGTCGATTTCAGGTGAAGTGGGTCGGGGAGAATGGATGGAAGGCAACGGGCAAGTGGTAAGAGACATACAAAGGAGCAAAGGATCCTGACTACACAGATTTTTCCTCTGTATCTCTATATTTCCCATGAAATCTCTCTGATTTTCCATGCTTTAAAAGTGTTTCTCCACTTGGTTGTAATTCCCAACTAGTTTTAGCTTCTTCTCGCTTGTCCTTATAGCTTTAAACATCTTTAAGGAAATTTTTCAGATACTTTAAAGAGTTTTTCCATCTTCAAGTTAGTTACTTTACTTGATCGCTTCACTTCTTTCTCTTTCTCTTTCCCTTTCTATTCAGTTTGCTTCCTTCTTGACTTGAATTTGATTTTCAGTCTTGTATTTTTCCAGCTGCTTCAAAATTGCTTACACCCAATTTGAATTCTGACAATTAAACACCTTTGCTCATTACTCAACTTGGTCTTTGAGGGGTTGTAGGTAACTTAATTTGCATATTGCATATACATACATACATATGTATATAAAAAAAGGACTTGGGTGACGTTCATCCCACTTCCTAACTACAAACACACACACACATTGAGTAAATTTTCTTCAAAATTATTATAATTAAGTCCAAGGCGAAGACGAAGATGATGATGATGATGATGAAGAAGAAGTTCTTGGCCGGGTGGTAGAGGCAGCTGGGCCTCAAGTTTCGATTACCCTGAAATTTGGCAACGTTGCTGTTGACATACACTTCGAATATATATTAGGGATACTCTAGATCAGTTATAGACAGCAGTGGTGAGAGAGAGAGCGGGGAGGGGGGAGTTGGCTATGATCACATTTCGCTTTGGTAAACATCCTTCAACGCCTCGGTAAACGCCGTTTTCAACGTTTTATCATCTATTCTTGTTGTTGTTGTTGTTTGTGTTGTGTCTTGTGTTTAATTGGAATTTAGCAGATGCATTTCAGTTGCACTGCGGTTTTCGTTCTAATTACGCTTATAAAAATGGACACCGATACCCATCTTGCATCTATGTATATGTATGTACCTGGGGCCAGCAACAATGCACCAGAAGTGGCTTTATCCTAAACAAAAGGCAACCAAATAACAAATAGAACCGACGTCAGCTATAGCTTTATACATATATATACATACATATATTTGGTGTGGGGTTTCCCATTTCGTTTGATCGTGTTTAGGAATTGTAATACGATCAAAGAGCGTGATCTAATGGACAATGGTCAACAAAGCAAAGCAAAAGCAGAGTCAAGCGAAGTGAAGCTAAAACCAACAGACATATTCGGTTTTTACCTTCACTTCTTCTTCTTCATCATCATCATCATCATCATCATCTTGTCGCTTCCATTTTCGCATTTGCATTTCAATTAAAATACATCAGCTCAGCGATTTGCATAGAAAACGCATAGCTCATCATGATGATGATGATCATTGCCCATTCGAAAGTGTCGAATGCAGTTTAAGATACCAAATTCAACTGAACCGAACTGAGGCGGCGGTGGTTCAGCCAGTTGGGTTCGTTTTTAGTTAGATTTATGGGCTTTGCATATGCCGCACACAGACCAAAAGATACAATTACCAATAACAGATACATTCGCAAAGGTGTCCTGCGGGACCTTTGTGCCAACGTAACAAATGTCTAACTTTTTTTCCACTCTGACCTTTTGCCTAATGACGACGATGATGATGATGCGACCAAAACCGACCCACCGACCCACTGACTGACAATATCAACCCTACACAAGCCTCCAACCCCTCGAAATTATAAAAATAAAGTGTGTACAGTGTCACAAGATCAAACAAAACTGTTCTCTTAGTTTTTCTTTTGGGAATTTGCATTCTATGGATGGATCTTGGATAGGTTTAACTCTCAATTTTTGAATTTAATTGGAAAGCCATTGAACATTGAACCACTGTGCCATATGCAAATTTTGAGATATTTCTACATGTCTCTCTATATATATCTATAATGTATAATGATAATGCTTTGATTTTTGGCAAGCTGTTAGCTTTTTTTTTGCCCCCCCCTCTCCCCAATCATAGGTTTCTTATTGAAACTTTTCTAGTTGCTTGGGAAAATTGTTCCCACACACACACACACACACATTAAAAAAAGAAAAGAGAAAACATTTATAAATTACATACTAACTAGTTAGATGAAGAAGCTATATAATTTCAACAAATGTGGGCGGGCCAAGAAGACAACGACGACGAAGGAGAAGCGACTAGAGGGGGGAAGCAAACACACACACACACACACAAAAAGATACTTGTTATCTGTGTCGCTTTGCTACGCATTGACGCCAAAATGCAGGAGACATACACTAGACGTGGAGAGACAAACGCGTATCTAATAGATACATGTGAAAATCATGCATTTGACAAGCCGCTGGGAAAGCCAATGAATTGTGCTATTGGATGTGAGCTAAGGAAGAGCAGCAGCGGCAGCGGCAGCGGCAGCAGCAGATTAGAGTCGAGGTACTCTGCTCTGCTTCAGCAGCACGGAAACGTGTTATGACAATAGAGGGAGCCCATCATCATCATCATCAGCAGCAGCAGCAGCAGCAGCAAACAAACCCAACAATCAACTGGAGGTGGAGTAGAGCGGAGTCTAGTGCAAAGTGGATGGCAATGGAAGGGAGGAGGGAGGAGGGAGGAGGAGGATGGTAAATTCTTTGTCTGTTCTGGTCTATTAAGCAATGCTCTGGCCCAGCTACAGCTTGACATGGCTCGAATTGTCGAGTAGTATCTTAAAGATACTAGTTAACTAATAATTAGCTCGCTGCGACTAAAAATTGCTGCCTGCAACTTACGAAATGTGTGGGAAATTTTGCATTGAATTCGATTGTTGGCCATATAAATTTATATATAACTATAGTCTCTCTCTCTCCCTCTCTCTCTCTCCTCAGTTCTCTGCCTGTGTGTGTGTGTGTGTGTGTGCCCCCTCCATTTATTGTTTGGCAACTTTCAAACTTATTGTTTTCGTTTTTTGCGTTTATGGTTGCTTTGTACTTTGAGTTTTGTTTGCCATTTATTGCCTGCTTGTGATTATATTATTTTGTGTTTTTTTTTTTTTTTCTCAACTTTTGGCCCGAACTCTCAGGGTCCGCCCGCTCTGCCTCCGTCCCCCATCAGCCTGCATTGCTGCCCCGCTTTTTTTTTGGCTATATCTCTATTAAATTACACGTTTGGCAATCGCTTGTCGTTGCTTTTGTTGTTGTTTGTTTTAGCTGCAATTTTCGGTAGCTTATAATGGACCACAATTTTATTGACATTATTTTAATTAGCAGTTAGCAGTTGTTGTTGTTGCTGGTGTTGTTGTTGTTGTTGCTGGTGTTGTTGCCAAGTCACTAATTGAGGTTAATGGGGCTTCTTGAAATCGTTCGAGACCGGGTTCGAGCCAAGTTTTGTTATATGATCTCACATATATAGGTATATATATGTATATGTATGTATGTATCTCTCTCCTCATCTATGTATCTTTTATTCAAGTGCTAAGTAATGAAAATAAATTGTTATTAACAAAAGCCAAAAATTTATATAACTTTTATTATATTTTTGTTCACAATTTACACATAAGTGACCCCATAATCGAATTAAAAGGTACATAGAGACATATACATACATACATATGTACATACAAGTGCATTAGCCCTTCATTTTAGTCCCAGGAGAAAAGGAATGGGAACTCAAACTTAATCAAGGACTAGAGACTTTAGCTTTAAGATCTGAATTTAAGTATGATTAGTTTTGTTGTCGTCCCCCCCTCCAAAATAAAGGACCTTGTATTTCTTTTCGGGTTCGGTTGACATTAAAAAACTATTCATATTTGGTGGGTTTTTGTTTTGTGTTTGGATCCAGAAGACCGAGAGCTCTCTCCATCATTAATTTGCATTAATTCCAAATCAGGAAATGTGCGCAAGGCTTTTGAATCGAATTACAACACACAATCGAGCATATGTGTGACTCAGTCAGTCAGCCAGTCAGTCTGGCAGGCAGGCAAAGGCGCATAGTGAGAGCACGTCTTTTGCCTAATGACATTTTTGAGGTTGACAGCAAAGGGTTTTTTTCCTTTGGTCTGCTTTCTTTTCCTTTCCTTTCCTTTCCAGTCTTTTTTTTTTTTTTGTTGAAAAAAACGCATATGACATTTGTTTATTTGCATCATTTACCTTCTCAACGCTGCGAAGTAGACTATGCGAAAAAAGGAGGAAAAGAAAGTGACTAAAGGGGGAAAGGAGAGCAGCAGGGAGTGGAGTAAAGCAAAGGATTATTAATGATGCTGCTGACAAGTGAAGTGGCAAAGTCGAAACTAGAGTGAAACTGAAGCTGAGATAGAGAACGACCATTCGAGAGTATGAGAGAGAGAGAAGGAGACCGCAAATGCGGATAGACGTATGTGATTTATTGGCATTTCAAGCATTTAGCGAAGGTTTCCCTCATTTCCCTCTGACATTTGCATAGCAAAGCAAAGCCATAACCGAAACCCAAGTCATTTCATTACATTTTTGCTCACACACACACACACACACTCACCCACACACACATACTTATACCATTTGTAATATTGATTAATGGAGCTGTGCGAGGCCAACAAGTGCGTGAGCCAATCAAAAGGTGTAGGATCTGCCATCTGCCCATCTAGTTAACATTTTAGATTCAACAACACACACACACACACATATCCAATTATATGTGTATATATGTAAGTTCTCACGCAACAGTCAATGGCATTTGATGATTATTCCGATACCGATTCACATTTGCATATATCTCCCTCCCTACCACCCTCCCTGCCTTCCTGTCTCAACGTGAGAATGAAAAGTGCCGTATACCTATTTACCTATGTATGTGTATCCATGTCCGTGTTTTTCTTGTGTCCTTGAGTCCTCCACGTTCAATGCGTTATCGCATTATGCACGGCTCTGCATTTTCAAGAAATATATAAACAAGGCAGGGGCTGTTCAGCCAGCAAGAGGGATGGCGGTGGGAGGGAAAGGAAGGACAGAGAGTATACGCATAGTTAGCCATTGATAGGTGGCTAGGTAGGGCAACAAGTACGTATAGCAATAAGCAACATCCGCTTGGAAAACTATGCCAATCTCGAAAACTACACAGATTCGAATCGAAAAATACCCTATCAACACTTTTTTAAACCAAAAGAGTTGTTAAATGATGGAGATGGAGTGACCCCAAATATATAACTTTTCTGCATCGGAATAGGCCAAGTGCCAGAAGGAACCAACTGAGGAGTCAGGACATCTACCTGAAAGTAAAAGCAAACAGCAATCATAAGACTATCTTCTAATATCTTTCATGTTCTTGAAGATAGTTCGATTCTGAGTCTCGAGATTGGTATGCCATTTGCTACCCTAGATGCCTGGTTTGCTGGTCGTAAGAAAAGCAGCAGCAGAACACAACAACAAACAAACAGCGGCAGTAGCAACGACAGCGGCAACGACAGCGGCAACATGCTCATTATTAACCACTAAATAACATTGCCAGTGTGTGCATATGCATGCTGGTACATTTGTATCTCATAGATACGCAGGCCGAAATGCAGCCAGGTAGTTGTTTGCAGTTGCAGCTTACCACGTATAACGGTGCATTTAGCTATGTGGCCCCCGCAAAAGTTTTACAACAGCAACAGCAATAGCAACAGCAACGTGGACGACCTTTTTCAAGCCGAAGTGCCGGGTTTTTATCGGCACAAATCAGCATTGCCACCTACCCAGCTCTGTCTCTCTCTCACACACACACCCTCGCTTTGTCCCCTCCTTCACTCCGCTGTCGATGTGTGTGTGTGTGTGTGTGTGTTTCAGTGTTGCCATTGCACTTGCCGTTGGAAATTAATTTTCGTGCAACAGAGTCAGAGTCTAGAACAATAGACTAAACACAACCGCGACCACGAAGCTTACCTCACACTCACTGCCCATTCCCATGCCACATGCCCCACATGCCGCACATGCCCCATCTGCTTGCCGTATCCACTTGTTGTTGTTGCTGCTGCTTCTTAATCCCCAACGTATGCCTGGTTTTTGGTTTGTTTTTGGGGCGTACTTCTAGATACGCTCAATAATGAAAAAATGCAAAAATTCACACACATCGTTTTTGTGTTTTTAGTGGTGCGAGAGAGAGACAGAGAGAGAGAGAGAGAGAGAGAGAGAGATTGGGGGAGACAGAAACAAAAAGATATCGTCAAGACCTTTGGGAACTTTTTATAAACAAAATTGGCAGCTAACGGTCTCGGATCTCTTTCACTCTACGGACTACTGACAACTTTCAAACCAAATGGAGATTCATTGAATTGGATTCTGAAGTTATTAAAGCCAAATCATACATTAACAGATATTAGAATTGAAGAGGTATTCGAATAGAGAAACAAGTAAGTCTCTTCAATATCAAAATTTCACCAGTTTTAAAGGTAATATCTTGCATTTTCGAGGATAACACAATGACAGGATATCTAACCGAAACATTGCAAAAATTACTTAAGTATACAAAAGTTAATCTCTATTCAAGCACGCGCTATACAATGGAAAACAAGAGAACCTAACCTTATTATTACCTTTTCACCCCGTTGAGTTTTGTTGATAATGATGATGATGATGATGATGATGATATCCGGCTCACTTTCACCCCTTTCACTCGGATTGACAAAATTGCATTAGATTTG